>NC_056671.1:88934539-89241570 GCF_018350195.1 Panthera tigris | reverse complement strand
GAGGACTGTTGTGTTGCTCTAAGAGTTTGTGTGAGTGAGCCGGGGAGGGGTGAGGGTGCGAAGAGAGAGTGAGAGACAGAGAGACAGAGAGACAGAGAGACAGAGAGACAGAGAGAGAGAGAGAGAGAGAGAGAGAGAGAGAGAATCTTAAGCAGGCTCCAATGCTCAGTGTGGAATCTGACGTGGAGCTCGATCCCACGACCTCGGGATCGTGACCTGAGCTGAAATCAAGAGTCAGATGCTCAACCAGCTGAGCCACCCAGATGCCCCAGAATTCTCTATTTTAAAAACTTGTTTAGTTTTATGATGCTTTGTTAAAGGCCAGTCTGTGTTTTTAATCTCATGTGCAAATTTCCTTTGAAGATTATGGGTTATAACTGGAAAGTAGTGGTTCGCTCTGGGAGATTTGTCTATATTCACATATCCTTAACAGGAACCAAAAGTTAAGGAACTCATGAGTTCAGCCATCCACATGGAAAGAATATTATGTGAACTTACATAATTTGTGGGTGCTGAGTTAAATTAGTCATTTTATATCTCTTGTGTTTTGCTTCTGTACTCCTCAGTCCATGTCCAGTATTAAACAGACTGTTACAGAATCAACAGACCATGGTTTCCATTGCTACAGCCTTGGAGGTACATCAGGAAGCTTCGGATTGGCTCTCAGAGTGAGCCAGTCAGCTGCCTGTACCCCTGGTGTGGCTTCTCATGTTTGTTTATTTTTATTATTATTATTATTATCTTAACATTTATTTATTTTTGAGACAGAGACAGAGCATGAACGGGGGAGGGTCAGAGAGAGAGGGAGACACAGAATCCGAAGCAGGCTCCAGGCTCTGAGCGGTCAGCACAGAGCCCGACGCGGGGCTCGAACTCACAGACCGCGAGATCATGACCTGAGCCGAAGTCGGCAGCTTAACCGACTGAGCCACCCAGGCGCCCCTCATGTTTGTTTAAAGTGGACTTCTGATCTGTGCCCCCAGTAGAAGACATTTACATAAGTTTGGAAATTCCTGCGGTATGTAGTATTATGTAGCTGTTGGAAAAGTCATGTTGAGGAAAGATGCTTGATGACATTGGGAAAATATTTCATAAAAATGCTGGGTCATGCTCACTGGTTGTATGTTATGTGCTAGGCACATATATCAACATGTTTAATCTTCAAAAACTATGAGATCAATACCATTATTTTCCTAAGTGTACATAGTAGTAGTAAGTAACCACTAGGCAATGCTCTCAGTACCATGTATTGTAATCTGCTTTTTACCTAACAAAACAGTATGCATAAGGTAATGATCACAGTTTTCTTGTAAAAATTATTCACACATATACCTATATGTATATCCAGCCCTATTGAGATGGCAAGACCATACATGATTGGGTGATTTTTATTTATTTCTTTGTGCTTTCAGTTTTTCTATAATGTAGATGGATAACTTTTACAATAGTAGAGGAAAAGAAAACTGGTAGATTTCTATAGCAGTAGATATATTTAAACAAAGTAGGAGGAGAAATGGATTTCAAAAGAGAGTAATCATCTACCCTTCTTTGTCATGTACCTCTATGTTTTCCATCACTTGGGAGAAATTAAGAACAGAGTGCAGTCTGTTATGCAAAGGAGAGTTGTTTAGTTATTGGACACGTACTTATAGATGATTTGCTTAAGGGTGGGGTAAATTTGAACTAAGGTAATACTGAGGCTCAATTTAAGAAGACTTTTTTCCCGATGAAAGTATTTAGGATGCTAATAACCAAGCTCTTTCTTTTGACTTGAATGAGAACTCCTTTCCTTGCCTGAAGATCTCTGGACTTCATCTGTGTTTGTGCCTTGGCCGCTCTTGTCAGTCCCCTTGCTGCTTTGTGACCATCCTTTGTTTTACCATTTGAAGCACCTAACTAAGAGCACTGAAATGCTTCCGTTCCACAGAGGTCTTCTTCCTGACCCCCACGTAGAGTGCTCCTCTTTCTTCCTTGTCTCCGCAGTCCCCATCAGTAATCTGTCCCTCTGGCAGCAGCTTGAGCAAGTCACTGGTGCACCTGCTTGCTTTCCTTTAACTTTCTCCTAGAAAGTTCTGCGAGAGGCAGGGGATGTGCTTGCCTGTCCAACAGGCTATCCTCTGCCTGTGCTTGGTGGGCAGACGGGGTGCTTTTTGAAGATGAATTATCACACAGTTAATCATCTAAGGAGTAGTAGCATAAGTCTACACTTGGACCGAAGAAATCAAAGGTCAGGATATAGGACTGAATTAAAATTAGGTTGGGTAAAGATTAAGAAGAACAATTTTGAGAGCTTTCTGGAAAAGCAAAGAAGACATTCCCACAGGATTAAAAATATGTGTCTAATGTGTGTATTGCCATATGAATACCTGGGGAAATGGACATCTTTACTATTGGAGAAAGGTTTTTCTGTATTTCCAAGAAGGAAATTGAATACAAAAGAGTATACTGTTCTCACCCACATTATGGATGAGTTGTACTCACACATTGTCATCTATGACTTCTAAAGTAGCCTATTTGGTTAAATAAACTGACCACTTCCTTTTAACTCATTTGCTTGGAAAAAACGTATTTTTTTTTTTTTTTTGTATCTCCTTCAAACAGCATCCTGGTGGAGAAGAAGTGCTAAGGGAACAAGCTGGAGGGGATGCTACTGAAAACTTTGAGGATGTCGGGCACTCTACAGATGCTAGAGAATTGTCCAAAACGTACATCATTGGAGAGCTTCATCCGGTAAGTACCTTCTTGGGGGGCCTTTCCTTTTCTTTAAGGTTGTGAGTTGACCTTGCTCAAAACGGTAGACTTGTGTACTACGAAATCGAAGGAGTAAAGCAAAAACAGTTCCTCCTGATTTTAGAACACCATTCTTGTCGTAAATCAGCTGGAAATTTCTTTGTATTTCCCTGGCTTGGTTCTCACTGGCACTTGGGGTCAGGACTCTCTACCCCAAGGCCATGGCGCCTCTCAGACTATGAAGTGTCTCTCAGAGCAGCAGATTGATTGATTGATTTACCTACCTACCTACCTACCTACCTACCCACCCACCTACCTATCTACTATCTATCTATTTATTTATTTAACGTCTATTCGTTTTTGAGAGACAGAGACAGAGCGTTAGTAGGGCAGGGGCAGAGAGTAAGGGAGACACAGAATCTGAAGCAGGCTCCAGCCTCCGAGCTGTCAGCACAGAGCCTGACACGGGGCTCGAACTCACGAACTGTGAGATCATGACCTGAGCCGTAGTCGGATGCCCAACCGACTGAGCCACCCAGGTGCCCCTTGGAGCAGCAGATTTTAGAAAGTGGGGGGTCATTGATCCACCATGGGTTTTTTTGTTTTAGTTTTTGTTTTTTTTGAGTAAAATATTTTACTTAACAAACTCCCTTCTGCTTTCATTAGTCTGAGGATATTTTAATTCTAAAAAAATTAAAAAAAAAAATTTTAACCCACCTCTGTTAAATGAGTGCACTCTACCTTGTATAAAACCAACACGTTTTCCTCTTTTTTTCTCACTTCACCCCAGAACTTTGAGAATGTTACCTTTGGTGTCAGTCCATGGACTGACTTTGGCAAAATGTTGGCCTACTTCAGCTTTTATATAAACCTAGAGGGGTAATATGAGTTTAGGCCCTTCTGTGGCAGTTTCAAATGAGCATGTGAAACTCGGCTAATCTGAATGCGGCTGAACACTTGGGAAAAAGCAGTGTCGTTCTCCAAGCAGGCAGTGGATCCTACAGTCTGCATTCAGCTGTTCTCACCTCTGGAGAGCACTGGGGTCTCTCAGCACGGTCCCCAGTCTGCTTCTCAGCTCATGCTGCCTCACCAGGAGCCATCCAGAGGGGGCTGAGGTGCTGTCAGAAGCAGGCTAACAAGAAGCAGCATAGGCGTGTGGCCCTAGCCCAAGCAGGCACTCTGAGAGACCCCTGACAGATGAAAACCCATATGAAAAGTTTTGTTGATTGACGTTTCTTACGACGATCAGGGATGAAGGAAAGCTTAAAGCAGGCTTTTTATGGAAAGCCTGAAGATCAGAAATGTGCTGTAGAGCAATTTCAGTTGAAGGGAGAGGTGGGGTTTTTTGTTTGCTGTTTGGTGGCAGGAGGTGGTGCTCTGAAAGTGTCCCTCACTTGTTCGGGGAGTTTATTCATCCACCTGTTTTTATCATCTTCATCTTCACACTTCATCAAAGTGCGGTACGTTCCTGGTAACTGGAGAGACTTCCCTTAAAATGTTTGATTCTTTCCTTTCCAAAACTTGTGGGTTTAGAGCAGGTGGGTTTTCAGGCTGTGACTACAGCATTTCTGCCTCACCTGCCTACTGGGCTCCTCTGTGGTCACCTTTAGATGCCCCTTAATTTGGACTCCCTCAACCAGAGGTTTAAGAAAATTACGGCCCTGCAACTGGGAGATTGCAGGAATTCACTAAGGATATCACACAGAATTACACACACACACACACACACACACACACACACACACACACACAGACTCATTTCAGAGGATAGAAGAGAAGAATCTAATTAGATCCCAGCTGCTCTCTGAATTGAAGATCAAAATCCAAGTCTAATATATATGCACATCAACATAGAAATAGGATTATCATGGATGATGTTCTAAACCTTGGAACTCTAGATTGAAAACTAATCACTTAATCAGTTGTTAATTCTAGCAGTCAACTCAGATGGATCAAACTATGTGAATAACAACCTAGGTAGAGGAACGTAAATTGCTAATAATTACCGAAGAGTAAGGTTTTTTAAAACTTCTCAGTAAAAGCGAGTGCTTTGGACATGGTGCTTTCGTAAACTTTCTTTCATTCCATGATGTGCTTTTTTTTCCTTTGCAGGATGACAGATCAAAGATAATCAAACCTTCGGTAAGTGCATCCTCTCAGCGTCTCAGGACCGTATGTGTCTCCTCTGTATTTAATGTCTGTCAAACTGGAGGACAGAGGTCTTTTACATATTGGAGGCCAGCATAGGTCTCTCTAGGTTAGATGAATATGTAACCTGTTGGCTCAGGAAAATACTTCATGTGTGGATCAGCCATTGTGTTTCATTAGAACAGCTTGTGTGTTCTCTTCGTAAGACCCTCAACACGTAATTTTTTCCTCATGAATGTCAGTAGCTACCTCTTCAAGAGCTTCTTTTTATAAGCAGCACTGTGCTTCTAATCTGAAAGATTTGACACAAACCTGATTTTCAGAGAGCGTAAAGTCTGATTGAGGACAGATCTTAGTACCTGAACCTTGCAGAACACTACCCGTGTCGTCGTCATCTCTGTGTCCCCGGGGCACATAGTAGGTGTAAAATAAACATTGGTTGCATGGATTTAATGTTAGTCAGATTAAATAATAACTTTTGGGGGCATTTTTCCTTAGGAAAGGAAAACAGTTCTAGGGACACTAGTTTTACGTCCTGGTTCACTAGCCCTTCTCTGTGAGCTGATGATCTCACACCTCTGAAGGTAAACCCATAGTGAGAACTGATGCCAACAACCAGAATCCCTGACAAGTACGAGCAGACAGGATGGTTGCTGGCCTGTAATTAAAGGATCTGGAGGAAAGTTTTGCTTAAGCCACAGAAACAAAGGATAGTTTTTCCATTTTGGTTTCTGCTCTTGCTTTTACTAGAGGACAACAGTGGGACTCCATGGGGCTTGTATGAAGAACCAGCTGCTGTTGACGAGACGTTGTCTTTAATCTATAGCAAAATCCAAGCAGTGAATCCAATAGAGCATGAAGGCCATGCTTACCTTTATACCCCAGGTAGTACAATAAAAGTCTTGCATCGTGCTGTTTCCTACACAGCACCTTCATTTATATTCTCTTCTTTCCCTATTCCAAAAGGCTTAAGTTCAATGTTGGTGATCCGAATACCTTGGGAAGATAAGAAATGGACTTCAGAATTTGAATTGCCTCTGTAACAGTTGCTGCCTCTGTAACAGTCCCTGCTGTTCATTCATACGACATTAGCAGCTTTTGGGGGGCTACTTTTGTTTGGGGCAGGTGAAATCCTGTGATGCATGTGGTTTTTGCTTTTTCTCCACAGTCTCTCAGGGAACAAATACATTTTTTTTTCCTGTTAGGTGTTCGGTATGTTAGTAATCTCGGGGCAAATCATTCAGCTGTAATAAAACAAAGGTTTGATGAGGCTCATTATATCAAGTTAGATTTAATGTAGATCCAGCCGTATCCCAAACCATGATGCCCAGAGACAGAAATTAGGGCTGAGGTGGTCAGCGGGTCCCTACCGCGCTGCCGCATTTCTGGAAGACAGACTCTTTCCTCTCTGAGAACACACATGACATTGCTTCTATCAGCAGAAGTGGAGGAAGCGGCCGAGAACTTGCCATCTTCCTTAGAGGCCACAGGCAGATGCAGTGAAGGAAAATTTGTGACCACATTTCTGGATTTTTCTTTCTGGGGCTTCTAGTTTGCCAGGCGAGAGTCCTCAGATATTTCTGTTGTTGTGTCTCTGTGTAACCATCTGTCTGTCTCTGCAGGCTGATCAATGTAAGCTGTGCTCTGAATTTTTTCAGCGTTGCCTGTTTAAAATATCTAGTTGAATTGTAAAATAAGATGCAACAAAGATGACTAGTTTGAACCTGCCCAAAGGAAAACTTGGTGTTTAGTTGCCAAAGTAAGATATTTGTAGACAGAAATGACATGTTCCTAAACAAATTTGTACCTATCACATTTGCTTACACGGAGGATGTCAGGAGTGTCAATACCTTTTCTTGGTTGTGGTTTTCAAATCATTGCTGTTTAAATGACCTTATTTGGTTCTTGTGATGTCCCTGTGGGATCCAGAGACCTTCCAGGGAGGGTGAGAACAGTGAAGCTCAGACCTTGTTCCGAGCGTTGGCCTTGTCTAAGGTCACATGCTGCAGAACCATGGCTAGCACCCATCTCCAGCTTGGCAGGTGCGGTTTCTTGAAGCTTCTTGTGTGGGCTCTGCACGGGAAAGGCATGGGTTAGGAAAGCCTTCCACTTAGGGACTAGGCTAAGGAAGATGAATGTATAAATGAGAGGACTTTGATTCGCAAAGACCCGAGGCGCTTTGCATTATTTTATATAGAGCTTCTCTTGCACTGGTTGAATTATTGACCTTTCTATGTGAAGTTGAACTCCTCAAGGTCATGGAGTGAGCAGGTGGCAGAGCCTATAATAAAAGCCATAGTCTTTTCTGCCTGTTGGTCTTGATGTATTTGTTAGTTACACATAGAAACCCAGCTTAGGCCCCTCAGACCACTGGATCGACAAGACTGTTTCAGTTTCCTTTTTCAGCACTGTGGTAAGTGATAATTCAGACTTTTGCTGTAACTCCCAGGCACCTCTGGGTTAAGAGCCTAACAGAAAATAAACACTTGGAAATATATATAATCTCTTAAAGTACAGCTCTTTTTTTTTTTTTAATTTTTTTTTTTTTAACATTTATTTTTGAGACAGAGAGAGAGAGAGAGAGCATGAACAGGGGAGGGCCAGAGAAAGAGGGAGACACAGAATCTGAAACAGGGCCCAGGCTCTGAGATGTCAGCACAGAGCCCGACGCGGGGCTCGAACCCACAGACCATGAGATCATGACCTGAGCCGAAGTTGGACGCTCAACCGACTGAGCCACCTAGTCGCCCCAAAGTACAGCTCTTTAGAGGATCAAACACCCTAAGAGTTTTTGTTTTAGCATGAGCGCTCAGGGTAGTGTTTGGAGAGTGAGGACAGGCCAGCCTAGTTTCCATAGAGTTGTCAGCATGTTTGGTAAAATGCATGTACTTGGTATAAGCAAATAACAGATCTGTGTTCGCGTTCTGTTTTACTCTTCCGGGCTTAACTTTCTACCGTGACGATAATATTTTACCTTTAATGAACTGTTGCACTCTGGTTTTCACAACTCATTGTGTCTTCTAATCGCTGAATAATAATTTTGCATAGTCCACTGACTTCTGGTAATCCTTGTTAATTTTATTCATATATACAAAATTTGAAAAGCCTTGCTGTTGTTATGAATACTTTGTGTAGTCGCTAAGATTTAACATTGCTTAAAGAGATAATAGATGTGTGAAGTTTCCTTTTTAAATGACTTATTTTTTTCCCTCCCATTGTGTCAGGAATCTTAAAGGCCATGTTTCCAGGTTTGTGGGTCTCCTAACTGTTTTGCTTGCCCTTCCCTAAAAGTTTTCTGCCTTTTCATGGGGTTTCTCTAATGCGCCCTGCTGTGTGTCGCTTTGCCTCACTGCAGACTGCTGATTGTTTTGCTACTGGCTTGTCTTGTGCTTTGGGAAACTGCGGAGATGAACTCTCTGAGGAAGCTGCCTTACTTACCTTCCTTTGAGGCACTAATACTTCTGCTGGTGTGAAATTTCAAAAGAATGCTTCTTAAGTTTTCAAGCCCAGAACAGTTTATTTTTTCTTAGGCCTTAGTTATTCAGCTGTTTGGGGAAGTATGTATTGTTCCAGAGCCAAAATTAGTTCACTTTCATGGTACCGACAAGAAGAACTTCTCTCAGAAAGTTCTGGAAGGTAAATTAGGCTGCAACTGTGAAAGACCCCAGCACACGCACAGGGCGTCCTTATTTTCAGAGGGCTCTTGGCCAGTGATGGTGTGAGAGACCAGTCCCTAAGGCCTCCCGTATCTTTTTAGAGCCGTCTTGTCAGAGTTGGAGTCCAGGAAAGGTGGTGGTCCACAGTGTTACAATTAATTAATTTAATTATTTTCTTAAGTTTACTTATTTATTTTGAGAGAGAGTGTGCACACACAAGTTGGGGAGGGGCAGAGAGAGAGGGAGAGACAGAAAATCCCAAGCAGGCTCTGTACTGTCAGTGCAGAGCCTGACTGGGGGCCTGATCTCATGACCCTGAGATCTTGACTTGAGCTGAAATCAAGTCAGACACTTAACTGTGCCAACCAGGTGCCCCCAGAGTGTTATAATTTAAATGACTGTTTTTACTTCTCTCTTTTTGCTTGACATGTCTTTTAATACAATTTGGGTAACTTTGCTTCACATAAAATTTGAATGAAATAACTAATGTTTTTTATTGAATGTTTCATCAGTGCTTTTAAAAAATTAAACTGCTCTTCCTGAAGGTAGTGGTGGGGTTATGTGTATGTGTACATGATAATCTGTTTTCAGTTTCTCCATTAAAGTATTCAGATGTGTACTGTGTACAGGATATTTTATATATAGGCTGTTTTTAACATTTTCTTTCAAATTATCTAGGTTATAAGTAATTTACATACAGATGATTCTTAAAATTTTTTTCCTTCTGAAAAAATGGTGAAATTGGGCATTTTAGTGAGAAGTTTATGATGTTAATTTTCCCTTTCAATGTGTTTGGAAGAATGTACTGAGTAAAATACTGTGACCTACTTATAAAAGAAGTCCTTAGTCAATTGAATAAATGTTTAGATGTTCCCTTTACGTTTACTTTTTCTCTCGTGTTTCAGGAGACTCTCATTACTACTGTTGATTCTAATTCCAGGTACGTGATACGTGGTAGTTTTCTTTTAAAGTAATTGTGATCAGAAGGCTCATAGAGTCAGAGTGGGATTATGGGACCCTCCCCCATTTGAGGTGCAGGCGTCCACCGTGCCCCCTCCCCCCCCATCAGTGGACATCCCAGGATTGTCCCCACTTGGCACCCACATGACTCAGGACACTCTCTCTTCGGCTGTCAGCTCAGACTCGGGACCCTCTTCAGAACAACCCCGAATCTCACCCTCTGGCCATATCTACCCTATAGGACCGACTGAACAAATGGGTCTCCTTTTCTCCACGGTAGTCCTGTGGCCGGCACAGTCTTTTACTCTCCAGGCAAACATCTCTTTCCTTTCTCATTCAGTATATGATCCGGTTTTAACATTGTAGTGATCAGGTCCCTCTGGGCATGGTTCAGTGTTCTTCCAGGTGTAACATGAGTCCCTTGTTCTAGGGACTGGATTTCTGTGGTATAGTCCAACGTTGTATTGACGTTTTTGGCAGTTCTAGCATACTGACTTGTGTAATTGGGGCTATATGTATCTGTGTATCTGGTAGCTAGAGATATTTGGCCCCAAGCTCAAAGCCACACATTTATGCTTATTTATTCTTTCACCCTGTCAAATGTAACCGCCCCAGTGTCTGTCGGTGTTCTAGTACATTACCTGCCTTCAGGCAGTGGTTAGTACTCACTTCATCCTATGTTTCATGGGCAGGTCAGTTTCCTTCTAAATGAAAACTGAAAAGCCCACCAAGATGAAAATTGCATTTGTAACCCTTGTGCAGGTTAAATCTTGTTAATGAACTCCATCTTCGTATGGGTTGATGGGTGAAGTTTTACAGGGTAGAAAGTTTATGCCAGAAAATGTATGTCTTCATAGGTGATTGTCTGGCTTAATTCACATTCCACAAGCTGTATATTTTGTTTTCTAAGTAATTAAAGGTTCATATCTAAATTGAAGATCATCCTAGCTTTGTCCCTGATTTGATCTGTCATCTGCCATTTATAGTAGATCAGAAGTTCTTTGCACCAGGACTGAAACAGTGTGTAAGTTAGGGAGTTTTCTGGGTTTATACCTGTGGCCCACAGATGAAGTCGTTTGGGCATGCTGTTTCTTCCTGCGTTAAGTCTATTGTGCATTTGTACAGATTAGATTTTCAGAACAGAGTCGGAGAATGTAAAGTTGTGGTGGACAGAGCAACCTTAATCATCCTGTGGTTCAAAGTCCTTAACTTCACAGTCGAGGAGATGTGCTGTTCTCCCAGTTATAGACCTGTTGATGCCTCTGCCAAAATGAGAAACTTGATTTTCTGGTTCTCGGTTTAGTACTATTTTAAATTCTTAGTGTATGTGAGTAGAATAAAACCTGTAAGGAATATTTGCTTTTATGAACTTGCGATCTGTAACTCAGAGTTCGTGTCCTTAGATAAGTCACTAGTTATCGGTAGCATCTATTGGGGGAGTGAGTGGTTCATAGCTCTTTGCATAAGTTTATAGAAATAGATTTAAGTGGAACAGGGGTGGGGCCGTTCATTTTCTTATAAAGCTGAGCAGGTGCTGGTATATTAGGGCATGTGATGTGCTCATGTCTCTTTTAACGAGTTAGTTGGTTTTTCATCCAGGTACGTTAGAGAGGTAATAAAAACATGCCACAGTGGCTTTCATGGTAATCAGAAGAGCAGAGGTTTTGAGTCCTGTGTATCGAGCACCGTACAAGCATCATTGCCCTTTCTTTCCAGCTGGTGGACCAACTGGGTGATCCCCGCCATCTCAGCGCTGGTGGTAGCCCTGATGTACCATCTGTACACAAAGGAAGATTAAACACACTCTCAGAAGTCAATGAAAGAAAAGACTGCTTCGGACCAGGGAGAAAGACGCCAATGTTAACTGCTTCAGCTGACAGAAACCTTCACCCGAGATATCATTTTAGTACACCTGTTTCTCTTTTCTCTTACCTTAGAACCAAACCAAAAGGAACTCTTCTGTTCTTTCTACTCTTGAACTCTTAGACTGTGCCTTTTTGTTCATCAACTTTTTTTTGATGTTCCATCACTACATAATTTACTTATTGTAGGCATGATCGTTTAAAAATATATCTGGCTTTTAAAATATACCACCACGTTTGTCTGTCTATTTGGTACATAATTGTCTTTAACGTTTAGAATCTGATTATTCAGCAGAGTCATTTAATGCACTAGTCATTCAGACCCAAGTTGTCCCTATGGTGTGAGGAAGGGAATGTCCTTGGATCTCTCCTTGTGCTCCTCCTTATCTCACTGAACAACCAGTTCTGCCTCTTCCAGCAGAGTTTCCCTTTCGAGGGAATTAGGAAGGTCTAAAAAATGAAAGATTTCTTTTTTCTTTTCATTTTTTTAATGTTTGTTTTTGAGAGAGAGAGAGAGGAGAGAGTGCAAGCAGGGGAGGGGCAGACAGAGGGAGACATAGAATTCAAAGCAAGCTCTAGCCTCTGAGCTGTCAGCACAGAGCCCTATGCGGGGCTTGAACGCAGGGACTGTGAGATCGTGACCTGAGCTGAAGCCAGATGCCTAACTGAGCGACTGAA
Organism: Panthera tigris; assembly: GCF_018350195.1. NCBI lineage: Eukaryota > Metazoa > Chordata > Mammalia > Carnivora > Felidae > Panthera > Panthera tigris. Next base: position 89,229,536 of record NC_056671.1, on the reverse strand, counting down.
CCACCCAGGCACTCCCAAAATGTAAGATTTCTAATGATTCTACTTAAAACAGATGATAAGGAGAAGGTAGCCTATAGGACCTATAAAAAAGAGACCATCTCGTCTTTGATTAAAAGAAAGAAACCTGTGAACTATAAACAATAAAACCTGTGAACCATGAGAGGACATTTTAGCCCTCCCTTCTCACAGACTGAAAATATTCCAAAGAGGTTCACAGTCGTATAGGTTCTAAAGTTTAAAAAAACTACTCTTTCAGAGGCCAAAAATGTTAATGTGCTCACGTAAGAAAATGTTCATTCCCTCCTTTGCAAAAACAAAATTTGAAAGAGATATGGGACATTTGGAACCTGAGTTTTGAAGAAAGTTAGCTGGTGCTGATGAGCCATGAGGAATTCTGGTACGGCTGTGTTCATTTTCTCATTCGAGTTCCAGGAGACTAATTCTGTCATCTTTGTTTATTATCCTCGGCCTCATGCTATTTTTCTTCCGAATGTGGAAACTGGAAGGACGAATTAGATTCTAAGTGCTTTGTAGTTACGTGTGACTGCAAGTTTCCATTGGCATGCTGGCCAACTGAAAAGCGATGGAGTTCTTCAGAAATAACTAAAACACATTGGAAAGGACTTTGTAAATTACAGAGTATGATTTAAAAAGAGGCAACAGGCCCCAGATTGTGCTAAGCCCACATCACCAAACCAAGGCTTAATACCTAAATGGATTGCAGTTTCAGCCTCTCCCAGGAGTAGAATCTTAAGCCGGGCAGTCTGGAATTACCTGGCCAGCACTAATGAGATAATCCGAGATGGATCCCTCTTCCCCGCTGCGGTCCCCTCAAAGGAAGATGGCTCTGCTGAAATAACTTCCCTGTCCCACCTCTTTCTGCCCGTAACTCTTAACATTTTCTGCAGCTCCTGGGCACTTCTTTCTATGTGCCAGGTGGGGTACCACCCCAGTCGTGAATTGTTGAATAAAACTAATAAGATCTTTAAATTTTATTCAGATGAATTTTGGCTTTTAACAGATTTGGTGGCAGGGATGGGATCTGAAGGGAGCCTCTCACGGCTTTGGGGGCGAGAAACACAGGCTGCGTACCCACAAACCCTCTGTCTTTCTAGCCCTTTCGGAGGGCCATGGGTAAGTTCCTCTTGGTTCTGAGCTCTGCTCTCTCTGTGTCAAGCTCCTGACCTTGTTGGCTCTCTGAGCTGTCGTTTGCTTCCGGTCCCTGATTCCATGTTGAGAAGTGCTGGCAGTCGGGACTGCAGTTCCCCGTCTGGTCAGAATCCTTACCCTTGCTTGAATCTCAGATTCCATGTTGGTGGTGGTTCATTCCAGAGTTCTCCATTTGTTTGGGGTCTGCTGGCTTAGTCCTGTCCCCAGTCCCATTGCTGGCAGTTACCAACTGGAGTCAAACTAGGTGTGGCTTAAGCTGGCCTGGATCCAGTGTGTTTCGTGTAGGTAAAGGCAGTGGAAATCTTGGAAGCCAAAAGCTGCATAATTGACTTGCATGCGTTGAGCACTTAAAAACTGTTAGAATGCTTGCCACCTAACTTTATCCATAAGCTGGTCACAGAACAGGTTACACTGATGCTAGATCACCTGCCAACCTCAAGAAAGTCTCCGTGTGGTGAGGTACAAACATCACACGATCCCCAGCCCAGCCACACATCCCCTTAGGTGTTAGTTCGGCTCCAAAAGACCCAAAGCCTTAGCTCAGAGAGTTGAACATACCACCTTTCGGCACAACTACTACTTATCTGGTGTCTAAGAACTGTGGTCCCAGAAGCTGTAGATATTTACAATGACAAAGTCTTACTAAAAACAACCTAGAATTACAATGGCCATTATGAGAAACATTCCTGTTAGACAAGATTTTGAAAGCAAGGGCTCCCAAACCAAACAAACAGAATGGGTCACCCCAGGTTGCAGGAGATCCTCCTCAGATGCCTTAAACTCCTGAGGCGCTGGGGTAGGTCAGTTAACTGTCCAACTTTGGCTCACGTCATGATCGCATGGTTCGTGAGTTCGAGCCCCGTGTCGGGTTCTGTGCTGACAGCTCAGAGCCTGGAGCCTGCTTCGGATTCGGTGTCCCCCTCTCTCTCTCTGCCCCTCCCCTGCTTGTGCTTGCTTGCTCTCTCAAAAATAAACGTTAAAAAAATTTTTTTTAAAGATATCTTAAACTCCTTGGTCAAAGAGTGAACTACCGTAGTAACAGAATTTCCTAAACCTAGGGAGGATCCCCAGAAGTTTCCTGAAGAATTTCATCATTACCAGGGCCAAGGACCGCAGGCTTCCAGATCTCTATGGGCTTATGCACATGCAGGTTGGCCCTGAGGAAGCCCAAACATGGAGTCAGGAAACAGATCAGCGTAAACCCAAAGATGCTCAGGATCCTCGATCTTAAACACACTTCCCTCGTGGACCAGAAAAAGTTCATAAAATAGTGATTGATCTCTTAAAAGCCATCCTTTGGAGGAGTTTTCCCTGCACACACCATTTGGTTTATTACTGAAACATGCAAACAAAAAAGATGAATCTGTGGCAGACATTAAAGCCTGTGTGGAAGCACTCTTCCTGTGGCATTCAGGTTCCATGCAAAAAATGAGGTCACCCAACCTGCTCTAGCTGCGCTGTTTGTAAATGGATCAGTCCCTGAGATTAGTAGACTGATTAAAAATTCAACAACAACAACAACAAAAACAACAACAAAAACAGGTTGGAACTGAGCCCCCATCAGTCTGATGGAACTCATGACTGCAGCCAAGTACTTTGAAAGGACTTTGGAATAAGACTGAAAACAAAATTTGCCAACTGAGTGGCCTTATAGATGCCTCCATATCTACCCTTAAAGGAGAGCTCCCATATGGGCCCCTCCCAGAGTTGTTGGGACCCAGGAATTTTCTGGTAAACGGCTGTCACTCCCTTAAACAAACAAGGGAAACTACAAATGAATGAAACACTTTGCCAGATTCTGGTAGATACTGAAGCTACACTCTTTAAGCCCTCTTGGAACCTACAGATGGTGTTTGGGGAAGACTGACAGAAGTCGGTGAAAGGTGAGGGTTCCTACCAGAGTCAGCTCTCCTGGATCTCTGTCTGCATGCCCAGTCAAGAGGAGAAAATAAAATTTCTTGAGTTGTCTCTTCCTTTCCAAACCCAACCCACTGATTCTCGACTCTTTCTGTCTCCTCCAGGGAGAGTTCTTGCCTTCTTGCTTGTCTTGTTTTGTGTCCTAAGAACTTGGCTTGGCTTTCTGCCTGCCTTGAACACAAAAGTTGTCAGTTCTTCCTTTTGGCCATATTTCAGAGTGACTCTGAATCTTGAGAAAGTAGTATTCTTTGCCTCCTCTTAAACCCAACAGGGGTTGTTCAGTACCACCAAAAATAATTTATTGTTCATCTCAGCTGAAAACTGACAAAATATTTAAAGGATTTTTGTAAAGTAGCTCGGTGGTCAAAAGTTGGTGAAACTGGAAGCTGATATTCAGTGCCTGACATAGACATTTTTCCCTAAGCTAAAATAAAACCACACATCCAGAAGGAAAGAACAACCTTCTGATGTCTGTGAAAGGATTTTGTAAAACATCCCAAAGACAAACAGGTCTAAATCCAGAACATAGAAATCTTGGGTTTTCATCTTAGTTGGAAATCCACTCCCTGATGTAAATTGAAGGTAATTTGGTTAGATGGACAGATCAGCCCCTTGGTATCATTAGGCTGTAATCTAATTCTTTGAGGAATTAAAAACAACTGTTTTTATCTTACACATCTTAGCAAAACTAGAAATGCGGCTCTAGGAACAAGTCACAAGTCACAGTTCACCTATAGTTAGCAATCCTAAAACCACCTCTATTTATCTCAAAAGATGTGTAAGTATTGTAAAAATTATTCTTTTTTAAATGTTTACTTATTTTTGAGAGAGAGAGACAGAGTGTGAGCGGAAAGGGGCAAAGAGGGAGAGGGAGACACAGAATCCAAAGCAGGCTCCAGGCTCTGAGCTGTCAGCACAGAGCTGGATGCGGGGCTCGAACTCATGGACCACAAGATCATGACCTGAGCCGAAGTTGGATGCTTAACCAACTGAGCCACCCAGATGCCCCAGTATTGTAAAACTTCTGACCTTAGAACATGAAGTTTCTTCCGGGAGGAACTTGCATTTTTTTCCCCTGTGCCTTTGGCATGTAAATGTTCTACCTGGTCTCCCAAGACTTAGCTAGGCCATGTCTTTGAAATAAAAACTTCAGGGAGGTCATTCTTATCAGAAGGAAAACAAAAGGGGAAAAGGTTATTTGAAACTTAGGCAAATAAACAAATATTAGTAAAAAGCTTTAGTCACCTGAGCAGGTGACCTTTACTTATTTCATCTTCCAGACACATGATTTGGATCCAGCATCTTTCATAAACCAGTGAGTTTTGCATTATCCTACCGTCTCATCGCTAAAATTTTGAAACAAAAGCTGTAAGGTCTCTGTTTACTTCTGTCTGTATGTATGTTTATATATGTGTATTGTACATGTGTGGGATTTTCCACCTCCAGATTGTATTGCCAAAATTAATTTTTTTAAACAGCTCTATTCAGTTGGCTTAAGGAAAAGCACTTATATGAACAAAGTGTTCATAAAATTCTCAAAAATGTAATAGAGACCTAAATGCTTTTCAGGTTCACGTGATCTGGGAAAATATTCATATTAAAGCTGATGAAAGTTCGTGGGTTTAGTCAAGACAGACATGTCTGTAGAATTATCAACATTAAATATAATGCACACATACGTCTTTTATTCTACCTGGATTTATTAATCAAATAAATTCATGTTATCACTGTTACAAAATTTGTCAGCACAGAAAATAACTTGGTTTGATGAAATTTTCATCCCACATGCTGGGAACAAGTGAACTGAATACATGTAAGTGGGGGCAGAAATTTTTCGGTGAACTTTAAAAAAATGTTTTTTTAAAAATGTTTATTTATTACTGAGAGACAGTGAGAGATAGAGCATGAACAGGGGAGGGGCAGAGAGAGGGGGAGACACAAAATCTGAAGCAGGCTCCAGGCTCTGAGCTGTCAGCACAGAGCCCAACGGGGCTCAAACCCACAAACTGCGATATCATGACCTGAGCCGAAGTTGGATGCTTAACCGACTGAGCCGCCCAGTCGCCCCTCGGTGAGCTTTTTAAATAGTTACCCCAAATCTTTTTGGTAACCTGAACACTTAAAGTTTTATTAAGTTAAATTAGTACTTGACTGTCTAGATCTTCTCTAAATAAAATACCAAAACATTAATTACTGAAGATGGATAGGTTTATCTACTTTCTGACTTATTTTTACAGAGCAGTTAAAGCTATTTGAGGCTATGAGTGAACGTGTTTGTGCCACATGGAGAAAGCATGTGTTTCTAGAAAATATAAAAATGTATTTATACATTTGCCAAGCCGTAGAATGCTAAAGTAAAAAACAGCTCGCAATTGTCAACTTCTTATTTTCATCAGAAATTAAGGCATTTTAGGGATGCCTGGGTGGCTCAGTCACATAAGCGTCTGACTCTTGATCTTGGCTCAGGTCATGATCTCAACAGTTCGTGAGATCAAGCCCCTCATCGGGCTCTGCGTTGACAGGGTGGAGCCTGCTTGGAATTCTCTCTCTCTCTCTCTCTCTCTCTCTCTCTCTCTCTCTCTCGCACTCTTTCTGCCTCTCCCCCATGCTCACACACGTACTCTCTCCAATAATAAACTTGTAAAAAATCATTTAGAAATTAAAATATATTAAGCATTAAAATTTTTAACATATGTAAGGTACTAGAAGTAATAAGGGACACATTTCTGTATGCAAGGAAAGTAAGATGTGTGTTTTTGGTAAGAGAAGGTACAAGGAATAAAGATGAATTATTTTTTTGAGGCAAAAGAGCATGATTTTTTCCTAAAGTGAGGCTGGTTATTTCGGAATGGGAGAGGAAAAACAGGACAACATCTGAAGGGGTGTTTAAAAAGTTGTAGAAGCTTGTGGAAAAGGAATCTTTGCAGAAAAATTTTATGTGTGGTCAAGCTGGCTAAGATTCGAATAGATTTAAGTTTTTATAAATAAATGGGTTTAATATCAAAATTAATCTGCAAAATTAATGTTTGGTGTTCTTTCTGTTAAAAGGACAAAGTTTGCTTAGACTTTTGGTCTACTCTTGGTAAGAGGTGTAAAAGAGTTTTTTTTTTTATCTTTTTAAGTAATCTGCCTAGAAAACAAAAGATTATATTTTATCAAAATAATTTCCTGTGTTTCTTGATGTGTTTATCAGGTCTTTGATTACTAAAGAGAACTGAATCTTGTCTGTTCAAAGAGCTAAGGTTTTTGTACACAAATGTTTAACTTTCCGTATTTGCCTGCAGTCTTTGTCATTATGATTAAATGGGTAACTAAGCAGCGTTTGACCTGTGAACCTTTTTGACCAAGTGTTTTAAGGCCTTTTGATACTTTCAACAACCTTCCCCCAAGCCAAATTGTAATTGATGTCTTTTTGACCTGGAGATAACTTCGGGATTTTCTAGAGTCCCTGTAGCATCTCCGAAGATTTGTTCTTTCTCCATACATTCTTAGGTGTTACACGAATTAGTCTTATTTGATATGTTAGTTACATAGGAAGTAGTTCTGTCAAAAAGTAATACTGGGTGTTCTTTGTGTTCTGTAGGCGTATGTTGTACGTATTCTAGAAAATTGTGTAAGATTCCTAGAAATCTGGTATGTCCTGCTATGTTGTCAGTCATCATTTCAGTTATTATCTTAAAACGTTGTATATCACAGAATAACTACATTTCCCTTTTAAGTGAACTCTCATCAGATTTAACAATGGGGATCTTACAGTCTTGTCATGTACGCACAGTTACTGTTTTGTTCTGTTGCTTTTACAAAAATGAGACGGATGGAGAGGACCCCCTAAGGACTCTTTGGTCACCGTCACTGCTGCCAAACGACCGAGTGTGATACTTGGGTGAGTATGTCACAGCTGAAGAAGGCTCCACCAGACCCCTGGTCCTATGTGAATCCAGAGACCGCAAAGTCAAATTGACGGAAGAAATAGTCGACATTGACGTGGGCTGCTTCCACACCAGATGCCAGATCGAGACTTCATACTTCACCTAAACATGAAGGCCTCTCCCCTTTCTTTCTTTCACTCTGGCATTGGCTTGGAAAGGTAATACCCACCATCTGTGTCCCTCAGGCCGTTGCCACGGCGGGGATGGGAGTGGGGAAGGCGACCTTTCAGACTGCTGGATTTGTCATCAAAAACTCTGATCCGTCGTGATGCTGGAGACCCCTGGTCTTCCCTTGACCAGTCTCTCTTCTGTTCCCAATGCCTCCATAAACTACAGTCGCCCCCCTCCCACCCCCACCCCCACCCCCGCTGCCTTAGAAGTCACAGACTCTGACTTTTATGGCCAGAACATCCAGTGCCTTGTTTTTGCCTTTCTCCAGTTGTAACTCGTCAAATACCCATGCATCCCACGTTCTTAAGATTATCTCATCTGATCTGCCTCCAGTCAGGAAAAGATCTCACCAGCAGTGTCCATCTTTGCAAGGAATTTAGAACGACTCTTCATTTCAGGCTAGGAGATATGCTTTGCAGCTGTGCTGAAATGCCCCCTGGTTTGAATGGGCAAATGTGACGATCTTTGTGACTGAATCCATTATCGGTGCCACCTTTGTGGTAACGGCTTGTGCCCCGGCTGAATTTATCTTTGGGGTGACCTTCATTCTCCTTGGGCCTGTGAATGTGGACGTGGCAGGCGCATAACCAGGGCTGGATCTGGTTCTCCTGGGGCTGCCACCTTCTGCCATAGAACTTTGAGGACTCTGAAAATCCTAAATTCAAACCTAGCCTTTTAGGCCATTGGCCGATGTTAGAATTTGTAACATGAAAACACTCAGACCTACTTCCCCTGCCCCACGGATGTGAGCAGACCCTCTGATATTGTGAGGATCGCGATGAAATGACCACGTTTGCACTCCTCTCCCTGGTGCACGCGCGCAGTGAATGTTTGCACTTCCCCTGTCTGGATCTCTTAGAGAAATGATCACTTTAAATTAGGATGAGGCATTTGCTGTATGAAACCTGAGCGAAACAAATCGTAATTATGATGTTCACGACCAACAGCCACATCGTGTCCATGTACAGAATCTGTGAGGCTGGGCCGACCGACCCAGGCTCTAAACTTCTCTTTCTGCTCCTCTCTGATGACAGTGTGTTCACTGTTACCTTATCTGGAGGTACAGTTTGGTCTGGCCCCACGTCAGCGTGGGGAGCTCTGGGACTTGGGATAGCACAGGGCCCCCCTGGAGTGATCAGGGTCCACTCCTGTGCCATCAACATTTGCAACACAAGCTTTCCTATAAGCTGAAGGGGCAGCGAGATGGTCCTTGCCCTCAGCAAGCCCTGCGGTCTTCCTGGGAGGAGTGAAGACATGGGGGCAGACAAGGCTAGGCTTCTGTATCAGCTGTGTTCAGTCCCTCGGTGTTTAGCAGGGACACCCTGGGGGAGGGGCAACGAGCGAGGATGGCGTTTCACACAGGAAACATGGATGTCAGTCCCCGGAACTGTAGGCAGGGATACTAGGTATTTCCATCGTGATGGATGGAGAGGAGAGGGTTCTATCAGGAGGCATATTCTGCAATGGACAAATGTTTAAGAATTTGAGAGCGATGAAATCATTACGTGAATTCTGAAACATAAGTGAGTCTTATGTTTTGTCAAATGTGAGTATTTCCATCAAGATCAAAAACAGATCCCTGCTCGTGGGTGGGGATGATGCATCTGGCCGGGAAAGTCTACAAATGGAGAACCAGGCACTGCTTCTTTACCTGCTTCTCTCTACTCTTGCCTTGGCCAGGTGTCTTCCTGGCCACGTCCCTTTTCCTGCTGAGGCTGACGACCCAAAGAACCTGCTCAGTCATGAAATTTGGAATGAACCCAAGTCTACATGAGGTTTAGAAGTAGAACTGACAATCAAGGGCAGTTGGTCTTTCCAATTCCATAGGTGGCCTCTGCATCTGGTGGTATTGGGCGTCTCTAGGACCAGGCTGACGTTTGCTAGAAGCACTCGTACATCCTGGGGTGAGGGTGCTGTGCACCCCATCAGCACTGTTCTCCTTAAAGAAGCAAGTGAAGCAAGTGTGCTTGTGCCCACAGCTGAGGCCCCCCCAGAGAAACCAAAGCGTGTGATTGCAACTGTTTTCCCTCCAGACCAAGTAACGTAAGGAACCATGCGAATCATACACTGTCGCTTTTAGGTGAGGAAATCTGGTTTATTTTCATGTTCTTGGAGCCATGGAGAATTCTGGAAATAACTGAACAGTTAGAAGTTCTAGAAGAAAGAATATGACATTCACCTAATTTTGAGTGATGTTTGTCCTGTGGTGAACACTCAGTAATTTTGAAAGCTCTTGTTTCATCATCCTAATACTTCTCTGAACTGCATTTTGGTTCATGATAGTGCTTGTCATGTCAGTAGCTCTTTAGGAAGATCTCAGGTGAGAATTGTCAGAAAAAATTAATATTGTTTCAAAGGAAAGTAGCATTACCTTCCCATTCATTTCTTAGTTCACCGGTTCAAGAACACAGAGATCCATAATGGAAGAAAACATAGACCTAAATGTTTCATTTTGGATTAGGCAGTGGTTTCCAAAAACCCAAGCTACAAACGAATAGGTAAATTGATCCTCACCAAAATTAACCACTTTAGTACTTCAAAGGACACCATCGAGTAAGTGAACAGTGACACAGAATGGGAGAAAATACTTGCAAATGATAAATTTAATAAGGGATCCTTAAAGAACTCTTACAGCTCAATAGAGTATAACTCAGTTGAAAAATGGGTAAAAGATGTGATTATATGCATTCTCCAAAGAAGGTATACAAATGTCCATCGAGCACATGAGTTGATGTTCAGTATCACTGGTGGTCAGGGAAATGCAAATCAAAATCACAATAAGAGACCAGTTCACATCCACTAGGAAGGCTGTGGTCAAAAAGTCAGATGATAATTGTTTACAAAGACGTAGAGAAGCTGCACTCCTGGTGGGAATGCAAGATGGTGTGGCTACTATGGAAAACAGCATGGCGGGTCCTTAAAAAGTTAAACATGGAATTACACTTGACCCAACAATTCCAAGGATAGATACGTGCTTAAGAAAATTGAAAACAGGCGCTCAAAAACTTGTGTATGAATGTTCATAGCAATATTTATAGTAGCCAAAAAGTGGAAACAACCCAGACATCCATTACCAAATGAATGGATAAACAAGGTGTGTTGTATCCATGCGATGGAATATTGTTTAACCACCAAAAGTGTGACATACATTACAACATGGCTGACCCTTGAAAACAGGATGGTAAGTGAAAGAAGCCAGTCACAAAAGACCACATATTGTACAATCCCATTTATCGGCAGTGTTACAAATCTATAGAGACAGAACGTGGTTGCCTAGGTCTGGGGAAGAGGGTTGGGGGAAATGGGGAGAGGCAGCCACTTTGTGCAGCGTTTCTCTTTGGGGCGATGAAAATGTCCTAAAGTTGATTGCGGTGATGGTATGTATCCATGAATGCCCTAAAAAACCGTGGAGTTGTAATCCAGTTTAAATGGGTGAACTATATGGTATGGGAATTACATTTCAGTAAAGCTGTTATGTAAGAAATTCACCATGGTCCCAGTAGACTCATTCTCTTAAGAAGTAGTTGTCCTCGGGGCGCCTGGGTGGCGCAGTCGGTTAAGCGTCCGACTTCAGCCAGGTCACGATCTCGCGGTCCGTGAGTTCGAGCCCCGCGTCAGGCTCTGGGCTGATGGCTCGGAGCCTGGAGCCTGTTTCCAATTCTGTGTCTCCCTCTCTCTCTGCCCCTCCCCCATTCATGCTCTGTCTCCCTCTGTCCCCAAAATAAATAAAAAACGTTGAAAAAAAAATTAAAAAAAAAAAAAAAAGAAGTAGTTGTCCTCTCGTTTGTTATCTCAGAAGCATCTATCCAGGTCATGTCCTAAATGGGAAGTCACATCCTGCTCCCCCTCAGTGTTGCTTCCTAAAACCAGCCATCTGTTAAAAGTGGCCTCCTGTGACCTATGGGATGTGAACCTACAGGAGGGGCTCATTATATTTTGTCCTGTTACACAGTTTGAATGAAAATGTTTGACTTTGGGGCACACCTGCGTAGCTCAGTCAGTTAAGCGACCGACTCTTGGTTTTGGCTCGGGTCATGATCTCACGGTTTCTGAGTTCAAGCCCCGCGTTGGGCTCTGCACGGAGCCCGCTTAGGATTCTCTCTCTCCCTCTCTGCCCCTCCACTGATGTGCATGTGCTCTCTCTCTCTTTCAAAATAAATAAATAAATACATAAATAAATAAATAAATAAATAAATAAGAAAGAAAATGCTTGACTTTTGCAATTGATAGTAAGAAATAGCTGGCATGATTGATCTGTTCGAATAACGCATTTCCCTTCTCTACCTCACATGTCACCACCTTAGTTTCGGCCTTCAGCTCTTCCGATTTGTTGCTCTAAGTGCTCCCTGGCTTCTCCCACATGGGTCTGGCCCTGCTATCACATGCTATTATTTTGTTCCATGCTGTGTCCTTAGAGCCTCTTCCAATTCCTGGAACAAAGGAGGTGTTGACTGAATGACTAAGTTAATGGGTGAAGTCCCTTGGCTGCTACCCCATCCCCCTCTCTCTTTCTCATCTCTTGTCCCCGTCGCCATCAGATGATTCTTACAAAGACACTACTTTGATAACCACTCTTGCCCCAAAGCCTTGGCAATGTCACCAAGTCCAAGGCAGTGCAGAAGGCACTTGACCAACTCCTCCTCAGCCTTTAAAGGTAGTGATTTTTCAGAACTGCAGCCAGAAGGCTGAATGTTGTCTATTGGAGCACAGGTGCATTTAGATTCCAGTAGTTTCTCAGCATGGCACGGGGCAGAGAAAGATGTCAGCCGACAAAGCTCTGATATCCTTAACTTGCTGGATGGATCCTGTTGGCTGGTGAAACCCAACGGATGGCCTAGATCTTGGAGCCTGTCCAAAAGATGGAGGACGAGGGAGGGCGGAAGGTTATCAGTCGCAAACAGGAGGGAGGGCAAGGCTGCCTGTGTACCCAAGGGTCAGGGAAGTTCAGTGCTCCTGGACCTGAATTTGATTAGCTTATGCTAAAGTACACTTATCGCTGCCAGCTGCAGTATCTCATGACTTCAGCAAACCTGCCCCAGACCTGAGTCTGTGGACTCTTCCAGGCTGGTAAAGTTTACTTGATGGCAAACCCAGTACCTAAAAGCCTTCCTTTTAACTAAAACCTGTTGGTTGGCAGGGCTTCGAGTGACGCTCTCCTCCTCGGAGAACTGATTATTTCAACATTCAAGACTTACTACTGTTTCTCTTTCCTCTGGGTGTGAGCCTGGCCACTGGTTTATCCCCAGACACTGAATAACTCGAAGGAGATACTGAATAATGCAGTGGATAGGATTTAAAGCAACTCTGTGTTTTTGGTTGAAGTCTTCATAAATTAGAGAAAACAAAATCCTTTCAGGGAAATCACGGACTAGATCTTTGCTCTTGTCTCCAGTGCTTGTCACTGTTAATTATTTTTCAGAATCATCCCTGCTGAGCACTATGCCCATTCTTGCCTGGTTCCTGCATTTTTCAAGTTCAAACTGGATTCCACAGCCCTTTCCTCCGCATCCTCTGGAAGCTCTTGTCACCAGAGCAAATGCTTAGCCTGTGGCTCTCATCTAGGGCCCTCTTCAGTGTCATACTCGCTCTCCTCAAGTGTTCCTGAAGACCTATTCTTTGTCAGTTTGTGGAGTCAGGCCAGGGGAAGAACAAAACTGTTCCGGTGCATTGTATCTTTATAGAAATTAATTCCATTATGCTTATAGGGTTTCTGAAGGATTTCAGGTTGGCCACCTCCCTATTGTTAGAACATAGTTGAAGCCCCTTTAACTACGTTTGGGTGGTTGATTACTCAAAGGCAGGTAAAGTGGAAAATCATTTTATTTTAACTTATTTTAAGTTTATTCAAGTGGTTTATTTATTTGTCAAGAGCTTTTCTTTGAGTGTGGGTCTACTAATTGTATCAATAATGCATCATTTAAATTTCCCTTACCCTTGCCAAGGCAGCTTCCATCACTCTTGTGGTACCATAGCATTCCTTAGAGTTTTAGAATTTTCTACCTGGTCTTTATGGTGTCTTGTCCACCCCTAACCAGCTCTTTTAACAATTCCTCAGTCAAAGGGGCACGTGGGTGGCTGAGTTGGTTAAGCCTCCGACTTTGGCTCAGGTCATGACCTTGCAGTTGGTGAGTTCGAGACCCTCATGGGGCTCTGTGCTGACAGTTCAGAACCTGGAGCCTGCCTCGGATTCTGTGTCTCCCTCTCTCTCTGCCCCTCCCCCCTCAAAAATAAATATAAACATTAAAAAAAAAAAAGCTTTCCAATGCATTCAACTTAGTCTTTGCAGTCTTTATAGGAACATCTCTTCTTTTGTACCGTATTTTTTTTCAAGTTACTTTGTATTGAATTAAATAGTGTGATTGCAGATACAGATACACTAATATAAATAGACTAGAAACAGATACAGCCGAGAAACACCCTGCTAGTGAGAGGGAGGCGTGTAGGCACTCAGGAAGGCCGGCTCTTGATCGAGCATATCAGTGTGTCGTGGGCACTGGATGTGATATATTTCAGGGGACATGGAGAGAGACAGCTAAGCCGGTGATTAGACCAGGTGGAGATGGACCGTAGAGCTGCTATAATTTATTCTGCTGACTCGACTGATTTGTTCTCACCCGTCTCAAGCTTTTCAGATTGTAAATGGAAACCCACAATTCGTGCTGGCGTTTGGGCTCTCTCTGACAGCAGTCGTGACCTCTCTCCCAGTAGGAGAAACCCCAAAGAAAGATCTTTCTGGTAACTTTTGCTACAGCTGAGTAGCAAATTGGGCTTAAATGAGTGACACCTATAGCTTGGGCAGCAGATCCCAGATTAGAAAGTAGCTCCAGGAGGTCATTAGAAGCCCAGAAATTACATGAAACGTTTGGCTCATATGCATATTTTTCTCAGAAAGGTATTAGTAACTGTCCTTAAATTCTTAGGGGGCCTGTTCTTCCCTGAAGATCAAGTGTAGCTGTAAGTGTAAGAATGAAGGAAAAGTCATCCCTTTTCAGGTCACAACTGTCCCTAGAATTTATCCTCCAACTGTGCATTGAGTGCCTGCTTTGAGCCAGGAGCCCTCTTGGCCTGGAGACACAGCCCTGAACACGAAGCCACAGTCTCCACGCTCAGGAAGCTGCACCCACGGGAAAATAAGAGACCTGTGTGGGGCACCAGTCAGTGAACAGTGTTCTGAAAAGGATCAAGTGGGGTAGGCAGTGTGGAGGGAAGGGGGGTGTGATTCTAAGGGGATCGGGAAATCTAATGTGAGTTGGAGACATCTGGGTGCGGATGTGCGTGAAGTGAGGGAATGAGTCATGCAGGTGTCTGTTAGAAAGCATTTTCCGAGCAGGACAGCAAGTGCAAAGGCCCTCCGGCAGCCGTGTGCCTGGCATATCTGAAGAAGAACCAGGAGGCCAGCCTGGCCTCGCAGCCGTGATCTGATTTGCATTTTGAGGGATCTATTTGCAGATTATAGACTATGGGTGCCCAAGAGCAGGTGCCTAGGCCTAGAAATAATACATGTATTTATAAATATGTTTTTCTATATTAAGACTTTTCAAAGTGGCAATTTTTAAATTACTATAGAGTTCTTATTTTACACATATTTATAGAAAAAAGGAAACGACATATAAAATCAGTAATCTATGAAAAGAAAATTTACAGTGGTGGCCACTTAAAAATAACTACAATTAACATTTCAATATATATCCTCCCAGAAGTCTCGTATTCCTTTAGAAAAGTGCAATCACATGGAGAGATTGGTTTTCACGGCACAATAAATAGCAGAGATCTGTCTCTATCAGAAAACACACGGCTGCGTCACTGCTGAATGTAATCCATTAGGAACTCTTTCTGTTTTTATTGTAGTAAAATATTCGTGAAATCACTTTCAAAGGAAACTGGCGAGGCCTGCACCCTGGCTTCTCAACGTGTGTCCTCAGACCAGCAGTGTCCGAGAGTTTATTACACGGTGAAGGGTCTCAGGCCCCACCCCGAAGATTTTGAAGCCCTGGCCTCGGCAGTGTCCCTCAGGGGCCCTTGGAAGAGCAGCCCTCCCGCGCTTGTCCCTCAGGCTCCGTCCTGTGCCATCTGCTCTCCCCTATTGATGCCACTTGGAGGAAGTCAGTTGTTACGACCTCAAGCCTCACCTTGTGACTCCGTATTCTCAGTCTGACTCCCCTAACCAGAGACCTTCCATCCATCCATTCAGCCTACTGAGAAGCTTCCATAGGTCAGTTTTTGTAGAAAGCCCTGGAGGAAAAGCCAGTCAAGGCATAGAGCAAGTGGGAGAAGTTCCGGGAGGCTGGCTTGGGCATCTGGGAGGTGGCGATGCCCTGCCATCAGGGTTGGAGACACAGGCGTGGAGGCATCAGCCCCCTGGACGGGGAAACCTGGGAGGGAGACTGAGCATTGAGGTAGGGGCGAGGCCAGGGGCGTGCAGGGCTCGGAGCCACAGGGAGCAGTGTCCCTGGGTGGGGCGGGCGGTCACGGATAGCAGCAGGTGCTGCCTCAGGAGCACTGGCGGGGTTTGCGGCACCAGGCACGCTTTGATGGGTGTTACATTTATGACCTCATCTAATCCTCCTCACAGACAGGAGGTGGGAACGTGCTATAATCTCCGTGTTAAAGATGAAACAACAGACGCAGAGAGAGGCACAGAGAACCCATCCAAGGTCACCAACAATGACAGCTGGGCTCGACTCCTATCGGGCTGGCTCTGAAGTCTGTGCTCTGAACTCATGTGCTCGGGTTGAGACTGGAAACTTCCCCTAGGTTAGCGGTGGGCAGGGGCTGGAGGGCTTGGCAGAAGGGGCTGACTGGGGACCACAGGTCCCTGGGCTGAAAGGACCGAGGAAGCCAGAATGTTCCCGAGGAGCCGGAAAGAGGAGAAAGGGAAAGTGGAATCCACGAGTCTTGTGTGAGGGGAAGGTAGGGGAGGAGAGGTGCCTGGGCAGTGGCAAGATGCCTGCTGGACCATGCATGTGGGGGGCTTGGTGTCCCCAGCGAGGAACAAACGCCACTGTCCAGGGTCCGCTCAGACATCTGCTTGAGGCCCCGCATGCCTCCATTGGCAGGAAGGAAGTTCGTCTGACCCCGCAGCCTTTCTCCCCTGAGGCGGCTGCTGACGCCCTGGGGTGCTTACTCAGCATAGGGCCTGTTCTGGTCACGCTCACCAAAGCGCTAGCCACCTGCCCTGGACATGTCCTCTGCCACCAACTGTCCATTCCCATCTGGTCACAGCACCCAGATTTGACTGGCAGGAGACCAGCCTCCCTTACTCTCAGCTCTGTGATATGGGTGGGATTGACCTTACTCCTAACCCCAGGATGAGCCCTGATTAGCTTGAGCTAAAAAAAAATTCCTGTCTCCTGGCCGTAGCGAAAAAATATTTCACTCTGTGAGAATCAAGTGGGAAGGTGTTTGTGGGAAGGTGGACTCCTTCCTTCTGTGTGTGCTTCCAAAGAGACCATTTCTCCCCTCCTGGATGATAGGGTGTAAAGATGTTGTGTGTTTGGAGTGTTGCAGCCCTTTTGACACCGTGAGGTACCTTGGGTCCTGCTGGGGTGAGGACTCATGAGGTCTGAGACAAGCCTATCCCTGTAGAGGGCAGACTGGACAGAATGGGAAATCTGTGCCCTTGAAGGCTCTTGCTAAGCTGCTGGATCATGCCTTTCCTGAAACTACCATGATCGATCATGGGGCTTTTTATAAAGCTTGGAAGCATATAATACTGCTGGTAATTTGACAAATGTCGACCTACAAGAATGGCAGTTTCTTTCGAGTCAACCTGAGAGTTGAAATTCATAAATCCCCTTGATTTTCTAAGTTAGTTTTAGCTGGGTTTTTTATCACTTGCTACTCAAAAGACATGTATGGAGCTTAGAACTGTGGCCCAAGGAAGGGGAGGCTCCCCACTAAGCTGATTGCTCAAAACCCTTTCTGTGCTGCTGTTGCTGGTGCCTGGGTGGTGCCAGTGATGCAAAGGTTTGCACCTGTGGTGGCGAGCCCACAGGAGACAGGTGTGGGTGCTCTTGGCTTCACTGAACCTCACATCTGTGAGTCCCAGCCTGGGAGAGTTACCATTCAGAGCAAATAGCAGCTCAGGTTAGCACTCAGGATCCCCCTTCATGTGGGGACCATCCACATTCAGGGGGTGGGGGGTGGACACATTTCTTTGGGGGGCATCTGCTGTCTCTGTCGTGGATGGTCCCTCAAACATTAGCATGGCCCAAAACAAGGGGTTCTCAAGGTGCACAAAGATGCTTGAGTTTTTTAACTTTGAGTGAATATCCGGCAATAGCTGGAGGGATTTGTGTGAGGTGGGGTTAAGTCAGACCCAAGCCCCTTTGGCAGCTGAAGGAAGAGTTTCTAGGTTAGACTGTGTCCTCTGTAGACCAGAGAGTTTCCTGCTAATGTTGGTGTTGCTCTGATGAACTGCAGGCTTAATGAAAAGCCGTAATTAATTAGCATACAGTCATTATGTTTCAGCGGGTATGGGCATTTCCTTATTTGGGAGAAGACAAACCCTAAGTCAGATGGTATGTGAGCTTATCCTCTACAAAATGTGTCTAACTGCTCCTTTATTGTGCGGAATGGGGGACAGAGCCCCAGGAGCTCCTGGGCACTTGGGGATGTGCTTGGGGAGGGGCCCTTTGCCCCCCCCCCCCCGCCCATCTCACCGCCACCCTGGTGGCCCCTACTGGGATAGGAGCTGGTCCCTAGGAGGGACAATACTTGCTTCATAAGCCAAAGAAGGCAGAGCTGGCTTTTCCCAGCTCACCAAAGGAAATGCGTCCGGCACATCCTGGTTTCCCAGCCATCAGAGAAGTTCGGCACCGCGATCTGGAGGCACACATTGCCCAAACCTGTCAAATCAAAGGCCCAGTTCTTCTCTTAAGGCAGGGAGATTTAACTGAGCTTTGTTTATTCGTGAAACATGGTCCCCCCGATTTGTCATTTTCAAACCCTGTCCCCAGAGAGAGGAGGACATGCTCCTTATTGAGCCCAAGTGTATGCAGGACAGCTCAACCGTTGCTACACCCAGTGAGGTCATCACGTCCGCTGCCAGGGCTGAAGTTCAAGCAGCTATTACAATCCATACACCTTCTTTCTAAGGGGTTGAAATGAAGAATTGCATGAGATTTTATTTTAATTAATTAATGAGTTTATTTATTTTATTTTAGAGAGAGAGCATGAGCAGGGGAGAAGGGCAGAGGGAGAGAGGGAGGAAGGGAGAGAATCTCAAGCAGACTCCACGCTCAGCATGGAGCCTGATGCAGGCCTTGATCCCATGACCCTGGGATCATGACCTGAGCCGAATCAAGTCGGATGCTCAACTGACTGAGCCACCTAGGTGCCCCATGCATGAGATTTGAATAGTGAGAATCAGATTCCAAGCATCTCTTGTCATTTGCCCTTCTGATATGGGGATTTGAGTCCCCAGAATTGTGGCAGTGTTCAATATTTGGATGAGGAAAATATTCTCATTGTAACCACTTCCCCTTAGAGGCTAAAGTCTGAACCAGTGCCCTGCCTTGCACTGTTCTAGCTGCCTTTAACTCTTGTGTGGGCAGGAGAAAAGAACAAAGATAATATTTCATATCTTGTATGTATGCCTGCCATTAAGAGTGGGTCTTAAGTATAGCCAAACAATTAACTGATAAATAGGATTTATATTACAGTTTTGCATATGATACCATTGAATTATAATTATATAATTTCAGGAGACATAAACCTTTCAGCTTTTACTTTTCAGGAAATAAGTGAGCTCTCCTTTGAGGAAACAGGCCAGGAAGGTCTTTCTGGAAACCTTTTCTAAGATCATGCAAGCGAGAAGGGCAAACTGGAAGCGAATTTCCTAATCACCATGACTCACTAGTACAATAAAACATACAATAATCCAACAACTAGTAGATAACAAAGCCTCTGCTACAAACCAGAAGTTCAGAGGCAGGTTATTCTGGGGCAGATTCAAGGCTGAGCCACCTTCTAGTCAACTTTTATGGAAGAGGCCAAGAACTGAGGAGGAGTGGGAGGGAAGCACCTGACATTGTACCTGTTTGATTTGGACACCAGTTAGGTGGCAAATATTCTGTTCCATTGGTTTGACCGGTTCAGAGTTGGAGGTCCGTGTGACTTCCAGTACGACTTCTACTGGCCGCGTCTTCATCATTTCTGCTCAAAACACACCAGATGGGCCCACTGGGAATGCCAGGGATATTCCTAAGAAAGAGTCCGGTTTGGATGAGCCGGGCCCATAGGTGCAGTTTCTGAGAGACCGAGCATTTCTATTCCTTTGAAGTAAAAACAGTTAGCTATGGTGATGAGAAATGACTCTCCTTATGGATTTTACATATTACATACGAATAATTGGTTCTAATTTGTTAGATGGCCAGTATTTACATTCAAAAATCAATGTCAATAAACGTGTTCGTGTGCTAGGGCTGCCTTAACAAAATACCACAGGTGGGCAGCTTAGATAGGAATTTGTCTCCGTTCTGGAGCTGGAAGGCCAAGATCCAAGGAGTCAGCAGAACTGACTTCACCTGAGGCTGGGAGGGAGAATGTGCTTCAGGCCTGTCTCCTGGCTTCTGGTGCTTTGCTGGCCATCTGTGGTGTCCCTTGGCTGCTGCTCTGTGCCACCAATCTTTGCCTTTGTTCCCCTTCTGTGTCTCTGTCTTCACATTTTGTAAGGACCCCGGTCATATTGGATTAGGGTCCACCCCACTCCAGTGTGACTTCCTCTTGACGCATTACATCTGCAATGACCCTGTTTCCAAATAAGGCTCTGCTCTGAGGCGCTGGAGTTCAGGACTTCCCACATATGAATTTGGGAGGAGAAATTCAACCCCTAATAGTCAGGAAACCTCATACTGGAGCAGAATTTTAGGGCGAATGTGGCCCAGGACCCATTTTTTAATTAACTTAAATTTTTTTAAAACATTTATTCAGTTTTGAGAGACAGAGACAGAGCAGGAGCGGGGGAAGGGCAGAGAGAGAGAGGGAGACACAGAATCCGAAGCAGGCTCCAGGCTCCGAGCCGTCAGCACAGAGCCCAGTGCAGGGCTGGAACCCATGAACCGCGAGATCATGACCTGAGGCGGAGTCAGATGCTTAACCCACTGAGCCACCCAGGCACTCCTTAATTCGTGATCTTTTAAAGCAGAAAAATACTGCACCAGCAATTGGTGATACTATCTTGGGGGTGGGAGGAGGTTAGGAATGCGACAATGAAACAACCACTGCATCCAGAATGACATGAAAAAATGGCGTCGTGACAACAATCTGGTGGCCGCCCATGCGGGGAGTGCTGCCTGAAGCTTGGCTGGCCTGGACGTCATCTGCGGAGCTCCTTGGGCTCTGTCTGTCCTCACAAACCTAGGTGAGCGAGAGCAAGACTGGCAGAAGGGAGAAGCAAGTAAAACAGACCTTGCTGTGGTGAAGAACACAGCTGCCGTGCGTGCTCTACAAATCGGAGAGCTGCTGGACTGGACGGAGCGGAACGCAGAACAAAGTTCCATGTGCCTGTGTTGACAAATCTGATCATCACAGGCGGTTTGGGCAACAGGTGGTTTTACCAGGCTCTGCTGTTCCTTCTAAGTTGAAAACATGACCTGACTGGCAGTACCCATGCCAATGACTCAGCACCTTGCCAGGAGCAGAGTTTGGCCAAAAGTTGACGCGAGGCTAATGCGCAGAATCAAGCTGGGCTTACTGGGGTGCTTTTTCCCCGGTGCACGCGTAGGGGGGTGTCAAGGGGCTCCACCCCTAAGGTCACTAGTGGTTGACTAAGATTTTCAGTCCTTAACTGGGGAGGAACGGGCATTTGCCATGATGCGGTGTTCTCTATTTTTGCCTAACGCTCTTTATTGAGTTCGTGAGTGAGGAAACACTGAAAATTACACCTCCTCACCACCTAGTTCTCACCTTCCCGTTAACATCACTTCTCATGCCAGCAAAGGAGTAGACTTCTTTAGCTTAACAAAAATACACCTCATCCAAACTTCCTTTTCACTGCAGTATTAGGACTGTGTTGATTTTCAGGCACGGAAGTTGAGTTAGGACATCTTAGAGGAAAGGTAGGACGGCATAAGGTTCTCAGGGATGAGACTGAACCTGGAAACCAGCAGGGTCTGAGCCACCTCCAGAGACGAGTGTCTCCCTGTTTCTCTGTCATGTTCTCTTTCTTGTAGCGGTACTTTCCCAGTGAGTTCGCTCTTTCCCCCTTCCTTTTCTTTACTTCTAGCTGGCCAGTGTTCTCTGCATCTTGTGGCGCACGTGCTGGGAGGAGCTAGCTTTCTGAGTCGGCTAAGTTTTGCCAAAGCCTTCTGCACCCCATGGATGCGTCCCCTTGGGTCTGGGGATCTCTGTGGTCCAGTCCGTGGCCCCAGTGCTTCTCCGTGGGGATGGTACTTTCGGGGTAGTGTGTAAATGTGTGGGGACCTTTGTCTTCTGTCATAACCGTACCCAAGCATTTACATGTTGAAATAAATAGTATTCATTACGAATGGCTTTCATTTTGTTTTTTTCTTTGTGTTAGACTTAGGTCATTATGATCATTCTTTCTGAAAATATGTGTAAGTTGTATCACCTAGGAGTCGTCAGATAAAGATAGCATTACAAAATACTGGTTTTAAGTGGGTTGGTGGGGGCTCTGATAGGTCAAGAACCTGTAAATGCCATGTCTTATAATATGAATATGAGTTACTTTCTTCCAAAGAATGATTGCATCTTTTCTCATATTTCTGATGTGACCCCTAGCTTTTTACAAACCTACAGAATTTGGGGGAGGGCGTCAATACCTACCACTCTCTGAGCAGCACCCCGTCATCAAACCTTACCCTCTCCACCGCCCTGGCATCTGAGCTCCGTCACCCACAGAGGAGGCAGAAACCCGGCACACTCGAGAAGACCGCTCAGCAGTGCAGGCCCGCGCAGTGGGTCCACAAGTCTGAGTCTCTGAGTCCACGAGTCTGTGCTCTGGGGTCTTGGCCCTGCTCTCTGAACTGTTTCCCCCATCTGGTGCCAGCATCTTATGCTTCCTCACAACTGCCAATCCAGCCCAGCTGAGAGGAGCTCATACGTTTATCCTGTACAGACAATTGAAGGTCCACGTGCTCCTTTCTAGACTAGTGGCATCGGATACGACCTCCAGACAATGGTGGCCTGTAGAATTTCCTGGATCGGTCCGGATAAAGCAGACATTTTATTTATTTATTTATTTATTTATTTAGAGCGAGTGGGGGAGGGGCAGAGAGAGGGAGAGAGAGAGAGAGAGAGAGAGAGAGAGAGAGAGAGAGAGAATCCTAAACAGGTTCTGTGCTGTCAGCACAGGGCTGGACGTGGGTCTCAAACTCAGGAACCGAAATGTGAGATCATGACCTGAGCCATAATCAAGAGTCAGATGCTTAACCGACTGACCCACCCAAGCTCCCCAAGGCAGACATCTTAAGTTGAGGGGAGGTTGATAGTCTGTACTTTATTTGGAGCTACGTATGTATGCTTCAGTTATGCTGAATTCATACGTGGAAGACGATGTCGAGGGTTGAATTACGTCTCCCCCCAAGAGACATGAAGGAATCCAAACCCCTGGCACCTGAGGATGGGATTATTTGGAAATAGGGCGGCTGCATATGTAATGAGTTACGATGAGGTCAAGTGGAGAAGGGTGGACCCGCAATTCAGCATGTCGTCATGAGCAGATGGCTGTGTGAAGACAGGGACACACGTGGAGAATGCCTCGTGCTGATGAGGGATGAGGTACAAGTGATCCAGCCAGAAGCCAAGGAACGGCAAGGACTGCCAGCAGCCACCACAAGCTGGAAGAGGCAGGAGGGATCCCCCCCTGCACGTCTCACACCTTGAGTTTGGACCTTTGGCCTCCAGAACTATGCGAGAATACATTTCTGTCGTTTTAAACCGCCTGGTCTATGGTGTTGCTCTGGCAGCCCCAGGAAATAATCGGGGAAGAAACTGGGAAGTGTCCTATTCAAGGCAGCGGGTCAGGGAGCTCCAAGCAGCCCGCATATTCCTGTATGATAACCAGTCAGGGGTCTCTCTGTACCCCTGGATCTTGGCCTCATAACATAGCCAGATATTGACACAAACAAAAGATTAAGGTAAAGGTGTCAGTGAAATAAAAATAAAAGGACAGCGATTTTGAGGGATGTTTTGTTTTGTTTGGAAAGCTGTAAGATGAACTGAGACGTGTTTAAAATTTTCGAGGCTAATGTGATGTTTCTGGGGATCTGAACCACCGTGGTGAGAGTGGTTTGTCAGAAATCAGTGCTGGCTGCACACAGTGGATGCCTTGGAGAGACTTGGTGGCTTCCTTCCACAGCTTTGAAAAAGAGGACTTCGCTTGTCCTGTGATCAGTGTGTCCCAGCCTGTTGTTACCAGAGCACCAACTACCTTTGAGGGCCAAGCTCTTTTGGCCAAGCTGTGTCATAATTCCTGAGGGGTGCCCTTAGTCAGAAATGTCTCTTTGGATTTTTGTCACCCACTAGATGGCACCCGGGCCTGTACCCTTTCTCCCTTATTCTCATCACCACGTCATCCACCAGGTTTCTGTCTCCCTGGGTCTGGAATTTTTCTCCTTGTATGTTAAGGGCTGATTTGACCACCAGCCACATGCAGGATGAGAAATCCTATCAGGACTCAGGGTCTTCAACAAGTAAGTGGCATTAAAAATGGAGGAGGAATTATTGGTTAAACTACTCTTAAGAACTAGACCCATCAAGGGGCGCCTGGGTGGCTCAGTCGGTTGAGCGTCCGACTTCGGCTCAGGTCGTGATCTCGCGGTCTGTGAGTTTGAGCCCTGCGTCGGAGCTCGCTTCCAATTCTGTGTCTCCTTCTCTGCCCCTCCTCTGCTCACACTCTATCTCTCTCTTAAACATTAAAAAAAGATGGGGCTTGTCAGGAAACTGAAGCCAACTTGGCTGGGCTCCCGTGGGCCAAATCTAGCCCACCCTGAGCAGGCAGACAACTAAGTACAGTAATGACCTACAAACCATTAGAAAAAATAGGAATCCTTGCATCCGTAATGCTAAGTAAAGGATAAATAAATGGTAGAGAAAGGTAGAGAAAGATCCATTTCTTGAGTGCTGGGGGCGAAAGATCTGCAGTCCTCAAAGCAAACACTGGCTCTGGCAAGAATCACTATGGATGCCGAGCGTAAGCGGGGTATTTCATGAGGATCAACGTATGTGTTGGTCATCGTGTGTGTCTGCGTAGACTGCTTACTCATTGCAAGGGAAGCGACGGTAACTTTGCAGTGGGGAAAGCGGGCAATGCCTTGATGGGGTGCTCAAAATTAGCATTAGCAGTGAGGGGCTGACGAACTGCCTGCGTCCACGCAGGGTGCCCTGAGAGGGACGCGGCCTCGCTCGCGTGGTTCACTGGCCAGGCCCGCGTCAAACCCTCACTGAGGACTGACTGTTCCACGGAAGGGGAGAGGAGATTACTCTTCAGAAATGTGATGTCACAGGAGATGAAGAAAAGCTGTGGGAGTATTCTGCACTGAAGGTGACTACAGAGATGAGACAAATGGACGGAGGGTCAGACCCTGTACTGGAGGAATACGTGCTACAAGGACTATCAGGGGCAGTTGGCAGGACTGGAATACAGACGGTCCCCTCGCTGGGGACGATGACGGGAAGCGGCTGGGATGCTCCCCCGATGGCTATGGCGTGTCCTGGGAGCCCCGGCCAGTGCAGTGTGGGCTGGACCCAGTTCACCGCGTCTGCTGCACACGGTTCTGGGAGCTGCCCCTCGGGAACCAGGGCG
This sequence comes from Panthera tigris, assembly GCF_018350195.1. Taxonomy (NCBI): domain Eukaryota; kingdom Metazoa; phylum Chordata; class Mammalia; order Carnivora; family Felidae; genus Panthera; species Panthera tigris. The sequence goes on along the minus strand of NC_056671.1, from coordinate 89,204,582 downwards.
CTCCTGCCCTGCTGCTCCCGACCCCTCCTCCTGTCACCCAAGCACAGGCCAGGTCTTCTCTCCTCCTCCTAGGTTTCCCGGAAGTGCCAGAAGGTGCAAACAGCTCATTCTAACTTTGTAGGTGGGCTACCAATTCATAATCTAAAACCTATTTGTTTTGTGGTATGTTTGACATTATTTTAGCAAATAGTTAAGGAATACCTTCTTCTTCTTTTTTTTTTTTAAGAGTGAGCCTCTTCTTTTGGTGTCTTGGGTTCTCCGTATATTTATTTCTGCAATGACATTTCTGATAAAGAAGGATACATAATTGGAACACATTAGTAAACACATGGTATTTCGAAATCATTGTCCCATAATGGGACTATGGTCACACACCACACCTCACCTTGGTGAGCCGTCCCTGGGAGGTCATCTTCTTCAGGTTCTAGAGAAGAACCCAGTGCTGCAGGGGACATTCACCTGTTGGGAGGGCTCAGTGGTACCTAAGTTCATGTAGGTCGCTCAGGCAGAGCGGACCCTGTCACGGCCCCACCCGTGTCCTTCCAGCCTGCCCAGGAAGTAGCTGTGGGGCAGCTCTCATGGGAGCCAGTGCCTTCCTGTGTCTGTCTGCCTAGGGCACTCTCTGGCTCTGCCTGGGACTGTGGCTGGCCTGCTCGTGGGCAGGCGTGATGTGTCAGGGAGGTAATGTCCCAAGGTCGACTTTCAGGGGACACCCCATCTGAGACACACAGACTTTTCTGATAACAACTCAACCTCACTAGCCTAGGTCCCATCAAATCTGTATTGCACACAGTTTATACTTCCCTTTCCTACTTAGAAATCATTTTCTGTAGGGGTGCCTGGGTGGCTCAGTCACCTGACTCTTGACATCAACTCTGGGCATGATCTCACGGTTTGCGAGTTCGAGCCCTGTGTGGGGCTCTGCGCTGATATCGCAGAGCCTGCTTGGGAATCTCTCTCTCCCTCTTTCTCTGCCCCCCGCCCCCAATAAATAAACATTAAAAAAAAAAGAAACCATTTTTTGTATAAATCTTTCAATAAAATCTTAAATTAAAAAAGATATTAAAGGGGCGCCTGGGTGGCGCAGTCGGTTAAGCGTCCGACTTCAGCCAGGTCACGATCTCGCGGTCTGTGAGTTCGAGCCCCGCGTCAGGCTCTGGGCTGATGGCTCGGAGCCTGGAGCCTGCTTCGGATTCTGTGTCTCCCTCTCTCTCTGCCCCTCCCCCGTTCATGCTCTGTCTCTCTCTCTGTCCCAAAAATAAATAAAAAACGTTGAAAAAAAAATTTTATTTAAAAAAGATATTAAAAGGGCATGTTAACATACAAAAAATTTCTCAGTTAGAAGCAAGAATGTTCATATCAGCACTTTGTATAATACTAATGGTACATAATATTATTACATGATAATAAACTACCCGTAAATATTCTTCCAATACGCATTTTAGGAATTACTCGTCAGCTCTTGGTTTGCTAGGTGTCTTTGTGGAGGACTGTTGATCTAATGTGTTACTGCTTCACGTATATTGCCTGGTTGATGGAACACGTCAGCAGAATACGTACATCATCTTTATAGCTATAGGAACTCCTGTTTCCACACAGTGTGATGATTGGTCATTGCATTTTACTCATTCACGCATTCATTTTTTGAGCAAATATTTATCGAGTGCTACCAGGTGCTGGAACAGTGAGTAGAGATACAGGGCTGCAAGCACGTAGCACCTGGACGGCAGTCGTCAGGAGGAAACAATGGGGTGGGGCATGCGCTGTGACCTTCTCAGAGAGCCTGGAGTGACAGGCAGACAAAACATAAAGTGTACTTGAGGGGTAGTATTAGCAATAGAACATGCTTTCTTTCCAAATGAGCATCAGAGCTGTGCAGTCTGGCTTTCCCTCAAACAAAATTTTCGTTTGCAGTACGTCCTGTTGCAATTTCGATCGATATTTCAGGCTGTGTTGCAACCCAGGCTGGATTGGCACAGCGGGAGCAGACCCTCAGGGGCCGTTTGGGAAGGCAGTGCCCTACTGCTGCCTCCAGTTCCCCGGGCCACCACTGAGAGCGCATCCCTTGTTCTTGGCCGCAGCCACCGGTTGAAATGGAAGGAGCCCTGAGTTAGGGCGTGGCAGAGGCGGGTCTTAAGTTTGGGTGTTGCCTTTGGCTGACTGTGACCTTGAGCAACAAGTCATGCTGCTTCTTTGAGCCCAGATTTCTTCAAGTGTGAAAGAATGGGCCAGTGGTGAGCAGCATTTTGTCACGCAGAAGCCAGCTCAAGAAGAGCATGGTTGACAATTCTATTTTAAACAAGGAGAGCAGTGGTAACTTCCAAAATCAGGAGTTGCAGTCTTGGGTCTGCCTGGTATCTGTGATTTCTTTCTCCTGAAATTAGATCGTGTGTTTCACGCGGGTGGCCTCGAAGACCTCTCGCGGCTTTACGTGCTTAGCGATCACTATCATGGAGTGTCTAGGGTTCAGTTTGACATCTTTTGAGGTACTTGATATGTCTTGAAAATGATACGTACAGGGTTGCCAAAGAGGTGTTTTAAATCTGTGACCCACGTTTACCTTCGTATAGTTCTGAATACGCCTGTGAACTTGGAGATGTCTCGGGTGTGAGGGTGGGTGGGCCATTGTCCTGGCCCCCATTCCGACAACACAGAGTAAGTGATTGGTGTCTCCATTCCATAGTAAAGGGACCCACTGTGCCCACAACATTGCGTTGGGAATGACGAACTCCTTATCAGACAGAAGTATGTGTCTGTTTGATTTTTCCAAGTCTGCGATGCAGGTCGCTGCTGGTCCTTGGCAGGTTTTACACTTGGATCGATTCCTCACCTGTCCCCTGCCCTGCCCATGACCTATTTCACAAGAGCACCCGTACCGCGTGCGCTTTCCTGGTTCTGGATGCACCAGCTCTGGTTGAGCTCGGTTGGCTCGGCACCAGGCAAGAGAGCAGGGGAGGGGCAGGGGCATCAGGCAGGAGAGCAGGGCAGGGGCAGGACCTGTGATCTTTGCTCTGCCTCGGGGCGGCATTGGAGTGGCTCTAACTCTTCTGGCAAGGCCGATAGTGATTCCGGTTCCGGTTAGGCCTGTAACTCCCCCACCTTTCCCTGTGTCCTTCCATTCTTCCCTCTGTCAGCTTGAGTGCGCTGTCTTGCCTCCCTCACCCCTGCATGGGGTGGTTCTTTAATCAACAGCTTAGCAAATTCACCAGCACTGATTTTGTTCTCAGATATTTTGCCTGTTTTCTGCTCTCCTGGCTGGACCTTGACTGATGCTGGAGAGAGGAGGGAGATGGTGGGGGTCGGGGGTGTGGCGGGTCGGGGGTGGGTGGGATTACAGCCTTATTCTACAGCTGAAGAAACAAAGGCAGGGATTGCATAGTTAATTAAGGTGCAAGGAAAGTCAAATCCAGGCTTCAGACCCCAGTGTCAGAGATACCCTGTAGACCAGACCACCTCAAGCCCAATAGAATTGCAAGTTGGACGGGAACCATTCAATGTTCACATTGTCCCATAATATTAGAACTACCGATGTATTGGTTTAGACACATAGAATGATTTTTTTTTAAGTCAAGTTGAAAGGAATGCAGAAAGTAAATTGTTTTAGATATATTTTTGGCACATATCCCTCATTATCAATGAAAGCTAGCTTTGAAAGCATATTTCTGAAAAGGTCGCAGGGGATGATGAAATGCACACAGGCTGTGAGATATAATCACTTCCTGACGTAGAAGTGTAACTTTTGAACATTTCATCTCGTCCCATCCTTCATTCTGGGGGCAAGGTCATGGTTGCCCCCACCCCTACCCTGGCAGCTTCCTGTCCAGGGCTGGGCTGTCCCACAGTGGGTGGCCAGTGGTTTCTAAAATGATCATTTCTTCACTGACCAGGACTTTCAGTAATACCACTAGTGAGAACCATGATGCTCCTTTTAAGTTTTTCAATCCTTTTTGCTCACTGTTTGGTTAAGATACTAGAGATCAATTTAATGGCCAAAAGTATTTGTAGGTTAAGTATTAACAATCATATCACTTTATACAAGAGAAAAGAGCTTTGCTAAATTAAAGTTCCAGAGCAAGAGATGGAGAGTAGATCCAGAAGAAAAGAAGGTGTTTCCTTGTTGATGTGTGTGTATGTGTTGTGTGCGGGATGTGCGTGTCTATGTGCGTGGGTGCCTGTATGCATGTATTTTAAATACAGTCTGTAGATGTAGCTAAAAGGCCTGTGTCTTGTTAAATTCTACTGGCAAGAAAGTTGACTTTGTCCTCTGTCTTTGTGGTATTTGCGGCCTTCTTTATTGGCAATGAAATAGTTTCTGTGTGGGTGGATAAGATTACAGAAGCATCCCATGTGTTCCAGAATTCAGGTCTTAGAAGTTCATTTCACTGTTATCTTTACAAACCTTTTATTTTATATGGCAGCATTTCAGATTTTGTTTTTGGTGACCTAAAAGCTTTGAAGTTGGGGTAATGCTACATTTTGACCACTTATGGGGAAATGTTGAAATTGGTAAACTGTTAATAAATCTTAGTGTGAAAAGATTTGAATGTAAAGGAGAAAACGAGAATTCAGTGCAGCAGCAGGACTTGAGCAGAAGTGGGGAAGTAGGCGTTTTGTTTTGTTTTGTTTTGTTTTAATTGATTTTTGTTGTTTTTTTTAAAAAAATTTTTTTTCTTAAAGTTTTTATTTATTTTTGAGACAGAGAGAGACAGAGCATGAGCAGGGAAGGGGCAGAGAGAGAGGGAGACACAGAATCGGAAGCAGGCTCCAGGCTCTGAGCCATCAGCACAGAGCCCGACGTGGGGCTTGAACTCACAGACTGTGAGATCATGACCTGAGCCCAAGTGGGACGCTTAACCGACTGAGCCACCCAGGTGCCGCGATTTTTGTTGTTGTACATTATGATTTTGAAAGAGGTTCAGGGCTAGATAGGGCTCTCTCTACCCGGCAAACATCTGTGGATCTTTTGGGGCCCAGCCCAGTAACCTCTCTAGAAAAAGTTTTCACCCATCACAGAGACACGTGACAGGACCCTGTGAATTACCCAACATAGTAGGAGTGCCAACAGAGAAGAATGCAGAGAGTTAACCTCTTGAATCACTCTCTGGGGGCCAGAAAAGGGAGGGAACAGTCCCCGGGGGAGCGTTGACAGTGACAAATGGAGGACCCTCTGATCCAGGCAGCCTGTGGTGGGGCCAGTCTGGCACCTGCCATCAGTCTGTCCTGCCTTGTTTCCATGTTGCCTTCAGAATCCCTGGTCTGAATTCACCCCTTCAGATGGCTCTGACCCACATCAACCCTGGAAGGAGGGAAGTTCTTGGAGTCCCCAGGGCTATAGATGTTGTGATGGTCATGCTGGGCGGTATCCTCGCGGTCCTGTGGGACGACCCCAGCATTTCACAGCTGCTCCATTCCAGGGCCTCTTATTCTGACTTCCTTCCAGTTCAATGTCTTTCCATGGCATTTTCATGGAGGCTTGAAAGGGAGAATGGCGATAGAGAGATGTGGCCAGAGGCCCACGGAGGGGCCTCCACGTGGGCTCTGATTGGTGACAGAGCCCACTCAGGCACTGGCATCTGGTTCTGTCCTAGCCTACACTACTGTCCTAACCTACACCACTGTTGGGTGTCTGCTCTTGGCAACCATACTGCTTGAGCTCGGATGCTGGCTCTGTCCCCCACCACCTGGGCGAACTTCCGCAATTTGCACAAATTGTTTGTGTCTTACCTTCCTCCTTCATGTAATAAAGTAATGGCACCCACATTTTAAGATCATTGTGAGAAATCAGTGAGTTTATGAAAAGTGTTTGGGGCATTTCATGGTACTTAGTAAATGTTCGATAAATGCTAGCTATTCTCGGGGATTTGGTAGTAAGGTAATTTTTGTCTAGGCACATGTTCTGTGCTGGAATTTTAACATATTTATACTGGCAAAGCCTAAATAGTGAGCCAGAGTTTCAGGAACATTCTTTGAAGGTATCCATGCTGTATCTGCAATTGGTCACGCCTCATGTTGTTGTTCAACAGCTTTGTTGAGATATAGTTCACATACCAGCTCATGCTCTATTTCGAGAGTGGAAAGTATTCTAAATTTGGAATTTGAACCAAAACTGAAATGATATGACCATTATTGGACACATAAATCTAAAAATAAGATTTCTTTTATAGATTATTTCCCACAGTTAGAGATATGTCTAGAATTGCATTTTCAAAAGTAATGTGAATTGCACAGCAAGCACTAGTTCAAATTAAACATTATGTAATAATTCTATTATTTCGACTCGAGTCTCTTCTATGCAGATGTTTCATTCTGAGCCTAATACAATTCTATCACCTTACTGATGAGTGTTTACAAGGAACTAAGTAAAAATTATTGTGAAGTATCCAGCATTTTTATTATCAAATGTGGGTGTTTGTTTTCCTAAGCTGCTCTGGCGTCTAAGCACTGACTTGAATTGAGCAGGCATGAACAGAGCAATTCCAGTGTCCCCTGGTCACTGAATCAAACAAATGGGCATCGTCTCTTTCAGGGTTTTAAATTCCTCCTGTTGGAATGACGTGGTCTTCTCTTTTGATGATGTGTCGTGGGCTTGGAAATAATATTTCCGTATCACGCAAATAGTATAGTTTTTCTAGTAGAATGTTACTTTTCCTTCTTCGTACTGATTTGGTTTTGGGTGACAACACTCAAGATCTTCTAGCATCTACTCTTTGGAAAAGAGAAGGTGAATGTCTCAACCTGACCCCTGCTGATATGCCTTGGGGGAAAATCTGCACAAAACACGACTGTCTACTACATTCTCTCCCACCACCCCCCATCACTGCTGCCCTATATGCAGTCGAATTTTCTAGAAGGGATTCCTGGGTTGCGAAGGCATAGTCAATGAAAGACAAAATTCCTACTAATTTCATGGCTCTGAGACAAAGTGAGTTGCTCATTCCAGGTCACACAAGTATGTCGGCTTTTCATCTCACAGAAGTTCAAAAATGCTCATAAAACCTGACGACCGTGACCAATGACTTCTCAAGTTTTGACTAAAAAAAATAACATATCAGCTTGTCAAAGTCTACCTCTTTGCACCTCATGTGGAGTTTCTTATGCTTGAATGACATTATTCACATTAAAAAAAACTGGGAAAGATTTTAAATCTCATTTAAAACCCTCTTTTCTTAGACTTCGTTTCCGAAGGCTACTTTTCCTTGTCCTGCTATTTTTACTGGAAGTCTCTAATTATTCAAAATGATTGAGGCATGGTATTTTTTTTTAATGTTTATTTACTTTTGAGAGAGAGAGAGAGAGAGAGAGAGAGAGAGAGAGAGAGAGAGAACATGAGCTGGGGAGGGGCAGAGAGAGGGAGAGAAGACACAGAATCTGAAGCAGGGTCCAGGCTCTGAGCTGTCAGCACAGAGCCCAACATGGGGCTTGACCCCTTGAACTGCAAGATCATGACATGAGTCGAAGTCGGATGCTCAACCGACTGAGCCACCCAGGTGCCCCGAGGCATGGTATTTTTGATAAACTATTGGCTAATTTAATTAGAACTGAGACTGTCCCAAATGGTCACATTTCCAATGTTATTTGAAATAGAAACAACTATTATTATAAACTCAATTATTGTGGAAAACTGGAAGTAAACAGTCCTTCCCATAATTGGGTTTCTGAAATGACAAAAAATCAGAGTAACCCCTGTTTAACATCAGGGAGTTAATAGAACAGAGCTATCTCGGATGTCCTAGAGGGTGGTGAGTGCTATACTATGTCTCCTTATTGCTGTGGGGAAACTAGGTGTTTATTACCTCAATTATTCTAAACTGGGGTTCTGACAGGCTAAGTCATTCGCTCAGGGACAGTGTAAGAAGTCTCCCGAAGAAAGCCCAGGTTTTTCTGATCACCCGGTCCTTAGCACTTGTCACAACACCTGAAATACACTAGGCATGTTTTCAGTAGCTGTTGAGGGAAGGGTGTTTCTGCGGACCTGCTCTCAAGGTAGAGTAGTCTTGATTATGTCGTATAGAAGACTGAGTTATGTATTTTGTGGTCCCAGGATGTTGTTTTAAAAAACCCCAAACCTCTCAAATCAGCTTACTTGTCATTTGGGTGCTGAATAAACACTGAGTTTCTCATACTTTTAGTGCTGAAGTGAAATTGGGAGAATATGATCCTATTCTGGTTGTAATGTGATGGGCAAGATTCCAAGCTGTTTTGGGCAGCCTTGGTGATAAGATTCCTTCACAGTTTTATCCTTATCCAAGGTCTAAATCTTTAGTACGTAAGGCCCGTGGCTTCACTAACTGGTTCTTGGGAGCTGATTACACCTTGGTGATGCGATTCCCACTCCCAGCTCCCCGTGTGATGGATGTTTGTGCATTGCTTAGTAAGAACGACTTCCCTTCCTCTTTGCACCCCCCACCCCCCACCCACTAACTTGCCACTTGTCTAGGGGAGGGCTCCCCCTGCCCCCATCAATCCTGACTCCAACCACATGGCTCCGGTGGGATCACTGCCCTTCTACTAAGACCACTGTTGGTGGTCTGGGGGTGGCTGTCTCCTAGGACTTTCTGCAGTCCAGCTGAGGAGGAACCATTGCCTGAGCATGGAGGCCGTGGGCCGAGAGGCCAGAGCATTGCAGCTGTTTCTGGGAAGGGGAGGGAGGCAGTTGCATTGAGAGCAAACAAAACCAAGTTGCAGAGAGATTCCCGGAGGTGTCAAGGCCTGGATCTGGATATCCTTGAGGCTGACCTGCATCTGTGGCCTTCCTAACGTTTGGCTCTTTCTTTTTTTTTTTTTTTTTTTTTTTTTTAAAGAAGAATTCTTTTTTTTTTAAATGTTTATTTATTTTTGAGACAGAGAGAGACAGAGCATGAACAGGAGAGGGTCAGAGAGAGGGAGACACAGAATCTGAAACAGGCTCCAGGCTCTGAGCTGTCAGCACAGAGCCCGACGCGGGGCTCGAACTCACGGACCGCGAGATCATGACCTGAGCCAAAGTTGGCCGCTTAACCGACTGAGCCACACAGGCGCCCCACATTTGGCTCTTTCAACCTTATTTTGGATTCCAGGGGCTGTTAAATTTATTATATGACGAAACTTGCCTGCACTGGTTTCTGACGTTAGACACTTGATAAAAGGCCTGACCCACGTGAGATTAGTTTCTCAGGCACAATGTCAGTTTATTCCTGATTAGCATCCAGACACTGGAGAAAATGAGTTAGAAGGTGAGTAGGTATCCGTGAGAATGAATCTGGCTGCTTGGCGGCCGGGGGCGGGGTGGGGTACAGCGGGGCTTCAGGTGACCTCGTTCTCACGCCGGCACTCTGAGGGTGACACAGTCTCGCCTTCCTCTTCTCCGTCCTCTAGAATCTGTGCAGCTCACCACCACCCCCCCCGACACATTTCTTAGTGTAACAACAGTCTTCTTCATTTAGATGTATTTAAAAAACAACTTTGTTAAATTTCAGCTTTCTTGAGGCAAAATTGACATATAAAATTATAAGATATTTGGAGTGTCCATCATGGGGATTTGATATACATACACATTGTGAAAGGGGTCCCCATCTAGCCAACATCACCTCACATGTTTATAGTTTGTTTTTTTGGTGAGAACACTAAAGTGTTCTTAGCAAATTTCAATTATGCATTACAGTGTTATTCGCCATAGTCACCTTGTTTTACATCAGACCCTCAGACCTTATTCATCTTACAGCTGAAAGTTTGTGCCTTTTTACCAAGCCCTCTCTCCCTATTTCCCCAGCCCTCAGCCCCTGGCAACCACTTTTCTGCTCTCTGTTCCTTTCAATTTTTAAAGATTCCGCATCTAAGTGATATTATGCAGTATTTGTCTTTCTCTGTCTGGCATAATGCCCTCAATGTCCATCCATGTTATTGCCAATGCAATGCATGAAAAGATGCTCGACATCGCTTATCAGGGAAATGCAAATCAAAACCACAAGGAGATATCACCTCATACCTGTCAGGATGGCTAAAATCAAAAACACAAGAAACAACAAGTGTTAGCAAAGATGTGGAGAAAAAGGAACCCTTGTGCACTATTGGTGGGAATGTAAATTGGTGGGAAATCAATATGGAGTTTCCTCAAAAAATTAAACATAGGAAAACCATGTGATCCAGCAACCCCATTTCTGGAACATTCCCAAAGGAAATGAAAACAGAATATGGAAGGGATACCTGTACCCCGTGTTCATTGCCGCACTACTCACAGTAACCAAGATATGGAAACAACCTAACATCCGTTAACGGATGAATGGATGAGAAAGATGTGCAGCCGTGAGAAAGAAGGAAATTCTGCCATTTGGAAAAACACTTATTTTTATACTCATCAACTATGCAAGATGCGTTGATTATTTTCTTAAGACAGCAGTTTAAACTTCTCTTTCTCGAAGAGTTCACTTTTAGAAATATTCTCAGAATGCACTTGGTCTTTTCCCTGATATGTAGATTCATGCTAACGTTCTTCTCAGACTGATAGTTGATTAAACCAAAGCTTAGAGGGACCTGGGGCATATAGCCGGCTTAGTCAGTTGAGCATGTGACTCCTTATCCCAGGGTTGTGAGTTCAAGCCCCACACTGGGCATAGAGCCTACTTAAAAACAAACAAGTGTAACAAGTATATATATATATATTTACACTTATATATATATATATATATATATTTACACTTATATATATGTATATATATATAATTATAAATAAATATTTTTATATTTTATATCATATCTCATATCTTAGTGTCTCAAAGCTTCGAGGGACCTAAAACTCCAACTTATTTGGGTATACTCTATTTTTTAATAAAAACTCAATGTAAGGACTCTTTCCCCTCAGCAGTGCATGGACTCCATAAAGCGAGGGTGCTCCAATAAGGAATATGTCTGTTGTCTGAATTTTGGTGACTGAATCATGCATTACTCTCATGACTCTTGTTATGAGAGAAACTCTTTTTGGGAGCCTCCCACCGTTATAGGTGATTTATCTGTTCAATTATAACAAACTATAATTTTTCCCTGACACATTAATTTGCTTTCACTAGTACCTCCTATATTTGGGTATGTTTGCGTTTTAAAACAATTTGGGTACTTTTCTCTCAGAACTTGGGGGGCAATGCAGATGACTCTCGAGCATCCTGTGATAGAGTGACAGAAGTTTGTGCACTAATATTGAGTTAAAGTAAATGCTATAAACCGAGTTCTTGAAGCAAAACTTTCACTGGGGAGCTCTCCCTGTTTTGTGGGTATAGTGTACCCCATATTTGTCCAGCCACACCAGCAGTGGTGATCAGCTTTTCTCTGGGCTCTGCCTCCTGCAGCCTCCAGCCCCTCTTTTTGAGCAAGGTGTCCCCATTGCCGCCACTCAGATCCTGCCACACAGTTTATATGGCTCCCACGTGGGGCTCTCCTGTGCCTTAGGCTTTCCCCAGCGTTGACAGGTTAGAAAAGCATTTGTCGTGACTTTGCTCAACGTGTGGGGCATGGTGTTAGATGCTTTCTGTACAATACCACTCGCAACAACCCCATTTGAGAGTGTTGGCAGAAATGCACAGAGGCCAGGTGTAGAGCTCCCTGTGTGGCAGGGCCTGGGGTGGAACCTGGCCGGTGGTCACACCAGGGCCACCCGGTTTTGCTTCCTGGGCCATGACTAACCTACGGATTCCTTCTACCACTGCAAAAGCCCCCAACCTCTGTTTTGCTGCTGGGAACACAACGGTGTGGCTCTTGCTGGGACTTGGCCAGAGAAGTTGAGACGTCCTCCAGTCCCACGGCTGTGAGTGTGCATGGAGCCTGTGGGTCACCAGCCACAGTGTCCCCAGATCTCACATACTCTGGGCCCAGGTCCTGCTCTTGTGCCAGCATGATCGAGGTGACGTTGTATCCGCTCCCTGGGGCTGCTGGAACAAAGAATCTCAGACTGGGTGCCTCAGACAACAAGAATCCCTTCTCTCGTGGTCCTGGAGGCCAGAAACCTGAGAGAAAGGTGTTGGCAGGACTGGTTCCTTCCAAGCACCGTGAGGGAGAATGTGTCTGCCTCTCCCCAGCCTCCAGGGTTTGCTGACGGTCTCTGGAGTTCCTTGGTTCCAGCATCACCCCGATCTCTGCCTTCAGGTTCTCATGGCTTCCTCCGTGTGTGTGTGTGTGTGTGTGTGTGTGTGTGTGTGTGTGTGTCCACATGGGCGCACCCCACTTCAACAACCCTATTTCCAAATACAGTCGCATCCTGGGTGCCCCCCACATGAATTTGGGGGACATACAATTCAACCCCTAACACGTTCCCTGGCCCTGGAACTCTGCCCAAGGTCAGATGCATGCTCAGAATCACTGCTTCTGTCCACGGTGACCTGTCGCCTTTGAACTGATTTCCTGCCTTTGATCTTCCCTCTCTTAGGATGGACTTCTGTGTTCTGGAGTCTTCTTATCTCCCCCAGCAGCCAGACCCCCATCCCTGTTCAGGGCTTTGTTCCAGCTGGGCTGTCAGCTGGACCGATACGGACAGGGGCCCACGGGAAGGGACGGGGAAGCTCTGGAAAGGCCTTCTCCCTCCGTCTGTTCAAACCTCGACTTCATTTCTGATAGACTGGAGCCGTAGGGCCAATGGATCTTCCACAAACAGAGTAAATGATTTTCAGCAAATGAGGAAGTCTCACGACCACAGATTTCCTAGAATCGAGTGTCAAATATAAATATGGTTTTGAGGTGTCCTTGTCGGAACAGCACGACCTTTAAGGTGCCACCACCTTGGGGCTGGTCTTTTGGGGTCGCTGACCCGACGTCATGGAGTTTAGGAAGCCAGAGTCGGGAGGGCACTTGGAGACTGTCTGGCCTCTGTCAGTCACTGGAGGACTAGAAGGGGGCTGGCAGGTCTCTCTGTCACCCCAGGTCAGGATGCCAGCTTCGCTGCTGCCTTCTGCTCGTCACCAGACTTTGGGGCAAGCTGGCCGGCGTGTACCCCATTAGAGGCATCCAGCCCCAGCTCAGACCTGGAATCTTCCCTGTGAGGCAAGATGTAGGGGAGAAACAGGCTGTGGCCACGTGGAGTTGGGCCGTGCATTTAAAATCAGACTGACCAGGGGCGCCTGGGGGACTCAGTCGGTTAAGCGTCCGACTTCGGCTCAGGTCATGATCTCGTGGTCCGTGGGTTCGAGCCCCGCGTCGGGCTCTGGGCTGATGGCTCAGAGCCTGGAGCCTGCTTCCGGTTCTCTGTCTCCCTCTCTCTCTGCCCCTCCCCCATTCATGCTCTGTCTCTCTCTGTCTCAAAAATAAATAAACGTTAAAAAAAATTTTTTTTAAATAAAAAAAAATAAAATCAGACTGACCAATGCCCAGTAGCACCCACCTTTGGGTTCTCAGATGACAGCACGGCTATCAAACCCTTTCCTGAATTCACTTCTATGCCCAGTCCCCGGGGAAGAGGAAGGAAAGGGATGGTACCTAACACTTAATAATTAATAAGCAGTTACTTACGTAATCTCATCGAATTCCCACAACCAGCCCGTGAACCAGGTTTTATGACTGTGTGAGTTTCTCAGGGCCACCATTACAAAATTTCCCAGATAAGCCGTTAAAACAGCAGAGATTCATTCTGTCACAGCTCCTGAGGCCACGATCCCCCAACCAAGGTGTCAGCAGGGCCCGGCTCCCTCTGAAGGCTCTGCGGGGAGGATCCTTCCTTGCTTCTTCCAGCTCCTGGGGTTGCCAGAGCCCCTGTGCGCTTCTCGGCTTGCGGACACATGCCTCCAACCTGCGTCTCTTCTTCTCCGTGCCTCCTTCCCTCACAGGGACACGAGTCAGACATGACGCAGTCTGCCTATGTTAATTTACATATGAATTACGTCCGCAAAGACCCTATGTCCAAATAAGACCATAGTTGCGTATCTTTGGGGGGACAGAACTAACCCTCAACAATTAGCATCGTTTCACAAGCGAGTAAGCCCAAGTTTCGAGCCGCAAAGTCCGTTTTCAGGTTCTAGTTTGTAAGACGGCAGAGCCGGGACTCGAAACCCACGCCGGCCTAGGTAGAGCAAGTAGCCTCCGGTGTGGCACGGCAGGTGGCTGGCACCAGCCCACCTGCACTACCTCTGTCCACGCAGCACGCTCGGGATAGCATCCACGGCGCCCTGTTGCCGGCACACCCTCCCTGGGAGAGCCAAGCCCAAGTGCATCCTATGAATCCTGGTTGGTGAGAGCAGCTGGCCCCGTGGGGACCCGGCCAAGATAGGGAAAGCGAGTTCACGGAGGGGAGAGGGAGACTCAGGACCCGGAGCTCGTAGAGCAGAGAATAAGCCCTTGTCCGGAGCATCGCTGTTCTGTCACTCACCCAGGTCTCCACGGAACGCTCGGGCTGGTTTTAAGTTCTCGGAACAGAAGGAGAAATTGTGTGAGGGATACAAGAACAAAAGGAGACTGGAAGTGAAGAGCCTTTTGTGTTCGCGCCGTTTAGCAGATCGGGGGGAGGAGCGCGAAGAAGTGCCATCCCGGCGGCTCATTTAGCAAGTGTCTCAGCAAATGTCTGAGTGGTTGTCCTGACCTGCGCAGAAAGGAGGGGTGGCCCGTACGACGGGATGGGTTCCCTTCGTTCTAAGTGACAAGGAGTGGAGATGATCTGATGAGCTTCCCGTTGCCCTTCTCTGTTCCTCGTGCCAGTAATCTGAGCAATGCACAGACCCCCAACTTTCAATTTTTCTCTCCCCACAGATTTTATAAACAGTACTTTTAATTTTCTCCCCATGGATTTCGGCTAACTCGAGCCGTCTTGAACACCGGGCACTTGAGAAAATGAGATCTGTGCATTTGAATTTTGTGGACGAAGGTAGAAGTGGTACTTTCTGCTCCTGCCCCCTCCCCAGACCCCAGGGGAGACAACGCAGGCATCATGCTTCCCGTGGGGAGACTGTGGCTGGTGGCCGACACGCTTGCGGCCTGGCACCCTCTTAGCCAAACGGGCACCGGGTCTGTGGGCCCCCTCCTTGCTCCTGTCCTACAGGGCAGCACCTGCTTCTCTCGTATCTTCTTCCCAACACTGGGGGCTTGTGCCCTTAGCCTAAGTACCAATGGCGCAGAATGTGACCGTGTGAAGTAAGATTGTCATACCAAAGCATGTTTTTCTCGTCTAGTTATGCTGACGAGACTTCTCTTACCTGGGAGCAGATAATAATCACAATTGTTAGCGTCTGTTGGGTTATTCTCACGTGCCAGGCACTGAATACTGTGTCTGCTGCATCATCATTGTCCTTCCAATAAGATTCTGAGGAAGGGACTGCAAATACCCCAGTTTACAGACAGGCGACAGAGCCAGCCAGAGGTTGAGGAACTTCTTCCAAGTGTCACAGTTGAGAACTCCAGGCTTCATGCTTTCAACCGCCATGAAACTGCTTAGGTAGAAAACTTCTCTGTGTCTGAGGCGACACCTGTTTCCTCCTCCTCGCCGTCCAAGCTAAAATAATCACCACTGAACTTTGAGAAAGTTTCTCTAAGTCCCTGGGTCATCTCATGGTCTCCAGGCCGGCAGGACACCCTCGGTCTTCCTTCTCTTTTGTGCCTTCCGATCGATCCCCTGTCCAGGCAGTAAAATCCTTCGCTCACGGACTCTGGAAGGAGCAGTGTAGAG
Source organism: Panthera tigris (assembly GCF_018350195.1). Lineage (NCBI taxonomy): Eukaryota > Metazoa > Chordata > Mammalia > Carnivora > Felidae > Panthera > Panthera tigris. The sequence goes on along the minus strand of NC_056671.1, from coordinate 89,188,972 downwards.
AAAGGATGGCCCTCCGCCCTCCCTCGCTCATCATTCGGATCGTAGAGAAGCCCGGCGTCAGTATGTCACTGGCTCTGAAATCAGTGGCGTGTGTGACTTTGTGTTTGATTTGCAGAATGTGCCGACAGACACTTGGAAAGCGAGAGCTCAGGGTCATTTTGTGAGTTCCGTGCACCCTTCGCCCCAAGGACAGACCAGAAATCCCCCTCCCTGACCTAAGGCTCTTCTGCTTCTCCTCTGTGCATCCCAATTGAAATATCTGGAGGCTGTGAGCCTCTGCTTGGGGCCTGACTACACCAAAATGTAGACGGAATAGATGCTATTCAACATTAGAGAGACAAGTGCCCCAGGAGCAGAGCTCCCACCCTCCAAAGAAGAAGGATGCTGTTTTTAACCTCGGGATGTCAACTCCAAACATCTCCGTCTTTACCTCTAGTTCCGTGAATTCGGTTTCATTCTCCGGCAACCTTTTGTGTCTCCTGTTGAGTTATCAGTAAAGTCTGAGCCTCCGTGGACCGGTTCAGAGGTGGGGAAACTACACCAGGCTTTCTTCAGCCAAATTTCTCTCCGTCGACAGAACAGGGTAGAGGCATAAACACGCTTCCAAAGACGTTTTTTCCCAACACGGAGGCGACAGATGGCTTGTTTTATGTGCCCCGAGTGTGTCCGAAGCGTGACTCCCGATTGGCATGCCGCTCACTGGTCATCGTGTGTGGCCGGCAGCCCCAGCCCCGGTCTCCATCGTTTGCATACACAGCTGATGGTAGTCACATTCGATGCTGGACGCGTAGTATTTTCAGGCCTTTGACCGCGTCCTGTCTGCTTATTTCCCGGCCCCCTGCCTTCGGGGGTTTCCAGATCGAGCTCCTCTGTGACAGCTTGCCCCTTGTCATCCAAGGTGGCCAGCCTGCTGACATTTTCAAATCTGCTTCCCGCTCATTTGAAGCCACCTCTGTTGGTTTTACTCCCCAAACGTGTCTCCTCTCAGCGGCGGATCTTCACTCTGTGGCCCTCGCTCAGCCCCTCGCTGCCCCTGCAGTCTCCCCTGCACCTTGACAACTGTGTCCCAACCAGACTCCTGCCCCAGACCCACCTGAAGAAGAGCATCCCTTGCCCCTCCGTGCCAGGCCCTGTGGCAAATGGGGTGCGTCACGGGGACACGCGGAAGACACATGGGCACCGCTTTTAAGGGACTTGGAGTGTCAGCTCCTCCTGTGCACGGTGGCCAGAGAGCTCGCCCTGTGACAGTCAGCTGGCCCTCACTGGCCCCCTGCCTGTCCCCTGCCCCCCATGAGTCTGGGGACTCAGGTCCCCTCAGAACACCTGTAATTCCGTCTTCAGGCCCCAGTGGGCCTGTGCGGTCTGGGTCTGGGGCACCTCGGGGGGGCCCGCTGCCGACCTCCTTTCCCACGCCTTCCCCGCCTGCCGGGGTCTGTCGGCAGACATCCATCTGCCTCTCGGGCACCCGCCCAGGTGTGGCGTCCCACCAGGGGGGGTGACTCCACTGTGGCTCTGTGGCCTCCGCCCCCGGGACCACAGCCTGCTCTCTGAGGCCTCTGAGCACACGGCGGGGCTGCGTTCTGAGGGGGCGGGGAGGCATCCCTCTGGGCCCGTGTCCCTGCTGTCATCGGAGCACTGAAGCCGCACCGCTGATCTGTGTGAACGTGCCAGCCCGGCCCCCACCCTGAGACCCTGGGGCCTCACACGCAGGACCGGAGCTGGCTCACCGAGCCGAAGTGTTCCCCAAGCCGGCCTTCCTTCTGGGGCGTCCTCACCCGCGGTCCCCTCCCATCCCCGACACTCTCTTCTGCATACAGTTCACAGATGCCTCCTGCTCTGGCCCTGGGCCCTTCCTGCCCACGTGCGGAGCCGCGACCTGCTGCGTCCTGAGTGCCCCCTGCGAGGTGCCCCCGGGCGCCGTCTGGCCCCGCTCGGCTCAGTCAGCCTTTGCCGCTCACACCGCCCGCTTTCACCCTGCCGGGCCTGGCTTCTCTCCCCTCCCTCTGCTGCGAATCCACACTGCCCCGGCTCGGGAGTCAGAGCTACAGGGCACCCCCCATCAGGCACGCCTCCTCGGCCTCCCACCCTGATGGGTGACCGCGAGAGTCGGCTGGGTGTCCGATACTTACTTTCAGGTTGATGCCTACATCCTGTTGACTTAGGCCTCTGATTTCAGATCCTGGGAGCTCCTGGGGACCGAGCAGCTGAGCCAAGGCCTCGGGGCTCAGAAGTCCCTTGAGTGCTTGCTCTCTGATCTGAGCTGGCTCAGAGCCCAGGGCCCAGGTAAGCGGACAAAGGGCAGTGTTCAGACCTTTGGGTTGGCGGGAGCTGCCAGGCTGGTGCTCTGCCCTTGTTTAGTGACCCCTGCGGCTCCCTGTTGTGCAAAACAGAGGAGAAGACACACTTGCTTCACGGAGCAGGAGCCCCGGTGCAGAGACCAGGCTTGTGCTGGCTCCTCAAAGCCAGAGGAGGGGGAGTGTCCCCGGATCAGGTTACACAGCGTGGCATTGGGAGAAAACAGATTTTGTTTTCACCCTTTAAAAAAAAATTTTTTTAACGTTTATTTATTTTTGAGACAGAAGGAGACTGAGCATGAACGGGGGAGGGTTAGAGAGAGGGAGACAGAGAATCTGAAACAGGCCCCAGGCTCTGAACGACAGCACAGAGCCCAACATGGGGCTCGAACTCACAGACGGCGAGATCATGACCTGAGCCGAAGTTGGACGCTCAACCGACTGAGCCACCCAGGCGCCCCATTTTCACCCTTTTTTAAAACTAAAAAATATCTTTTAAAAGGTTTAAAACAGTTAACTTCCTTATGGGGATACAACGTCATGGTGGTGTTTGGTAGGTAAACTTTAGATTTCTAATGGAGTCAGATTTGGGGGTTTCCCCTGTTTCTTTGTTTTCTCTAATGAATCCAATGGTAAACAAAATCTTCTCTTTAGGAGGCTGTGGGAATGATTTTTAGGAGAGTGTAGGAATGGCTTCCTAAATCTCAAGCAATAAACACTTGTAGGGTATAAAGATTGCCTCAATTTCCCTATTAAATGCCGTAAATCCTGCTCACTATCCTTCATGCTCCAGGCTTCAGCCGAAGCCCCTCCCTCGCCGAAATGCTGACTAGGGTCTTGCCAGCACTACCTTGTCCCGTGCATAGATCTGCTTGGACACTCACCATCCAGGATTGTAATACATTATTTATGCATCTAATTTGCCTATTCTTGAAGACAAGGATTGGGCCTTTCTCAATTTGGTGGCCTCACTCTCCAGCACAGACTCGTAGAGAATAGAATGCAGGCTGCAACATTTAAATATTGTTCAGTACATGGGAGCTGTGTAAATAACTTTTTCCGTCACATTTCCTTGGACTTGCTAGGTGGTCTTGAAATTTAAATAAATACTATACAAATGAATATGAAAGAAGTGAATATCTTATATATGCGTATGCATATATATATATATATATATATATATATATATATATATGAGTGGGAGCAGGGTAGAGGGGCAGAGACAATCTCAAGCAGGCTCCCCGCTCAGGGCAGAGCCCAATGAGGGGCTCAATCTCATGACCCTGGGACCATGACCCAAGCCGAAATCAAGAGTCAGATGCTCAACTGACTGAGCCACCCAGACGCACCAAGGAATGAATGTCTTTAAAAGCCTATTCTAAAGAAACTGTCTTAAAACATGCCTTTATAAAGTAAATAATGACCAATTTATTAAATTTCGGGAGTCTGAAGTTCATTGTGGTGAGTGTCCATGGCCCTCTAGTGGCCCCAGAGGGTTAAAGCATTGGTTCTAAGACTCGGGGAACACTGAACCTTTCTCAAGATGGCCATCTGCTTATCAGAGACACAAGTCCTCTGTTGAGCAGAGCAAAACCACTTGGGGACAGAACAGAACAAAGGCAAAAGACAAATACTTCAAGCAGCAATGGTGTAATCAGCTCAAACTGTAACTTGGCCTTTTACATAGAATCCTTAATCCTTTTACTCTTCCTCTATTTACAAAAGAAACGAGGACCCTGAAGCATTGGGTACTAGGGAAACAAAACTAAAAACATGAGCTCCCCCTTCTGATCAAATGAGGTTCTGAACATGTTTGGTGACATTTTCTGAACAGTCAGACACACTGTGTAGTAAGGAATAGAATGAGTCCTGTCTCCTTTACCATCATTACTCTCCTTGGGACCAATGGGGAATATAAACATAAGATTTATTGTCCTGTATGTCTCAGAATATTATCAACAGTTTTGGCTCTCTTCTCCCATTTTCTTTCATACGGAATCATTTTATTATTTTAAGCAGCTTAGACATCTGGATCTGGGAAAGGTGTTTGTGTACATAGGTTCCCATATAGGGCAACCAGCAATGTGCTCTTTTCTCTCTGGGCCCTGGGAGGAGAGTGAGGCCCTCACCTCAGCCATATGTGGGGTGGGGTGGGGAGGACTGCAAATATGATAATCAAGATAACATTTTATGCAATATTTTTTAAAAATCGAAATTAATTAAAAATATCCATAATAAAATCTCAACACTTTAAGGAAAGGCAGTATCGGTAGACTGATTTTTCTTTTTGCTTCAGTTTCCAATTGGCTCAACATGGCACTGCTTTCTCTTTGCCCCAAATGAGTTTTGTTAGAGAAGCATGATCTTGGAGTGGTTAAGGGCCCAGCCTCAGTAGCTGAAATGCCTGGGTTTCAAACCAGATGATCCTACTTACTAGGAGCCTGACACTGGACAAAGTTCAGCACATGAGACCTTGAAAGTGGAAGAATTTACTGGCGGGGTCAGAGGAGTTGGAAGAAGAAAAGGAGATTCAAAGGGCGAGAGGGTCTTGACCCAACCTTGGGCAGAGACAGACACTGGGATCTAAGGAATGGGAACGGCCCCCATATGATAACCAGCAAAGAAACAGTGACCTTGGTCCTATAACTACAAGAATTGAATTTGCCTACATTCCAAATGAGCAGGGCCTCAGCAATCAGACAACAAAAATAAATAAAGGGCACCCAAATCGACAAGGAAGAAATCAAACTTTCACTACTTGCAGACAACATGATACTCTGTGTAGAAACCTGAAAGACTCCACCCAAGAATCGCTAGAACTGATACATGAATTTGCCGCAGACTTTGAGTCTGGAGTTCTCTCTTACCCAGCAAGAGAGCGGACACAGAATTGGATATGAGAGAGGCTAATGTCCGGGAGGAGACAAGTGTCCCAAGAAAGGGTCCTTGCTCTGTATTTATTAGGATCAGAAGGCTTATAAACGTGATGGATGTGCAGAAAGAGACAATAAAACAGTGATCATTAACTCATGTGTGTGAGAGAAAGGGGGTTTTGACGGTATGCAGTGTTAGGGGTTAGGGTCAAGACAAATCTAAGTCACGGCACCAAGCAGACGGCTGTTTACTGCAGGCACCAGGTACCGTGTCTGTTTACCCTAACTTTTCTAGTGGCTAAGACAGATAGAGCATGCTACTTCAGGGTTAACAAGGCATTTTTCTTGCAGAATAGCTCTGGATGCTTTCGCCCTGCTGCAGGGGCTTTCCGTTTCTACCTGTCCTCGGACGCTTTCCTCCTGTGGAAGCGGCTTTCCGCTCTGTGCTTTGTTCTGTGCTGGGAGTGCTTTCGCCCCATGGCGGCTTTCTGCCCTAAGCCTTGTTAACCCACTGGTGCAAGCTGAGGGAATTCTTAAACTTATTCCCCACACCAATTCAGTAAAGTCACAGCATACGAAATCAACATACAGAAATCTGTTGAATTTCTCTACACCAATAATGAAGCAGCAGAAAGAGAAATCAAGGAATTGATCCCATTTACAACTGCACCCCAAACCATAAGATACTTGGGAATAAACCTAACCAGAGAGGTAAAAGATCTGTACTCTGAAAACTGTAGAAGACTTATGAAAGAAATTGAAGACAGTACCAAAAAATGGAAAAGCATTCCATGTTCATGGATTGGAAAGAATAAATATTGTTAAAATGTCTGTAAAAAGCAATCTACACATTTAATGCAATCCCTAGCAAATGATCAGGGAAACAGATTGCCCCTTAGAGTCTATAGACAAGATTGCAGCGTGGCTGACACCTTCGTTTTAACCTGGTGAGACCCATGTTGGGCTAATAATGTACACAGAGCTGTGTACTATCTAAGATAATAGTACTGCGTATTATCTAAGGTAATAGATTCGTGTTGTTTTAAGCCACTAAACTTGTGGTGATTTGTTACGACAGCCATAGAAAACAAATGTGGTTACCACATGACAGAAACTAGGGCAGTGCTCAGAAACTGTCACCTGTGGTTTGCCAACATCTGCAGGTGCTGGCAGTTAATACCAGGTAATGGCACTAATTTGGTGGGAGTGAGGGGATATGGGTGGGCACCACTATCGTCTGCCAGTGTTGTCAATGAAAATGGGTACACACGCTCACAAATGCACATACAAAACCAGGAGGGACATGTCAGCAGCAATCAGACATCATCTTCATTTTGGAATCCAAGTAGGTTTGATTTCAAAACTCACTAGAGAATAACAGTAAATGGACTTATTGTCCAGACTCCAGGACGTGTTATGGGGGCTGTTTCAGTAGCAGATGGAAAATGGGTTGTCGTCTCATAGACAGAGTCTTACATTTTGAATCAAATTTCCAATAGTCACCGATAAAGGACATGTGTAGTGATGCTAAATAATTTCATATTGATTTCTTCCTTTCTGTCTGGAGTTGGGGAGTTGTATCTATTGTAAAGAGTTAAATGAAACTGATAAAATAGAAATAAGAGGAAAGTTCCAGCAGACGTGAGACAGGTGGTGCCAGACTGTCAACTTGGAACCACGGGCAGCCCAAGCAGGTGTTTCTTGAACCCAGAAAGGCGCTTTGAGTAACTAAGTATCTCGTTCTCTTTCTTTGCAGGACCTCCTCCTCCTTTTCTTTTTGATTGTTTTTCTCTTTTCATTCTACCATTTCCCTTGGTAGCCTCAGCTACTCCCATGAATTTAATATTTATTTGCCATTTTCAAATCTTTACCCAATCTACATATTATTCTCTTTTAAGTGTTTGTTTATTGAGAGAGAGAGAGAGAGAGGATGAGTGAGCATGAGCGAGGAAAGGGCAGAGAGAGAGAGACAGAGAGAGGGAATCCCAAGCAGGCTCCATTCTGTCAGCACAGAGCCCTACAAGGGGCTCCATCTCATGAATCGTGAGATCATGACCCAAGCTGAAACCAAGAGTTGGACTCTTAACCGACTGAGCCATCCAGGTGCCCCTATATGTTATTTGTTATTCAATATCTCATGGCTATCTCAAAACCTGAACATCCAAAATAGAACTCATTATCCCCCTCTCAGAAGTCCTGTTAGACTTAGCTCTCATTCTCTCTGTCTCTCTCGGACAATCTCTGTCTCTTTTCTTTCTGTCCTGTGATGAAGGACTTCAGTTTATAAAAATACATGACTATATCAAATGTCAAAAATAAACACTTGAATGTGGTCTGGCCAAAGGAGAAATATTAAATTTTTTTTAACGTTTATTTATTTTTGAGACAGAGAGAGACAGAGCATGAACGGGGGAGGGTCAGAGAGAGGGAGACACAGAATCTGAAACAGGCTCCAGGCTCTGAGCTGTCAGCACAGAGCCCGACGCGGGGCTCGAACTCACGGACCGCGAGATCGTGACCTGAGCCGAAGTCGGCCGCTTAACCGACTGAGCCACCCAGGCGCCCCAAAAGGAGAAATATTAAAAGCCAGTAGGTGAGATTGGCCCGGAAACAAATGTTAATTGGTCTTTTAAAATGGTAAGTGGGTCTCAGATTTAGTTCTAAGCTTCCTAGTGGCCAAAGAGAACCTGGAACCACATTCAGCTGTAAGATCCATTGGATGCAACAAACTCCGTTTTCAACACGGTTTCCTGCTCCAACCTGAGTGAAATTTTACCCCACCGAGGGAAGCCTTCTATAACGTGGCTAATGCTGTTCTTGACTTTCATTCACTAAACCACTCGATTTCCTAGACGCTTTTGCATCCAGAGTGACCGTCTGACAGTGGTTAATGTGTTATAGGCAGATATAGGTTAATGAGATATAGGCAGAAGGCCTGTTGAAGGCGTCGCTTTACAAGTAAGACCATGTTTTTTAAGGAGAAGGCACCGGCTGCATTCCCCCTGCTCGGGGTCATGTGGTGCCTCATGGTCAAGATGGCAGAGCAGGAAGATAGAAGCATCCCAGGTCCACAAAGGCACCTAGAAACACTGTGACTGCCCCTGATTGTTGACTTGAAACCTCCTTATTACACGTGAGAATAACCTTGTTTAAGCCACATTAAAAAATTTTTTTTTACTGTTTATTATGTTTTGAGAGAGAGAGAGAGACAGAGACAGAGACAGAGACAGAGCATGAGCAGGGGAGGGGCAGAGAGAGAGGGAGGCACAGAATCCAAAGCAGGCTCCAGGCTCCGAGCTGTCAGCACAGAGCCCGACGCGGGGCTCGAACCCACGGACCGCAAGATCATGGCCTGAGGTGAAGTCAGACGCCCGCCCAGGCGCCCCTTAAGCCACATTTCTAAGCGTTTCTGGTACTTAAAGCTGAATACAATTTTAATTTATAAAATATCCCTGCGATAAGTATTGTATAGTTTCGGGGCTACCATAACAAACTGCCACAAACTCAGTGGCTTTAAACAGCAGATAATTGCTCTCTCACCGCGCTGGAGGCACAAAGTCTGAGGCCGAGGTGCTGGCACAGCCACGCTGCCTCTAGGGGAGAATCCGTCCTCGCCCCGTCCAGCTTCTGGTCGTTCCCTGGCTCCTAGCTCCTTAACTCAGCTCCCTATGTTCATCTTCACGTAGCTGTTTCTCTGTGTGTCACCGAGTCCTCTCCCCTTCTTACAAGGACACCAGTCCTATTTCATTCAGGACCCGCCGTAATCCAGTATGACCTCATCTTAACTTAATCAATTATACGTGCAGAAACCTAATTTCCGACTAAGATCACATGCTGAGGCTCTGGGAGGACATGAATTTTTGGAGGACATTTTGGAGGATACCGCATCAAACTTTGTGTGGTTCTCACACTTTTAAAAAAAAATTTTTTTTAATGTTTATTTTTAACAGAGAGAGAGAGCAGAGCATGAGCGGGGGAGGGGCAGAGAGAGAGGGAGACACAGAATCCGAAGCAGGCTCCAGGCTCTGAGCCGCCAGCACAGAGCCCGATGCGGGGCTCGAACTCACGCTGTGAGATCATGACCGGAGCCGAGGTCGGACGCTCAACCGACTGAGCCACCCAGGCGCCCCGGCTCTCACACTTTTTGATCGTTGCCCTCATGAGCAGGAGAAAAGACTGTTGATTCTGCATACTGCTCGATTGCCAATATTCAGTCCAAAAATAACTAGGGGAGGAAATTGGCAAAGTGTGGTTGCCTCAGTGACATCCACTGCCCCCTCGCCATGACTTAGTAACCATGCTGTTTGAATTCATACAGACCCAAACCCAGTTGTGAGCACTAATCACACGGGGACTTGGTTCAGGAAGCAATAGAATCTCCTCCCAGCCCATTCAGTGCCTGCCTCACCCGAGCCACAGGGATTCAGGGGAGTGAGTGATCGGAACGGGGCTGTGGGAATGAAGCTTTGGTGGCCAGGGAAAGAGATGCTCTTTATCCTTCTGTATGTCAATGAGGAGTCAGGTGTCTCTGGTACTGTTGACAGACATCTTTCAGGCTGGAGAAGATCAGACGTGGGAGCGGATGTGGGATCCCCTTTGGGAGGCCGAGGGGAGAGACTGGAAAACACTGGGTCACTGTCGAAGTTGGACTCTTTGGATTCCACCCCAGCTACAGCCTGATCTACCCCTGGCTTTTCTGTTGTATGAGCCAAGAATTTCCCTTTATTAAGCCAGTTTGGTTCGGACTTTAAGTTACTCGGCATAAAAAGTATCCTGGCAGACATACTGCCCAAACAAATTTGGGAGGTCCTTTAAGGTCCCAAAGCTGGGACCCTGTGGTCCATGACAGACTAGATTTCCCACTTTGAGGACCAGTGACCTCCCTAAACTAAATTTAATCATGCATTTCCTCTGCTAACAAGTCATCGATTTCCCAGAAGACAAAATCTAACCCTTACCCTGGTGGGTAATGCCGAGTGTCTTCAGTGCATGCCCTGCCCTGCTCGGCTTTACCCCTCCTTTCTAGAGTCTGCCTCATGGAATGTCTCCCTGCCCTCAGAGCCTCTGGGGACTGTCAAGCGGGATGGCTGTGTCCCTGGAATAGAGCTTTCATTCTAGCTGCACGGGACTTTGTCTCTGCCTGTTCTGTTCCGAATCTGCTACCATGTGGATCCCTGCCTTATTGGACTGGCAGGTATTTCTCGGAAAAACAACATTCTTGAGAACGGTCTCCCTCTTTTTCTCTTATTTCCCATTCTGTGTGTGTGTGTGTGTGTGTGTGTGTGTGTGTGTGTGTTCTCTGTGTCTCTGTGTCTGGTTTAGGTCCCACTTTAGTCTGACTTGGGGGAAGGGTCACGGCCTTCACTCCATTTTGTCCCCTAGAAAATAGCTTCCAGGTCACACACCAGCCAACAATCCCTCACTACTGGGCAGGAGCTTCCCAGCTGAGACAGATATCTCTTCCCCTGCAGGAAATGCAGATACTCCCGAGAGCCACCAAAGGGTCTCCTTAAGGAATTATTCCTTTATATTTGGAAGAACATTATTATTTCTTCTTAGTTTTTTAAATCTAAAAATACTTGATTTTAGATTGGAGGCTTTCCACTGTGGGAGGAGGCAGAGAGTGTAGATCGTCTACCCAGAGATTCTCAGTCATCAGATGGCAGAAGAGAGGACAGTCGTGTCTCTTGACAATTCCTTGTTTGGTATTAAGGGGGTGTGCTGGGTGGTCAGCGGTGCTGAAGGGCCAGGACTTGGAGGAAGTAGCTACTTCTGGGTAGGGTCAAGAAGAGAGGCTGGCACAATGAACGGCCTCCCCTTTTGGAGAGAAATCAAAGCCAAGGCGACCATTGAAGCTTTGCTGGGACAGCAAAAGGCCGGCGAGTACCTCTGATGGGATCAGCATACGCACACGTTGAACTCTGCAGACAGAGGCCTCTCGTGCAGCTGGTGAGTCGGAGGAAAGAGCCTCGTGTACTCACGTGCGACCATCACCAGGAGCAGTCAAGAGAAACGAGCAAGGGCAAAACGGTGGGCGCGGTGAAGACAGAAAGAATACAAGAGTGCTTGAATTTGTAGAGAAGACTTCGCGGAAGATAGAAAACTCGGGATGGGGGTTGGGGGTGGAGAGCTGAAGCTGTTCCCCATAGCGAGTGTCCTGTGACCTTGAGCTTTTGTGCCATCTGCCTTGCTCTGTTCCCACCCCCATCCCCAAGCCCAATTTGGGGGTCCTTGCCCACCACCTTCATATAACCTTTTACATTCTACCAAGGCAGCAGGAGATCCAAAGTTGCTGAAAATTTAAAAGCTTTTTAAACGCCGTTCTCTGCTCTCTTCATTTTTATTGCATACACATTGGCATAAAATGCCATGCCCGATGCGGATATGTAATATTCACTTAATGAACAGCTGTTGCTTTTTCTTTTGCTATCCCGTGTGTTAAGTTTTTTTTTTCTTTTTGTGAAGAGCTAAAGAAAATAAAGCCTTCAGTTGATTTCATTTGCCTGTTAAAAGCTAAATGAAGAGTTGTTTGCACACTTAAGAAATCTGTGATGGTCTCAGCTTGCTCAGTTCCATAGCCCCCAGGGCCCCGTGTTTCAGCCCCAGGCCGCCCCCAGTCCACAAAGCACGTTCCTGAGAGTTAGGAAAAAAGACCATTCTCCAATTAAAAAGGTGTAATTTGGAATGCTACATTTTCTCAACAGGAACGATTAAAAACATGAAATCATTCCACACTAGTGATATAAATCAAATTGTTGAACCTAATTAAAAGTTTAAAAAAATAATCAAAATAGTTAGGAACTCAAAGTCACTAGGATATAATAATTAACCTGATGCATTTTCATCTGGTTTTTCTTTTCCAACATTTCATACGATTTGTACATTACAGCGGACGAGGAAGTAGCTGATGGTAAATTCCACCTCATGCCTGCTGGGATAACATGATGTGCGCTTTCCCCAACATTTCATTTGTTATCCCCAAATGCTTATTCAATAGCATTGCTTCATTTTCTTCTCTAGTGGCTTTCAGTTTTCCACTTTCTGATCCTGAGTTCTGTGTCCTGACACCTGACAAGTATTTTATCTTAGTAATCGCGACAGTGTGAAAGTATGCAACATGCTTCTAAATTTTAACAGCACTTAATTATCACTTTGATGAAGTTTCCATAACAATAAATAGTTTCCATATTTAGTGCATCATTATCATAATATAGCTAACTTGTATGTGATCCTCGCGTGTAGGTAACCATGGCAAACAGGGCTGCTATTGCAGAGGAACGTGGGTCACAAGGAAAGTGATAGAAGACTTCAGCTGGCATCTCAGTGATGCCATTCCGAGAAATACTCATAGGAAGTGCAATGTGCAACGTTACATCCATCCATCCATCTCATACCAGTAGGACGTGCTTTTTAATCTTAAAATGTTCACCAGTGTATCAGCTAGAATGCAGTTCTCGTTTAGCAGTAAAATTTTTTGATGATCAGATGTAGTTCTCTTTTGTAAATGGAAGCAAACATATATATATATATATTATAATATATTATTATATATATGATATATAATATAGTGTTAGGATATATAACACTTTGTATAGCATATTATATAGAATATATTATATATATATATATATATATATATATATATATATAGTATTAGAATAATATACTTTATTTCCATCCTCAGAGAACTGTCATAATGCATTAATTTTTGTTAAAACAAGACATTTTGCTGCTATCTGCCAGAAAATAGTTAGAAACATAAGACATATCCAATTCGGATTGACAAAATTATACTAAAGATGTAAGAAATTTCAGATAATGAAGAGGTCCAGGATGGGAGTAGTTGATGGCCCCTGGTGTGGCAGGTTGCAGAGTGCATGGCGGGACTCCTGTGCCCTGCAGCCCCAGCAGCCGCCCTGGGCTGTTTGCACCAAGTTCTCCTCCTCTGGGACCTTTGCACAGGCTGCACCTGTACCTCCCATCTCCGATGCTGTCTTCCCACTCACCCTGCATGGCCCCATTATTTTGTCCTCGGCTTACCTAACAGAGCCCTTAAGGCTGATACTTCCCTGCCCTGACGGAAGCAATTTTTATAGTCCGGTGATGGCCACTTTCTGGAATGTCTTCCCCAACGGAATGTGCAGTTTCCTCCTGGACAGACATGGATTCCTTCTCATGTCTCTGTTGCCTGGGGTCTGCCTAAAATGCGGCACGAAGTCGGTACTCAATGTGGAATAAATGAAAGGTGGAGATTTTAGTCTGCCTCTTCACTACGAAAGTCTTCACTTCCTTATCGATAATGGCTCTTATTATCAGTTATTTTCACCGTTTGTTTTGGACATTGGGGTTTAGCCTCTTAGGCTTCTCGGATTTTTGAGGTGTTTTCCATAGTTTTGCTCGTTCCAATAGAAGCTGTAGTTTCTTTAAAAAGTCCCATGAGCAAGATGAATTGAACAATGAGGTATTTTTACTGTCCACTCTGTGGATATACTTTTTTTTTTTTTTTAAATTTAAAACCATACACAGTGCATGAGACAGGGCACGGGATGTGGGGAGCCAGTACCTGGGGTGCCAGCTGAGACTTGGAGCCTCCCCTGTAAAATGGAGACATTGCTAACACCGTGTCGTGGGGTCACCGTGGTGACGACGACGCTCTAAATTACTGTGGAAACGCTAGTTTCTAGTCCCTTTGTCGCTCCTCCCACTACCATGGTGATAAGTTAAATAACATCGAAGGATTGCTTACTAATTGTTGCCACGTTACAAATCTGGTGATCTTGGAAGTAGAAGTGTGTGTTTCCCTCAGTTTCGTGTGATTTATGATTCACTCTTCGTGGTAGTGTTTGTTTCAGATCTTAGAGATTTGCGTGAGTGTGTGTGTGTGTGTGTGTGTGTGTGTGCGCGTGTGTGTCTGTGTGAGAGAGAGAGAGGGAGAGAGAGAAAGAGGAAATTCTCACAAGCGTGTGTGCTAAAATTCTTGCTGGAGTGACTAGAACATTCCTACCAGGAGGGATCAAGCAAGGAAGGCACTTTTTAAAACAAAGACTTGAAAATTGGAGAATGGCCTCTATTTTTATTTATTTATTTATTTATTTATTTATTTATTTATTTAGTTTATTTATCTATTTTGAAAGAGAGAGAGCAAGCAGGGGAGGGACAGAGGAAGAGAGAGAGAGAGAGAGAAAATCCCAAGCAGACAGCTGTCAGCACAGAGACTGATGCGGGGCTCGAACTCACAGAGTGGGAGACCATGACCTGAACCAACTGAGCCACCCAGCAACCCGAGAATGACTTTTATTTTTAAAATGCAGAGAAGGTGGTCAGCGTGCTGGAGTTGTGGTACGGTGCGTGAGAAGACGGCATTCTGTGAAGGGAGAGAGACAGGCGTGGATGTAGCAGTTTGAGTGTGGCTGACTTGGGGACAGTGGACATTCTGAAAGTGGACATTCAGTGGGAAGAAGTTAGAGACTCTTACAAGCATGAGCTAAATGTTTGATATTGGACTTTGAGGGGCAATTTGGAACCATAGCATATTTCTGAGCAGAGTAATGACAGACTCAGAAGGAAAATAAGCATATTTTTATACATTTTGGAAACTACTGGAAAATGCTTAAACAATTTCCTAGATTCAAGTCCAACCATATGGAAAATTTTCAACTCCTTAGGCTCAATAAAAAAATGACTGTGGCTTAGTCGGTTAAACATTGATTTCGGCTCAGGTCATGATCTCATGGTTTGTGAGTTTGAGTCCTGCATCAGGCTTTGTGCTGACAGCCAGGCACCTGCCTGGGATTCTCTCTCTCTCCCTCTCTCTGCTCCTCCCCCACTGGTACTCATTCTCTCTCGAAATAAATAATTAAACTTTAAAAAAAAAATAACTGTTTGAACCCAAGAATATATTTTTAAAGGAAATCTCTATGTCCAGGAAAGACTCTGTTTTGTCAGATAGACATGAACTCAGGAGGGGGTCTAACCCTGGGAAATCATATATTACAGAGAATTTACAGGACCCATTGAATGTTTGACTTGCCAGTGGCTGAACTGGGAATGAGGGCTGTGCCAACTTAATTTTTACTCAATAAAAACCTATTAGGGACTCCTCATAAAGATAAGGGGACAAAGTGTAAATTTGGAAGAAGACCCTTGGGCGGATAGCTGGAGTGGCAGTTAGAACATGTGGCTGTTACCCCGAGTCATCACCCAAGGGTTCTGTCCAAGGATTTAAAATTGTCACCAGAGGGGCATACAGACTGTGACAGCTTTAGTTTCTTCTGTCTTATTCCAGCATTTTAAGTGGGGTGGGTGGCAATGACCCGATTTGCACTTTAAAATTTCCCTTCTCGGGGCACCTGGGTGGCTCAGTGGGTTAAGCGTCCGACTTCAGCTCAGGTCACGATCTCGCAGTCTGTGAGTTCGAGCCCCACGTCGAGCTCTGTGCTGACAGCTCAGACCTGGAACCTGCCTCAGATTCTGTGTCTCCCTCTCTCTCTTCCCCTCCCCCCACTCATGCTCTGTGTCTCTCTCAAAAAATGAATAAATGTTACAAAGAAAACTTTTAAAGAATAATAAGAAAATAAAGGCTCCCTTCTCCGTGTTGGGTAGAGACCAGATGCAGGGTGTGGATCAGAGAGGATGCACTGGAGGTGGGGGGAAGGAAAGTTACATGGGGTATTTGGAAGGGACACCGGGTAACATTTATTGAAAAGTTAGGTGGAGGTACAAGCAAGGGAGGTCGTGATGCTTTTTACCAAGATGGAGAAGGCTGGAGAAGATGTTTTGAGCAGTGGCAGTTGTTTGGTGCTTTGTTTGGACGTGTTCAGTTCAAGATGCCAATTAGCTATCCGGGGGAAGATGTCACAGAATCGGTTGCCAATTGCATCCCCAGTGCAGAAGACAAGATTCGTGTACCAATGCTATTTTGTTTTATTTTATTTTTCGAGAGAGCGAGAGTGAGCATGCACAAGTGGGAAGGGGCGGGTGGGGGGGAGGGCAGGAAAGGGAGGCGGAGAATCTCAAGCAGGCTCCATGCCATCACCCTGGGATCACAACCCAAAATCAAAAGTCGGACGCTTGAACAACTGAGCCACCCCAGTGCCCCAACGTATATCAGTATTATTAAAAGCCGTGGGACCAGAGGCAAACAACTGAGGAGAGAGTGTGCAGAAGAGACGAGGTGGGGGCTGTGGAGCAAAGCATGGGATTTTTCACCCTTAAGGTTGAAGAGAAGAGAATAAACCAGTAGGAGGGATGCAAAGCGATAGCAGAGGGGTTGAAGGGAAGCCCACGAGAACAGCGCTGTGGAGGACAAGAGAAATTGTCCCTGGCCACCGTCACTGCAGGCAGATCACGTATAATGAAGGCAGATGGGGAATGACTGGATTAGCCACAGGGAGGGTGTTGGTGACCTTAACAAGAGCAGTTTGGGGACTGAGGAGGAAAGAAAACTGAATGGAGTAGCTCAAGGGGAGAAGGAGCTGAGGAATCATTTTATTTCTTGTGCCAGATGATGGGCACACAACTGTCTTTATAACATTCTCTCGTGGGCCTGAAGAATTTCATAATGAAATCGTTTGAAGGTAATGTGTCGCTTTTTCAAAAGCTTTTTCCCCCCTTAATTTGCACACCATTCTAAGAGTTAAAAGTAATTTAAAAGTTACAGTAATTTGTACTGTAAGCTTTTGCCAATGGGATGTCAAGGCAGTTCGCAAAGGGCAAGAGGCGGGAGGGGTAGGTGGGCGGGGGGAGCACAGAGCAGGTGAAGATCCTCCAAGGTTATCATGAGAAATTAAATGGTGATGTTCCCTAATAGCCTTACTACAATAACAGCATTTATTGTCAACTCTGGGAGCAGAAAAATAAGTCTGGGGTCTAGCCTTGAACCTATACATTACTTTTTTGAAACATAAATGTGCAGAGGTAGAACGGCTGGACTGAGGACAGCTATCTTATTAAGGATCTTGACATGTATAACCAGGTTTTCTTTCTCGAAGCTGTGTCAGTTGTGATTCTCACCTGCAGAGATTCTTTAAAAAAAAAAAAATCAAAATAATCCCAGAGAAGTGGAAAAGGAGACGCATGGGAATGGAAAGCAGACACGACAAAGAAGGTCGGCGTGGTCGTATTAATATGATAAAGTAAATGTCAAAGCAAAACGTACTCCTAAGGATAAGGAAGGACGCCGCACAAGGACAAAAGGGTCAATTCAACAGGAAGACATTCCACTCGTAAACGTGCACATTCTCAATAACAGAGCTTCAAAATCTGTGACGGGAAAGAGAGTTGACGGGCTTTAAAGGAGGGGACGGTCCCATCATATAATCTGAGGCGTCACCACTTCTCTGTCAGGCGGTTGTTGGAACAGCTAGACAGCAGTCCGGCGAAGATGTGTGTAGAAAACCCGAACAACACTGCCGGCAGGTGGACTTGTTATTAATTTCACTGTTAGAGCTGCAAGGACGCGTCCCAGCCTCCGTGCCTCCGCCTTTTGGAGATCCCGGGCGCAAACCTACAGTTGCCGTCCCTGTGACTTCCTGCAGGCACTTTATGGCTCTGTGCCTCAGGTTTCTTCCGTGCAAAGTGAGGATGGCCCCCGTGTCCCCTGTGTTTTAGGTATCCTATGAGATCATGAATAAAAGGCAAGTTAGCATCATGCCTGGCATACGGGAAGTGTTCATTATATGCCAGTGATTGACTGTCAGCTCACGCCGTGTGGCTGCCTGACGGAATCGTAGGGGATTTGTTTTGTTCTGTTCTGTTTCATTACCATTATCTGGAAATCTGCCTGCGGCAGGAGCTGTCCTGGTTGAGGCGTCACTCAGAGTCGTTCCGAAACTGTTCCTGTGCCCTCCTCTCAGCTCCCCTCCCCGAGCCCTGGTGAGCCTGCCGGCATTTAAATATTTCAAAGAGTTGGGGACACCTGGGCGGCTCAGTCGCTTAAGTGTCCGACTCTTGGTCTCGGCTCAGGTCACGATCTCACGGTTCATGGGTTCAAGCCCTGCGTTGGACTCTGGGCTGAGAGCATGGAACCTGCTTGGGATTCTCTCTCTCTCTCTCTCTCTCTCTCTCTCTGGTCCTGCCCCACTCTCTCTCTCTCTCAAAATAAATAAATATTTTTAAAAAATATTACAAAGAATCCCTAGATGCCCCATGCAAACCTCGAAACTTCCAAATTGCCTCCATTTAACGTGCCACATAGGAAGGCACTCATTTTCATTTTTCCCACATCACCCTGTTCTCATGGGCCTGAAACTCACCCTAAGCAACCATGAAAGACCCTTCTAGAATGTTCTGATGCACATGGTAGGAGGTGGAGCACCAGCCCCACGTGGGATGACATCGGCTAGCGGAAGGGTCACACCTGCCTTCTCCCCCTTTTTGTGCTATTAGGCCTTTAATGTTGCACTTCTGCATAGTTATTAATCACATCCGTGGTATAGAAACCATCTCTAAATTTAGTCCAGAGTCTTGGTTTTTAAAAGGAACTAAGTCGAGATGTTTGGTAAACAGAGGAGTCCTTCCGCGTTGCACACCATCCTTCTCTAATTGGCAATTTGTATTTCTTCAGAGAAGAACAGGCAATAAAGGAAGTAAATAAAATAAAGCAAATTGTCCCTTTCAAGTCTGCCAGCTGTCACACCTCGAGAAGAGCGTTTTCCTCTTGTTCTTCTAAGAATCAAGGCTCATTTATTTATAGGTATGTGTTAAAGAGTAATGAGGCAAGCTGAAAAAGATCTTCCAAAATACTCTTAGTGAAATAGAAGGCATTATCGTTACCGAGGACTTGTAACAATTTAAAGCCATTTCCATCTTCATTAAAACATATGAGCAGTGACACCCCCTAAACTGACTTTGCGGAAACCAAAGGGAAGAGCGTTGTTCTGCTACGTTTCCGTGAGACAGAAAATACCCTGTGGAGTGGCCTCATGGAGTTGGGGTGGCCCAAGGTGTTCTCAAAATGGCAGCTTTAGAGGGATCGTCCTTGAGCCTTCTGGGGTAGAGAGACTTAGGAAACTGGGAAGGGCCATTTCTCCCACCAAAACTCCCTCCACGCTGGCTTCTGCTGTAGGTTCTAGTTTGTCTCCTGTACTTGGTTTTAGATGTTAGTTCCACAAACGCAAGAGCAACGGGCTTCTTGAATGAACTGTCGATATAGTATGCTGACAGCAGAATGGCATTAAGGAGCAGCACAGAGCTCAGGAAAGGGAAGGAGGTTTACATAGCTCCGGAGAGAGGTTTTGAAATGAAAATCGATAGGGTTTAGAAGAAATAAAGTAGAAACAGAAATTTCTTTAAGTGTGAAATATTTAATTAAGTTATTTAAACTCCCTTAACTTTGGGCACCTGGGTGGCTCAGTCGGTTAAACATCCGACTTTGGCTCAGGTCACGATCTCACCGTGCATGAGTTTGAGCCCCGCATCGGGCTCTGTGCTGACAGCTCGGAGCCTGGAGCCTGCTTGGGATTCTGTGTCTCCCTCTCTCTCTGCCCCTCCCTGGCTCATGCTCTGTCTGTCTCTCTCTCAAAAATAAATAAACATAAAAAAATTAAATTATAAAGATGACAATATTGTTATTGGGCCAAAGGGACCTGAAGAAAGTAAGGGGGTAGGTTTTAGTGTGAGGGCTGCTGGCCATCTCTAGAAGAACAAAGGTGAGTGGCGTAGGTGGTGATATTTTAGATGGACCCCTCTTCCTTTATGTCCTGTCCTGTGGCGGCGAGAGATTCATGATGGCTTGACAGAGCGTTCCTGCTCCGTGGCCTTGCGGAATGATAACATTAGGGTGCAGTCAGGCATTGCCGTGTGTGATAACACATCTTCTGGGCACACGGGGGAGATTTATGTAAAATTAAGAGGAGAAACTGGTGGAATCGGACGGACTGAAACAGCCATGCTAGTTCAAGTTCTTTATCTCAAGAACATAGAGACACTTGCTCCCCACGGACACCGGTCTCTCTCTCTGTTGGGCTTCGTGCTCCAATTCCTGCCTTCTAATGTTTCCGTCTTTATTGCCCTCCACCATCTGTTCCCAGAAGCCGAAGAGCATTTGTGTACAGACGAGAATGTTCCTCAAGTGAGGAGACCAGACAGCAGGCTGTCAATATTTTATACTTTCCAGGATCATTGTCTTTCAGACTATCAAGAATTCATGCCAGCGTTCGGTGATGGGTTACCTGAAGAATGTTCTGCTTTAGTCAAACATTTGTCTCGATAACGGATCGGAAGAAAGCTTGAATAAACGCAGAGCTGAGAGTTCAAGATGCTGTGACATCCCTGCTCTAGTTCATTCCATCTCACTACCCGGTAACAGAACTTTAAATGCCCCTCGTGAGTGACTGTTTTTAATACTGTTTTGAAACAATCTCCAACTTACAGGGAAGTTGCAAGTAACTGCCACACAAAGAAGTCTTTTTTTTTTTTTTTTTTTTACATTCTCTGAGAAAAAACTGCTGTCCAGATGTCACCTTATTTCCAGATTCTTCAGTGTCTATTTCCTACTACCAAGGACATTCTCCTACCTTTATGGGCTGAGTTGTGTCCTCTCACAATTCGTGTCTTGAAGTCCCAACCCCCAGAACCTCACAAGGTGACTTTCTTTGAAGAGAGCGTCCTCGGAGAGGTAATTTAGTTAAAATGAGGTCATGTGCGTGGGCCTTAATCCAACGTGACCGGTGTCCCTAAAAGAAAAGGAGATCAGGACGCAGACACACACGGTAGGCCGCACACGTGAAGGCAGAGGGGACGAGGGCCATCAGCGTGTTAGGAGGGAGGCCTCAGAAGGAACCATCCCCACCGACACCTTGATCTTGGACTTCCAGCCTCAAGGACCGTGACAAAAATCAACGTCTGTTGTGTAAGCCACTCAGGGGTACTCGGTTCTGGCAGCCCTGGCCGCGGCTCGCACCCGCAAGCCCAGTGGGGCCGCCAGGAGCAGAGGGCCAGTGCGGATTCCCAGCCACTGTGTGGCTCTCTGTTGTGATGGGGGCACCAGTTTGGGTGTGCAGGCTGCACGCGGCCGTCTCCTCTCTTCTGGCTCTTTCTGGCGGGGAACGGTTTCCCAGAGTTTGGGTTTCCCTGGCTCTCATGACCTTGATCCTCTTGAACATCACAGGCCGGGTAAATAGTGGGATGTCCCTCAGTCTGGGCGTGTCTGATGCCCAGGAGCATCACAGGAGAGGCGCTATGTTCTCACGCCTCTTCCTGGGGCCTCGGGATTTGCTGTCCCCTGCGGCTGTGGTGAAGGTGGCATTGGCCTGGCCTCTCCCCCCCGAAAGTCACTCCTTCCTGCTGCACAGTTAATAATACTGAATTGTGTGTGTGGGGGGGGTGGGGGTGCTTTGGATCATGTAAATGTTCCATTTCTCAGGAAACTGTCAAGTTCTTCATTTAGTTGTTTGTTATCAGTGTGGACCCAGAGCGCCCTGTTTACTCCGTGGATCGGACTCCACTGCTGTTCACTTCGATGCACAATTCTTCCCAGATTTGGCCAGGGGGACGCCCTTCAAGCTGGCTCCTGTGTTCTTTTGACTTGTCCCCCTCAGCCTGTGAGCACTTTCCCATGTTTTGGCATAAGACGTTTTAGCTTTGGGGTGCCCGGGTAGCTCAGTCGGTTAAGTGTCCAACACTTGATTTCAGCCCGGATCACGATCTCACAGTTTGTGAGACTGAGCCCCGAGTCGGGCTCTGAGTTGACAATGCGGAGCCTGCCTGGGATTCTCTCTCCCCCTCTCTCTGCCCTCCCCAACTCGTGTGAGCTCTCTCTCTCTCAAAATAAATGAACATTAATATATATATATAAAAGATGTTTTAGGTTTATTGCAGGCCTTAGCTGGCCCAGTCCTGGAATCACCCATTTCTCCAGAGAATATTGTAGTGGGACCTGGGCACCTGCGGTGTGAGTTATGTAATACATGTCTGTGCTTGTATTTGTATTTATTTCTATATCCGTCCATGTGAATTAGCAGCCACGGTTTGTGACCAGTCGCCCGCAGCCTCCTCCAGCAACCCCTCCGGACCCACCTGAGCCCCGACACCTCTGCCGACAGGCCGGTCCACGTGGTGGCCTCCTGCCTCCCTGTCCGGGCTCTGACACCCACAGACGCTCTTCTCACTGTGCTCGGGGCCTGGCCGCCCGCACCAGGCCACAGCCCCACTTGCAGGCATCGTGTTTGCCTGTCACCCTGCCCTGGGCCCCCCATTGCCGTCCCTCACCCCCACTTAGGGGGACGCCTCCTGTGTTTGCTCGCAAGCAATGGCAGTTCTTCTCTACCTTAACCTCTCTTTCCTGGCCCCACGACACTTCTGTGTTCTGTTCGTCGGTGCTCCTCCTTTTCGTTGCCTTACGTGTCGGGCCTGTGGTCGTCCGTCAGTGGATTTGCGCTTCCTGCCCACTGTCCCCTTTCATTGCTCCCTCTGCTCTTTCCAGTGCTTCCTTGAAGGTCTCCAGTAACGTTCCCCTGCGTTCTTCTCTTCTTGACCCCCTGAAGCTCCTGCCACTGCTCCCCATTCACTTCCTGGACAGCAGGCTGCCCCCCGTGTGGCTGCCAGCTTAGTTTCCTGGGGCTGCCGGCAAATGACCACAAAGCGGGGGGCTGAGCACATTGAGAGTACTCTCTCAACAGAAGTCCAAATCCAAGGTGTTGGCAAGGCCGCACTCCCCCCGGACGTCCCGGGGATCGTCCTTCCTTGCCCCTTGCAGTTTCTGGTGGCCCCAGGCATGCCTTGGTCTGCCTCTTCATCCCTCCAATCTCTGCCTTTGTCCTCACATGGCCTTCCTTCTTCCGTGTGCCCCGTTCTGTCTCTTATAAGGACGCTCTCCTTGGATTCAGGGCCCACCCACCCTAATCCAGTATGAGAGCATCTCAATCCTTACCTTAATTATATCTGCACAGACCCTATTTCCAGCGAAAGTCACATTCTGATGCTCCATTCCTACGAACAGGAATTTTGGAGGACACTCTCTAACTCACTACGGGGTCGGTATCGAGGCTCGTCTGTATTTCCCAATATCCATCCCGATCACGGTGTCTATCAGACCATTGTCCTCCACCGCAGTCCCACCCTCAGAAAGATGGCTGTGTTCATTCTACTCTCGTGGCTCGTCAGATACTTGGAGTGTGCATATGGCTGGCCTACAGTTCTAGTCTCCAGTCCTCAGTGGTGCAAAAGACCGGCAGGTCCGGCTGCCTGACCTAGATCCCAGCACGACTGACTCTTAGGTGCCGTGTGAACTCATTCTTACTCTGTCCCTCTGCCCACCACTGCCATGTATGTGCACTTTCCAGTGTGTCAGAGGCATCTTACTCTTGTATTGTCCGGGCTAAAATTCTTAGGGTCGTCTGTGGTATAGCAACTCTGAGAATTTATGGCAATGAAAGAGAAGCCACATGCCTATTATAGGCTGATTGAGGACGAAATTACGGGGGAGAGTTTCCTTTGAAGGTATATTCCTTTTGGGTAAATTATGAAGTTAGCTCAGAGTAGGTAAATAGATTATTCTCAATTATTATATTGTACAAGGCTTCAGTTAGACAAGATTATAATTTTTCTACTTTCCAGGTCTTTAAAACCCAGGACTAATGGCTACCACTAACAGGGGGAAGGTCGTCTATAGAGGGTAAATAATAAGAAAACAAGATAGCTTTAAAAATTTTAATTTCATCTAATTTTATTATTTTATTTTTTATTTTAGAGAGAGATAGAGAAAGAGCGAGATAGAGAGCACATGAGCTGGGGAGAGGGGCAGAGGGAGAAAGAGAGAGAATCCCAAGTAGATGCCACACTCAGCATGGGCCCCATGCGGGACTTGATCCCACGACCCTGGGATCATGACCTGAGCCGAAATCAAAAGTCGGGTGCATAACCAACTGAGCCGCCCGGGCGCCCCAAGATAGCTTTTTAAAAAAAATGCTATTTGATCAAGTAGGAGGGGGGTGAGGGGCCCACTTTTTTTCTTTAAGAACAGTCACACAGCGTTGTGGTAGTGTTGAGATTGCTCCCATTTTCTCATTTCCACCGTATTCTTTTTATTCTTTTGCATTTTCACATTGCATACGTGGGTTACATGCATTACACTGTCCTTGGAAAACAAAGTGGAATTCCTATTCTCACACATTTCCACTGTATCGAAAAATGTGACGTTGGTTTTAAAACATCTAGTCGTCGTCAGTGTGAATCGTTATTTTTGAGGAAAGGCAAGCCCCTGGCTGTGGAAACTGCAGGTCGCGTTTGAGATATGAGCTTCCCGTATTCCAGACCCCATGCTCAGCTGCACACGTGTGTGTGCCTCTGACCCTCTGTGTCCCTCATGCTTCTTGATCTCCGTGCCACCTGGAGTCTCTCTGAGACTCAGAGAGATTAAGTGACATTACCCGTGGCGCTCAGCCAAGTGAGGGGCAGAGCAATGGTTTCATCGCTGGGTCTGGCTCGCTGTAATGCCATACCCCTAACGACTGGACCATGATTCACCGAATGATGTCCGAATCATAGTTTCATTCTATCTTGATTTTTCCAGTACTGTCAAGATTTCTCAGAAGACTGCTTTCCCTGAAGAGTGGGAGTGGAGATTGACTGGTAATTGATTGCTACCGTGTCCCTGCAGCTATTTGTAGAAGGGAAGCCGCATGTGGGAGCTTCTTTCTCCTATCGGCTGGATGGCCCCGTGCTCCTGGCCTCGTCTTGCACCGAGTGGGGCGTGAGATCCGGACGCTGTGACCCCCCCCTCCTTGTGCTCCTGGGTGGAGCTCTTGTCTTCTCACACGTGCAGACAATCACAGGGCAGGAAAACCAGGTTTGCCAGGACTTCAATCATAATCATGCACAAGAGTCGTGGGAGAAGAGAATAATGACGAGAGAAAATGTTATATTCAGAGTGCGGTGGGTGAGGAAAGAGTTCATAGCAGAAAGGAACCATTCCTCTGTTTCAGGCCGTAAGTTTTGGAATGTGGTTGAACCCTATGACAAGGCTTTAAAACAGACATACAAAACAGCTTTAGTACTTCTCCAAAGTTCTGCTCAATATAATCTCAAACAAGGACTTTGAATGGCGTATTAAAAATGCTGCAGAGCTAAGGACTTATTTCCTTTCTGCTATGTAAATTATTTTGGCCGGAAAACAGAATCTAATTAAGCTAAAGCCTTTACGTACAGTAATTATGTAGTCTTCCTCCTCGTTCTGCAAATACACTCACAGCCGAAGGCTGGTCCCCCATGAACCGTGACATACTCTTGGTTTCTATGGCTATCACTTCACAATGCCGCAATTTCCATAAAGAGCCACGGGTGTTTCTGAAATCCGTTACAGGTAAGCAGACAAGTCGCATGTGGGATTTCCCTCTGGCAATCATGTCACGAAGACTTCATGGTAACATCTGTGAAAGGCATTAAGGGGCACGAAGGCCTGAATTGTGCTTCTGGACTCAAGAATTGCGCCGCGGCGTTAACCTTGAGCAGATGGGTGACCGTGGCCCCGATCTGCTGCTGGATCCCTGTGGTTCCTTCTGACTCTGGGTCCCTACGTGGGATCAGCCAAGGTACCGGCACCGGGATTGTGGAGTGATACCATCTGTGGTTTGATGGGTTTCAGGGGAGAAAAGACGCCGCTCTATTAAAGTCGACGTTTCTTGTGGCGACTTGTGAGTTACACGGGTCATTACACGCCATCACTTTCTGCCGCTCGGCTCCGAGTGGCTCCTCCAGCGCCTGGGGCACAGGAAGGCTCGGCTGGAGGAAAAGTGGTTCTGGAAATTCTCCCGGCCCGCAGCAGGCTGCTTCCCTCGGGCTGCCCCAGGAGCCCAAGGGAAGCTGCATTCACGGTCGACCTCTTTGGCTCGCACCAGGGAGAGCGAAATAGTTGACCTCTGCGGCAGGTTACGTGTCCTTGCGAAACTGAGATACCTTCTGGTGCGGTTCTTCTGAAATCACTGCAGACGTCGTGGGAGCAGATGGGGGCGGCCCTCTGAGCAGCGTGGCCTCGGGGAGGGAGCCCCGCGCGTTTGCGTTCCGGAGAGGGAGCTGCCTCGGTGCGGCCTGTGCTGCACGTCTCACACACGGGCTACGTCCGGACGGTGTGTTGGCGCAGCCCCTGCCCAGGCCCCTGGCCCCAGGAGGAAGATGCCAGTGGATGCCCGAAGAGGGGCTAGTCCACAACCTGCAGGGAAACTGAAAGATCCGTGAGCTTGCAAAGCACTGAGGGCCAATGGTGGGCGTTCCCTCGGCCAGTTGTTTCCGACTCATCCATATTAGGAAATCCATTCAAAGTTACGGATTCTTGGGGCGCCTGGGTGGCTTAGTTGGTTGAGCGTCCGACTTCGGCCCAGGTGGTGATCTCACAGTTTGTGAGTTTGAGCCCCACGTGGGGCTCTGTGCTGACAGCTCACAGCCTGGAGCCTGCTTCAGATTCCGTGTCCATTCTCTCTCTGCCCCTCCCCTGCTTGTGCTCTGTCCCTGTCTCTCAAAAGTAAATGCATATTTAAAAAAATTAAAAAAAATGACAGATTCTTAGCCCTGTGGCAGATGAAATGGTGGCCCCTCAAAAAAGATGTCCGTGTTCTAATATCTGGACCTCATGATTGTGACTTTATTTGGGAAGACTCTTTTACAGATGTAAAGAGGATGGGCCCATCCTAGGTGATAGAGAGGAGCTCTAAATCCACAGAAGGGAAGGGGACAGACAGACGGAGCGAGGCCATGTGACAAGGGAGGCAGAGACCCGAGAGAGGCAGCCAGAAGCCAAGGACACCAGCCACCACGAGCGGCGGAAAGAGACAAGGTACGGTTTTCCCTGTAGAGCATGACAGGCGTGTCCCTGCCTTGGCCTTGATCTCAGATTTCTGGCCTCCATTTCTGTTTTGGCAAGCCACGTTGTGGTCATTCGATTCAGCAGCTGTAGGAGACTCGTGCGTGCCCCACCCAGGACCACTGGGGGGAGACACCCTGTTGTGCTGAGATCCATCTATTCTGATGATGAGATAATTTTGAGAGGTACCACCGGAGTCCTTGGTCAGACTCAGAGATTCTCGTCACCTGTTATACACTGAATCACCTGGAGGGTTTAAAAGCAGGGATGCCCAGGCCACACCTCGGATGCTGATTCGGGGGGCCTGACGTGGACCTGAGCCCTGCCACCCCCTCCCCACCCCCCCGCCATGACACGATGTGCAGGAAGGTGTGAGCCTCTCGCTGCGGGGACGCTAAATGTATACAGTTGTCATTAAGAGCTGCGGGTTCCTGTTGGGGCTTTCACCCTATCCCTGCAGCCTGGGTCTTCCCCCCTCTGGCCAGGTTGCTTACCCCCTTTTTTCTGCCCTCTCTCCCTCTGCCTGCCCCTTTCTGTTTAAATGGAAGTGTTATTTGCATACGGGACCCATAGAGGTAAGAATTCTTCAGTTGCATGTGTCTGTGCAATCATTACCCTATTCCCTCCATCCCAGAATGTTCTGAATCCCCTTTTTCCAGTCGTTTCTCCCAGCCCACAGAAGTAAAGACTGCCATGACTTCTGTTAGCACACATTAGCTTTGTTTGTTCCCCTCACGTAACGTGTCTTCTTTTCTCTGCCTATTTTATTTTAAACGGTTCCCTTTACTTGGTTTCCATTGATTCGAACCCGACATACCCCATGTGGTTTTCTCGGTCTTTCTCTCTCCCTGAGCCTCTTGGATTTGTGGGCTCATGCTTTTCACTACATTCAGAATTGTTTTTGGCCATTGTGTCTTCAGGTATTTTTATTCCTTCCCCTTTTCGGTCTCTCCTTTCCCTCTGGGTCTTTACTTTCCCATCTTTTTTTTTTTTTTTTTTTTTTTTTTTTTTTTTAAGTTTCTTTGTTTTTTGACAGAGACAGAGAGAGAGTGCAAGCAGGGGAGGGGCAGAGAGAGGAGGGACAGAAGATCTGAAGGGGGCTCTGTGCTGACAGCACAGAGCCTGATGCAGGGCTCAAACTCACGAACCAGGAGATCTTGACCTGAGCCGAAGCCAGTTGCTTAACTGAGCCACACAGGCGCCCCTTAATTTTCCATCTTTAAAGAACCTTCTCTATGCTGATGAGTACCAATGCTGTGTTTCTATCCCCAACCTTCCTTCCGAGGTCTGAATTTGCAGCTGAGTGTTGGACATCCGTGTATTGGTGGCATTTCAATTTCCCAAACTGAACTTACAATTTTACTCCCCAAACCTTTTATCGCTTCTGTGTTACAACTTTTGTATCCACCTTGAGTCCTCCTCCTCGTCAAATATAAGATTAGACACTTTAATGTTACACTTTCCAGGCTGTGTTCTATGACTGTCCCTTGAAGTGTAAACATGTATATATTATGGATGTGTGTCTGTCGGGGGAGGTTCTATCATCAAATAAATTTGTCAGTCTTCATTCTAACTTTCCCTTAGATGCTGACCAGTATAAGTTGCCACATAAATGCCCTTAGAAGTCCTGCAGTCAAGAAGTCATTGTAACCTTATGTTTAAAAATTAAAATATATTCAGCATTTTCCAAAATTACTTGACCATAAAACTCTTTTTTAAAATAAAGTAGAAAATCTAATAAAAATCCACAGAGCTAATTTTGAGGAATATTACCATAGGACCAGCTTTGGCTAATCTCTGTGTATGTTTCCAATCCTTATAAATGCTACTTCCTAATATCTCCCCGGTCTCTTTCTGCCTTGGTTTCCCCATTTCTATCGCCTCTCATGACTCTTGTATTGTGTCTGAGCAAGGGCCTCCCTCCTTTTCATGTCTTCCCTCTTTATTCCAGTCTTTACTTTGCTGCCAGAATAATCTTCTTCAACACAAGTCTCTTTCTTAAAAACTTTCAATGGCTACCCTTTACTTGGAGAAGGACATCCAGTCTCCATAGCCAAGGAGCAGATACTTTGCCTCATCGGCAGCCTTCCTTCCCGCCTTTTTCCCGTGCTCCACCCCCAGGCCTTTATGGGCTGAGTGGGAGGCTTCTGAGGGAATGCAAGTAGGGGCTGCAGGTTTCCAGGTAGGGGTGAGGTGGGCGGGACAATGGGGGTGGGGGTTGCACCTGGGAGAGCAGACTTGGGAGCACAAGGCTGAGGGGAGGAAGGACAGGACAGCCCGAGGCCAGAAGGAGGGCCAGGTGCAGAGAGAACAGGAAGATTAAGGCCGTGGAAGGAAAGGGTAGGAAGGAGGGAGGAGATGGGCAGAGAGGTGGCCTTGGAAGGGATGAGACAAGGCAGTGACTGAAGATGAGCTGGGTGCCGCTGGACATTCCTTTGTGCAGACTGTGACCCTCTCTCGAGACCAGGAAAACATCCCTGCGCCCACCTTCAGCTGCTTCCCTCCATGGGCCTTGTGGTCCAGCCCACTGACGGTGCAAAGCCCTTGTCTGTTCTTTCCATCCCCTGGTCCCGCCTATGGGAACATGAAGCCTTCCTCAAGCCCACCCTCCCCTGAAATACTTGACGGCAAAGCTGCATTGCTTCTCTTT
Source organism: Panthera tigris (assembly GCF_018350195.1). NCBI lineage: Eukaryota > Metazoa > Chordata > Mammalia > Carnivora > Felidae > Panthera > Panthera tigris. The sequence continues at coordinate 89,159,362 of NC_056671.1, read as the reverse complement.
AAGAGAAGTAGACGAGTCCCTGGATCTCCTCACTGCAAACAGAAAATAAACATTTGAGGAGCTGGTCTGCAAGTGGGATGGGGTTGTGGTGTTAGCCTTCAAGGATCGATGGGATGCTCTGGACCCCTCAGCTGACTTCATGAAGTGGCTCCGTTCTAGTTCTGTGCTTCTTCCAACCGGCCAGATGCGTCCTCACCTCTCCCGATCCGGTGAGACCCACTAGATTGATCTTGCCTGGTTTAAGTCAACAAGAAGGAACAGAAACGTGTGTCAAGAGGGCATGTGGGTAGACACAAGTCTTTTTCACAGTCTGTTTGGGAGCGACTAGGGAAAAGACGAGGAGGCAGAGGAAGGAGAGGAGGAGGTAGGAGATGAGAGAGAAGAGATGGAGAGTCAGGTAGTGATGGAGAGAAGGGGACACACAGGGGGGAAAATGGACGAACTGGGGCTTGATGGATTTTAAACGGGAGCGATCACATCCTGCTATTTCCCTGGGGCGGGAGATCCGTTTGGAGTCAACCTGGATACTGAGGTATTTGGCTCCTGTTTAACTACTGTTCAGAGCTCCCCACACGCTGGGATCCCGAATCCCTCGTCGAGACTCAAGAAGTCTGCGGGTGCCCTTTGCACAGGAGGCATGCCCGCGGTCACTGGAGAGGTGGCCTCAGGCTTGCGGCCACAGGAACCACATCAAGAACACTTCAAAGACGGATGCAATCAAGCCACACTGCACTGGCTCCCTTGGCCACATCCTCTAACCCTCCACACAGCCTCCAGGTGGAACAATTAACGAGAAGCTTCTGCACAAGTCCTTGGCCGACGCACTGGCATTCCTGGATTAAGTAAATCAGAAATAAAGTCAATATTAATACACAAATAATGATGCAATTGCATTTGATAAGGACAGAAATGAACATTTTTATAATGCTTCGAAATGAACAATGAGCCTATTACTGTCTGTATATTATTTGAAACGGAAATGACATACATTGTTTTTACGTATCCAGTCCATTTCATGTATCTATAGGCTAAATCTCAATTTATATCAATGACGGTGACCTGTAGTTTAATAAGCTTATCATTTTTATCTGCACTGTGGCTAACGGACTGGCGGTCCATTACAACAGCAGCCGGCAGCTTCCAGGAGAAACAGTTGATTTTCATCATCTGTGCCGAAGACAAGAGTCCTGCTTGGTTCATGGAGAAATCAATATATTCTTTGAGAGTCTCCTCTATAGACAGAAAGCCCTGCGCCTCACTCAGCATTTACTTGTTGGTAGTATTTCCTCCTCTCCAAAACGAGACTGACAATTTTGCCTAAATACATGAACATTCCACGGCCGCAGTCTCATGTCGCGGGAATAGTAAGTGAACACAAACAGTGAGTTCTCATCCATGAGACCCCTCTTGGGACTAGAGCATCATTATTGACAAAAATGATTCTGATCCTTCTCTTCACTCATCGTGCGGCCCCTCCCGCGACTCGATGCCACAACACACGCCAAATAACAGTGTGCAGTCGAGGCAGGGAGGGATGCCCAGGGCGAGGAAGGAAGTCTGGGTTCTCTAGTTGATGAATGTGGCCTTTTTGGCTTTTTTATTTTTTAATCCCTCAGATCTCAAAGTATTAAATAAAATCAATACATGTTAAACAGTGTATGAGTTATTTGCATTTCTTTTACTTTTTTTTTTTTTTTTTTTTTTTTTTTTTTTTTATAAAAGCTCACCACAGATTCTGGGAATAAGGGGAGAGGAAAGTTTATCAAAGATCTTGGTATTATGATTACCAACCAGAGAAGTGCTAATATTTTTCTAGGTTGGGTGGGGAATCCGGACACAGGATATTGATGGAAAAGGACACGGGGCCTCAGCAAAGACAGAACCTTCCCTAGCAGCTACACATAAATGACTGAGAGCTGGCAGCATAAATGGCACACGGGGAAACCCCAGGTGGGGTCAGGAAGCTGCCCTGGATGGTCAGTGGACACCCGCACACTATCCACCGCAACTGATGAAGGCAAGTGTTTGTTCGGAGCCGCACACGCGGGAGTTTCCAAGTAAATGGTTACAGCGTTTGCAGCCAAAGAAATGTTTTATCGTGAAAGTACTCTTGCCTAAAAGAACGGCGCTGTCTCCAGTCAAATCAATAGATGTGCATGCGGCCACCTACTGTGATTCTAGTAACTATTTAATAAGAATGTTACTTGCTTTTCTTTGCATTTTTGTTGTCATGTTACGACGTGGTCTTGCCAGTTGGTTGCTCCATAAACCATTTTTTGCTGCCACATACGTGTGTGTGTGTGTGTGTGTGTGTGTGCACAACCCTGAAGAGCGGTGTGTTTTCCTTCTGCCCACCCTGCTCCTGGAGGTATGTCAACCTTCCAGAGGCATCTAGGTAAATGTTATTTCAGTTGTTATTTTGTTTCACTGATGCAGGGCTGCTTTGGGACACCAGGGGGCTACACCCGCAGATTCTGTTTCTTATCGTTGGCATACCAGAAATTCTGCAGCTTTTTCAGTCACCTTCTAAGTGATGTGCTGCCTATGCATTAGAACTACATGTTTCTGAGGCTTGGATTTAACAAACATTTTTCGAGAACCTATTCTTTCCAAACAGTCCAAGAACTGGACATCCAAAAACGGAAACGGTGCCTTCTTTAACTGCAGTCTGAAGGGAAGACTGGAGGCACACCCGTGTTATGCCCAGAATTCGTGATCCCCAAAGACCACCAGGGAGCCGAGTCTGATGCAAAAGCAAAAGAGCCTTTATTTGAGCTAGCTCGAGCTCCAATCCCCTACCTGCACCCACGCAGCAGTGAGATGCCGGGGAGAGAGAGTTTCAAAAGCACAAAGGTTTTATAGGGATCATGGCCTTAGCTGATTGGCTGGGGAAGTGTCGTGGCCTCAGCCGATTGGCTGGGGAAGGGTCGTGGCCTCAGCCGATTGGCTGGGGAAGGGTCGTGGCCTCAGCCGATTGGCTGGGGAAGGGTCGTGGCCTCAGCCCATTGGCTGGAGAAGGGTCGTGGCCTCAGCCGATTGGCTGGGGAAGGGTCGTGGCCTCAGCCGATTGGCTGGAGAAGGGTCGTGGCCTCAGCCGATTGGCTGGGGAAGGGTCGTGGCCTCAGCCGATTGGCTGGGGAAGGATAGAACAATGGCTGCCAAGGTGTGGTCCCAGATCAACAATTATCAGCGTCACCTGGATCTTGTTAAAAATGCAAATGTTGGGCCTGGTGGTCACAGACCTACTAAATCAGAAACTCTAGGGGTGGGGCTCAGCGATCTGTGTTTGAACAAGTCTTCCAGGAGATTCTGATGCACCTGAACTTTAAGAAGCACTGTGTCTGAGGATCTCTAACATGCTTGGCCTCAGTGTATACAGAACGTTTCTCGCTGGTCACCTATGAACCATTGGCTGTGAGCCTTGGTGTGCTCTATGAATACCTAGCACCAAACACCACCCCCAGAGACTCTGATGAATTGGTCTGGGGAGGGGTAAAATGCTCCCAGGTCATTCTAAGCCCGGGCAGGGTTGAGGGCTCCTGCCTCTGGCCCCGACCTGAGAGAAGCCCTCCCTCTTCTACTCACGCTTTCCACGCCTCTCACACTCCCTTCCTCCCACCTCAGACTTCGGGAGAATGCATCAATCGGTAAGTTACTCAAGGGGAGGAGGCGTGTTCTGAGGTTTGAGCGGGAACCTCTTTCTGCGGCCACGTCGGGGACATAGTCACTAGTCGGCCGGCCTAGGTAGGTCTGCTCTTTCACCGGTAGCTGCAATATTGTTGAAACGCCTTCCACACCGCCTCACAGAATCCCTACAAAAACCGTAGGTAGGAGCATTGCCCTAATTTGAGAGAGGAGCAAACAAGGCTGTAGCGAGGTGAAGACGCACGAAAGGCAACGTGAAGTAATAAACACCCAGGGTTCACTTCCCTGGCTGTGAGGTCACACAAAGCAGATGGCTTTAGCCGACGCTTTCGGTTGCCCCCAGAATGGTGGGTCCCAAGAGCTATGTCCGCGTTCGGATCTCAAGTGCATATCATCTTGTAAGGCAAAAGATGTGATTAAGTTAAGGATCTTGGGTTGCTCGGTTCAGCCTTGAACGTGTGGTGTTGAGGACTCAGCCGCCCTGGGTGTCCGTGCGAGGGAGCACGGCGGCCCCGGGCTTCAGGCCCCTGCCGCCGAGGCTTCGTCATGACGTCTCACACTCGAGGGGCCCAGGGTTGACCGCTTTCACGGTGATCACCTCGAGCGGGAAGGAAAGCGTTATTTCCTTAGTGGTTCTCCCTCAGTCTGCCACCGACTCCTGTTTTTTGGCATCGAGTCTCTGTCGCGTCTGTGCTATGGCGAGCGCTGGGAGGTGGACCCGGTGGGAATCACAGGACGTGGCTTCCACACCCCTCGTGGGTAGCAGCCCCTCCCCCTTGCGCCACACAGGTGCACCCAGGAGGCCCTAAAAGACTGAATGCCTGAGTGAGAATTCCTGTTTCTGGTTCCCGGGACTAATGAGGCCCCACACCGCCCATCAGTTAAATGGGAGCCCCTGGTCAGCCCACGTGGCTGTGCGGCCCCAGTGAGATCATGCAGGTAAGGGGTACTTTCGGCTACGCAGACATACGGCCTGCGAATGTGGGGGGCTTGGCTTTTTTGGCACTGCTAAGGGGCGGACATAAAATATGCATTGTGTCCCCAAGGTTTGTGTGGAACTTTATGGAATTCTGTAGATGGTGTCTGAAAACGCCACTGAGGGAAGGAGATACCTTACCCAGTTAAAGTGTAGCCTCCCTAACTGCTTTGGTAAGAGAGGAATGTGCACGTGGCCCAGTGTTAAGAAAATTCCAAGTAGCCGACAATGTTTACCAGCAAAATACACACAAGTCTTAAAAGAACCCATCAGTGACGTGTTTGAACATGAGGATATAAACAAGTGAGCCCGTGGAGGGGGGCCTGAACAGGGTGGCTGGACCCACGCTGGGGGTGGGGGAACCCATGTAGGGAGCTGGGGAGACTCGGGCACAGCACGGGGGCCAGATTTCATCATGAGGGCTTTGCAAAGGAGACTCAGCCTGATCCACAGCTGAGGGTCCCTGAAGGGTGTGGGCACGGCCAGAGCGCAATCAGATCCGGTTTTAGAAAGCCTCACTGCTTGAGCAGCGAGGAGGGGAGATGGGCAGAGCCGGTGACTTAGGAGAGGATGCTGACAGCCCCTCGGAGCACCTACCATGGGCAGGGGGTAGGGATGGATTAAACACTAAGGAGGAAAAACAGATGTGTAGCCAAAATTGTAAAATCAGATACAGCTTAGGATACGGAGAAAATAAGTGAAGGAAACAAATACAAAGGTATTACGGGCTTGGGTGTATCCGTTAGCACAGGGAGTCTGGAGAGACCCCAGCATTCGGTGTAACAGGGGAAGTCCAATCTGAGACAAGGCTGAAGGACCCACTTCGGCCTGGAACACGAGCCTGGTGGGGGAAGTGCTCTCACGTTTCCATCCTGAAACGCCGGACACATCATTTCAGGTAGGGGTGAGTCCGAACCCTGAGGGCCCCAAGTCCTTGGCAGTTTTTGGAGTTTTCTGTAAGAAAGGGGATAATACCCAGTGCAGCACTGGGCTTTGGGGTCTGTGGCAGTGAGGGACCCTGCACTTAAGCTTCGCTGACTTCTGCATAAATTTGCCCATGTGTGGCGGCAGGTGGCCAGCCCTGTCCCCGTCCCCGGCCTGAGATCGTGTCCGCGACCAAGCCCACGTAGCTCCCCTCCTGCCCGAGGTACCATTTCCCCAGAAGTGGGCTGGTCTTCCCCTGCACTCCTTCACGGAGTCTGTCGCAGAGGTACGCATCTCCAAGCAGTATTTTATTCACTTTTGTGTCTTTCTGGGCTTCCGAAACATGGTGTCACAAGCATGTATTACCTTGCAACTCACCTTCTTTGCACAAAGTATTTGTGAGACTTCAGCGTGCTGATGTATGTGGCTGGCATTGGTTCCTTTTCCTCATCGTCTCCGCTTCGCACGGCACCGCGACCTGTGGTCACGTGGGCACCGTGTCCTCCGCTCACACGGTGCCGAGTTGTCAGTCCGTCCGGGCTGCTCTAACAAAAGGCCACAGACGGACAGGTTTACTGCTCACCTTCCTGCAGGCTGGAGGTGCGGGATCAGGGGGCCTGTGGGGCCCAGGGAGGGGCAGACTTCTCTCTGTCCTCACGTGGTGGACGGTGGACGGGTCTAGGAAGCTGTCTGGGGTCTCTTATAAGAGGGGTCTAATCCCATCCCTGGGGACCACACCATCACGGCCTAATTGCCTCCAAAGGCCCACAGGCTGCCCAGCAAGTGCTGTAGAATCCTGTCCCAGCGGCGGAGAAGAGCTCCCTGGCTCCATTCACCTTCTTTCACCGATCTGGCAGATGGAAACCAGTAATCCACACTGCACGTTCTTCAGCGAGGCCGGAATATTCTCAGAATTTCATTAGCTTGATGTGTTCTCCTGTGTGCTGAGAACCTTCCTGGGCTTCTGCCCGCTTTGGCACTCGCTTGCTACTTTTCGCTCGCTCGCTTGCTGGCTGGCTGGGAGATCTTAGTATGTTCTGAAAAGTAATGCTTTCTTTGCTATGTGTGCCAGAACGTTTTCTCATTAGTGGCTTTTTTTCTGATTAAGTTCTTCATCTTAAAATCACCCTTTTCCATCATGGTTTCTAATTCTGTGTCTTGCGAAATCCTGTCCAAAAATGTCACAAGGACCATCTAAGTTGCAAGGTGTTAACCTACCCAATCGGATGCCTGTGTGGTGTGAGGCAGAGATCCCACTCCGTCTTCCCACCTGGGTACCAGGCGCCCCAGAGCTGTTGGATGAACACGGATCCTTCCTGGAGGACCGGCTTCCACATGTGTGGTCCATCTGGGTCCGTGGCTGCACGGAAGCCACACGAAGTCACTCACTGCAGCTTTCCGGTGAGAACTGCCATCTGGGCGGACAAGGCTTCCCTGATGGCCTGTGAGGCTCACACTCGTCGAGGCTCACACTCATACTAGTGCATCCAGCTCTTGGCCTTGTCCGTTCCCAAGCTGGCGGATCGCACGTGTGTGCAGGGGACCATCTTACACACTTTCTGGGTCTGGTCTCACCTTGGCCCGACCCCCTGCCCAGTCCCCTCTCCTGTCCTCCGGTTGCTATTCCAGACCTTCACCCCCTACCCCACTCTGAGCATTTTGACAACTGCTGGCAGACTTGGGCTGACCAGCTGGGGACACTCCGACCTTCCCCCCCCCCCCCCCCCCCACACTTCCCTGCCTGGGCTGCCGTCCTGCCTCCCTCCTTTTCTGCTCTGAATCCAGCCCCAGGGACCTTGCTCTATCCTTGTCCCTTTTCTTCCCTGCACTTCACAGTTTCCTCGCTGGCTTCCTTTTCTAGGTCCCCAGATTTCTTTCATCTTTAACAGTGCAAGAAAAATAGGATGAAACAAGTTCAAAATTCCAAGCAGAAACAGAAATCCTTTCGGCAGTGTCTGTCAAGAATTCTAGGGAACCAGGGGTGTGGGGTGGCGTGCCCTCCCCTTGCCCCCACATGCCCCCCTACACAGCCCCCTCACCCCATCGGCCTCAGCTGCTTCCTCCCTCGGGGCTTTCGAGTTCCTTCTGTAGGCGGGACAGTGTCCTGAGCATCAGACCTAAATGTTCCGTTGCTTCCAGACCTGCCACCTGGCTGCCTCAGGTGCTCATCAAGCTCGATGTGGAACTTCCTATCGTGCACCCCCTCCCCGAATTCTTCCCGTGCTCACTCCAGGCAGACCGGAGGGCTACTCTGGACAACGCCCTCTTCACCCACTTGCTGGCAAAGTCCTGTCCTCCTACCCCCTAAGTAGGTCTCCAGATCGCCCGTATATATACTGCAGAAAAAACAGAACCGTCCTCACCCAGAAAGGCATTCCACACACGCTTGCTCATTGGTCTCCACGCTCCTCGGGCATTTAAGAGGTGTGCATGTTCTGAAGGGCGTGGGGACACTCCATGATGCCATCTGTGGTCGGGTGCCTGCACCTGCCTCTCCTTCGGTCGTCCTACCAGCCAGGACGGTGGGATCTGCCGTGGCTGTGCCATCTGTACAGGCCCACGCACCTGGTGAGGGCCAGTCCCCCAGGTCTGCGGGCGTGGGCTCCTCCCGCTGCATACACCGTGTTCCAGCTCGCTGAGGAAGCACAGCATATGCTAGGTTACTACAAGCCATGCCGCGTGTGCAGCCTTTCCACAGCAATCCTGGAGAGGGTACCTCGTGCATCTGTGAGCTGAACTGCCTTCAGTCCTCAAATGCTTTCACGTGTTCAAGATTGCAAAGTAGATGGAAGGAAGCTACTTCTGACATCTTTTTGTTCCTTTTCACAGATTTTATATAGTTACGCAACATAAAAGCATAAAATACCGAACTCGTTTTCCTCATTTACATGGTATAAAGCGTTTAATAACAAAAATCTCTTATCGTGAAAGATGATCTTCACTAGAGCAGAAACTGTCCACGATCGATTCAGAGAGAATGTAAAATACATTCCATTTCATGATTTTGCCGTCTACAGGAAAATCGCCACTTCAGTGTGTCTAAATGCAATTACTACCCTTACACTCACTTTTATGAGCCGTGTGTTCTTTCCTGTCTTACTCTGCAGACTCGGGAGGAGAGTGGGGAGACCAGCCTGCGGGTGTGTGGGGTTCCACATCCCCCCCTCTCCCCCCCGGAAGCCGCGCGTGCCTGAGTCCCGCGATGCCCTCAGGATCGATTGTCTTCGATGACAATAGTTCTTCCAGGGAAGGACTCGAGTTCAACAAATATGTATCGAAATTCATATTCGCCACTTTCTGGGTTCTGAAAAACAAACATATTTCCAGGTGTTACTTCTCTCCCCAGCGCCTACGTCCCGCTGCATCCGAGCCCTGAGTCCCCACACAGTCCCCACCGTGGTCCCCACACCTCTTTCACTTCGAGATGCACTGTTCCTTGCTTCCCAGGCTCGGAGCCCTGGATGTAGAACTTCACACGCATGTGTTTCAGCCCATCCTTGACGTACTCAATGAAACTGCCGGGAAAATGAAAGAGCGAGGCCTGAATGGCCTGCATCTGGAACTCACCCGAGCTCTGCCCATACGGGCGACCGGCGGTACCTGACGTGCTGCCTTCGCCCGCGGCGGGTCGCCTCCCCGTAGCCCTTCACCGGCTCACCGAAGACACTGATCACCTGTGGGACACACCGGCTCTGTAAGGGTGCCTTCTTGTAAGCTTCCCAGGGAAACAGTTTTTGACAAATCAAGTCAGTTTTGCGAAAAAAAAAAAATCATTAAACCTGCGACCCTTTCAAAATGACAACTCCAACGAGAACATGGGAAAAAATGAGATTATGCAAAACCCTCCCACAAAGAGAGGGAAACGGGACTTCACCGTGTGACCTGTAGTTGCAGAGCAGTGCAGGCCGAAGCCACATTGTTCTTTCTTCCCGCAGAAAATCCAAACACCACGAAGTGTTCAAATGGTTGGACGTTTTTAGTGAAATTTATCTAACGGGGTCTAATACTAAAAGCTACAAGAACAAAACATTTCTTGAGTCACTAAACACAGTGAAAGAAAACAAGTACAGGTTTCGGCAGCTACGTGGACGTTCGCTTCACCACTTTGCTTTTGACAAAGGCCTACGTGAACAGCTGTTCTGAGAAAAATCCAAAGGATTCTGGTGTTTACGAAACGGTAGCTGCCTCCTCACTTGAGGAGAGCAGGGGAAACCCTAACAACGATCTGTTTACGACAAACCAGACCCAGAGGCATGAAAGTGATTCCGAAGGGAAAACTCACAGTCACATGGAAACGTAGTTTTTCCTGAATTTAAGGAGCAAATACTTTGGAGCCTTTCCAGAAAAAGAACTAGAACTGGAACCTTCTGTACTCCCTGCTGCTTTTCCACTTACTCAGCGCTGGGTCTCCCTGCCTCCTCCTCCACCGTTCTCACAGGCCCAGAGTCCAACTACAAGAAATCCACAGATTTAAGAGAAAGATGCCGGAGACCGTTAGCCTGAGGTCTTCTCCCTGACAGGACTGGAAAACCGGTGGAGCGAGCGGAGTGGGGGCCCCAGGGAAACCGGTCAGGGTGGCTTCACATGTGTCCCCTCCCTGGGCAGTGCGTGGTCTCTCTCGGGCATCACTCCCGGGTCTGTGCACAAAACTGCCCCGGTGGTTATGGTGCCATCTGCCATCTTCCTTCCCAGGACGAGGACTAAGATTTCAGCGAGCAGTATTTTTCAGTGCTGAAGCTTTCCGTCCAGCGGGGTAGGAAATCGGGCACCTCACAGGCTTTCTATCTGTGACTGGAAAGCATCACATCACAGAAAGCCCTCTTTCTGGACAGGACCCGTAACAGAATCGAGGCAACTTTTCCACATGTCGGCCGCCTCCAGGAACGCTTTACAGGCGTTGGATGCCTGTGCTTAAGTGCACAGGCTTTGGAGTCAGATAAACTTGGGCTCAGGTCCTGACCGGCCCACTTCCCGCTCAGCGATCTCAGTGGGGCTACCTGATCTCTGAAGTGTGGGTCTCCCCTTCTGCAAACAGCAGAATACTATCTAACACACATGGTTTTTGTGAGATCCAAGAAAGACGCGCTGAGCCTAGTGCCTGGTGTCTAATGTGCCCAAGGGTCAATAATTCTTAGGATCAGGAGGTCGTGAATCAGGCTTTTTAAAAGACTAGAAACGTCACATGAGTTTAAAGGTCTAAGCACTTAATGTCTACAGCAACTAGAGAAGTGCCTCTCTTGCATAATTAGGATGAAACCACCCCTACAGGCCTTTGGGCGACGGGGGTCTTGAAGCATGTCCAGTATGGAACAGAGAGCTAAAAACAATCACAATCCAACCATTATGCCTTTGTTATCACACAACCACCACTAGCCTCAGAACCAAAGTGGGTTCCGCCCGCTTCCACCCACCGACGTTTTCTCAGGATCCTCAGAGCATGTGTAGCTCCATCCCGAGGACTCACCTCTGGATGCGATCTGCATTTTTCTAAGGCTTTCCCATAGATCTTATTAGGACTGGACGAAGAAAACAGTTCTCTGAAAATTGTGTAAAACAGGCCACCTGAAAATTGTAGAGAAAGGAGATCAGGCAAAGCAAGAGCAAGACGAAGGAGGACTCATAACGATTTTGGGGGTGTTCTACTTGCTGTGTCTGACCTGTGATGCCGATTCCAATAAGAACCACCACCAGGTAGGTAAAATCTCTCCCAGCTTCCTTCACTGTAACGAGAAAGCACCGCCCAGTTACGCATGCGCCCTGCGAGCTCCTTCTCCAGCGCTTTCGGGGGGTGAGCCGACACGCGGGACCCCTGCCTGTGTTCTGGGAAGCCGAACCACCTGAGCAAAGTTTTCAAAAGAACCTCGGCAGAATTCTGGGTCCAGGAATCCGTACTTTTATTGCATTTGTTGCATTATAAAATTTAATACCTCCTTACTTTCCGGGATGAAAACACTTTCCCAAGTGATCCAGGCCCTCGGCTGGAACAGGTTAGGCAGCCCTGGACACGTTGCGCTGTTCGCAGACCAAGGCAAGTGTCCGCTTTGTGGGCCGCGGTCCAAGGGCTCAAACTTGGTCTTGGCTCTTCACGGCCACGTTCCCGCCCGGTGGGCGGGCCACCTCCTCCCCTGGCCACACACGTTAAACACAGAACGGGATTTGCAACAGGAACTGGCCCGGCCACACAGATTTGTGAATCAAAGGACTTAGAAAATGGGGAATCTGCACAGATACTGCACTTTGTGTTTTCAACGCTGATAAAGATGAGTGTGTGGACTAAACGGAAGCTGCGAGAGCGAAACGAATCCAAGGTGTCCCCATGGGACGCGGCACACACGTGCACGTATTTGCATGCGCTGATGGAAGGATCTACACGTTTGAGCTGTTTTACCATCACAGTCACAAATGCACCTTCTTCTCTGGTGCTGAAAACGTGACTCACGGCCCGATGTTCTATCTATAGGTTAATTTACTGGCCGCAGTAAGAACACAGATTTCTGGAATATAAATTTACAGACTTTTCAGAAAAACAAAATGTTAACAGTGGTTGTTGCTATTGTTTTCTCCACGTTCCCCTTCTGTACACTGAGCTTCTATTACTTCCACAAAATGAAACTTATTTAAAAGCACTCTAGCAAAGAGTAATCCTCAACTCCTCCAGTACAGGTTCCTAACCACAAAGAGGGGATTCAAAAAATAAAAAGACTGCATCGGCCCAAACCTAAGTCATGGCTTGATCCCCACAATCGCTGTCAGCCCACAGTCCATGTCCTCGGGCGCAGAGAGGCCGACAGTGAGAACTTCTCATTTTATTAAGGTCACAAAAGATACTTAACAAATATTAACTGCCAGGTGTGTGCCAGCCCCAAGTTGAGGACATACTCATGGCTATACTGTAAGTTGTCGTATTAGTCCCTGTTCCCAGATCAGGCCTCTGGCCCCAACACCTGAATCCTGACTGCCCATCCAACACTTACACCAGTCTTGCTCAGGGCACCTGGAAGGCCATCTTCTCTATTGATGCAGCCACAAACATCTGTTGTGGGTCTACCGTGTGCAAAGCTATTATCCACAGTCTACACGTTTTCCAAGTCTGTTTCAGCATCATTTCACAGTCGTCTTCAACACAAGCTGCTCCTTGCCCACCTTCCTGCGATTCTCTACCCCTCCTGTAGTGGGTGCTGTGGTGAGACACCCTGATCCTCCCCTCAGGACTGAGGCTCCTGATTCCCCCAGCCGAGCTCCCCACTAGGCAATTCCTTCATCTGGAGGGCACCCTCTCACCAGGGTCAGGGCCGTTCTCACACCGATGCTTGGCTGGTGCTGAAGTAAAAGGTGCAGCCCCCATTGCCTGAGGAGGGAAGGACTGTGATGTGCCAGTCCAGTCCCAGGGCGCCCCGGGGAATAGGCAAATGTGTGACCCAACTTGTCCCTCTGGGTCATCCTGCTTCTCATACCTTCACAGATGTGTTCTCGGAGCACTCCCAACAAGCCTCCTGTATGCAAATCCCACCTACAGCACCTGCTACCAGGAGCGGTCCCAGAAAGTAGCTCTGAACTGGGACTTCGGAGCTGGACCAGTGGCCGCTGGCCGCATCGAGGCCCCCGTCCCTGGTGGCAGAGCACAGCCGACAGGACCGCGTGCGCTGCTGGTGTGCTTGCAGCTGTCCCCAACGGTGACCTGGGATGTGGTACTGGTAGAAGAGAACGCGGATTGGTGCCACATTTTGGGAACAAGCAATCTTATGAACTCAGACTGGATGGCTGTGGTCGGGGGACCACCAATGCACTGGATGAAGAGAGAAGATGAGAATAATTACCGATGAAGATGAAGTGCCAAAAAGACAGAGGCCTCCTGGGGAGCAAAACGATGCCCCTCTGTTGGGCAGAGAAGCTGTGAGGCCCAGGGCATAAAGGGCAGCAGAGAGGTTGGACTCTCAACCCCAACAGGTCTTCATGCCGAGTCCTGGGTTCTGATGTGGGAGGAAAGAGGAGCTGAGGCTTGGTGTGGGGACATCTAGGCCGATGCACTTAAAAATCCTGAGTCCTCAGGATCTCCTGAACCCTTTGGCCTTGAAGCATCAGCTCTTTCTCCTCCTTTAAAAGTAGGTGGGGGCTTCCATTTAGCAAGACATGTGCTCTGGCCAGGTTACGGCATAACTGGGAGGAAGGAGGAAAGGACCACGACCAGAGGGAGCTGGAGGCCCCACCGGCAGGTGCTAAGAGAGCACACAGGTGACGGGGTCCTGAGGCCAGTATGAAGGGACACAGAACAGACTAGTGAGAGTTGATCAACACGGGAACACTCTCCTGTGGTCACGAACTGAAGTTTGGCAAGCACCCCGGAAGCTGATGCAGTTCGGTTCTATGCTCTTGAAAACATGGAGAGAGGATAGTCCACGCTAAGTGAGGTGAAATGGCAAATTGTGGAGGAAAGGATGAAAAGGCTCAGAGAACGGGCATGCTAGGATGGGTATAATAAAGGCTGAAACCCACCAGCCGACTGTCCTGTCAGAGGACCTGGGGACACAGAACAGGGTATCCTGATGGTTGACCGTGACACTTGAACCATCAGAAGCCAGGTGGGTGCCACCACCACAATGAATGGCAAGGGTGGGGTGGCAGCCAGGGGTGTCTGACCTGGTGATGCCACTGCAACGTGGTGTTCCCAAGGGCAAGACTGACGGGCAGCTGACAAGGACATCAATCTGCACAATGCTAAGGAATTAATTATGGGTGACCAGGAAGCTGAAGGCAGATGCCCCAACGCAAAGTCATGAGGACTGGCTCAGTTTCTGGACCTGAGCACCTGAAACTTACCCAGACTCCCACTAGGAGGGACCTGACCACATACATAGGATTCCCTGGGCCTTCACCAAAGAGCCCTACAGTCGTCAACTTGGTAAGCATACACTGGAAGAAGGGGAACACCCAAACATTTCAGGGTCTGTTGGACAGAGTCTGAGATGACAGTGACGCCCCTGGACCCAAAGTCACATGGCGCCTCTTTTAGGTTTACGTAGTGGCCATGTAATATGGAGTGTGACTTGTAATAGGCTCAGAGCTGGGTCCACAGATTTATTTGGTTATCATTTATTTCCAGTGTGTAAACTGAATGGATATACTCGTAACTGACAACAACGATTCCTACTTTGGTTCCTCTGGGGGTGGGTTGAAAGCTACCATAATGGGAAAAGCTGAATGGGAGCCTCTGAAACTGCACTCCCCCTGCCCCTCCCCAGACGGAGACAGTAAATCCAAAACAGTATTCCATCCATGGGGGAGCGCCAGCCATAGTGCTACCTTAAGAAGACCCAAAGATACAAAGGCGGTGGTCACCAACATATTCCCATGTAATTTACCAGTCTGCCCCTTATAAAAATCAGGCAGAACCTGGAGTAGGACAGTGACCCACTAGAAATTCTACCACGTAGTCGTCCCAATACAGATGCAATGCCAGATATGGTAACCTTACAGGAGCACGTTAACAGACTCATGGCTTTGGCCACTGATCTGGAGAAGGCCTTCGTTTCCAACTCTACTGAGAGGAAGCAGCGGTAGCAGTCTGCAATAACACGAAACAGGTAATAACATGTGTATGTACGGTCTTGCCTAGGATTTGTTAGGTCTCTTACTCTGTTATCGTGTAGTTTTAAGGGATCTGGACCTTCTGGATTTTGGCTGTCCTGTACAGTAACCACACACCACACATGGCTATTTGAGTTTAATTTTAAAATCAAGTTAACTTAAAATTAAATAAACATTCAGTTCTTCAATCACACTAACGACATTTTAAGTGCTGAATAGCCACGTGTGGCTGCTGGCCACCCTACTGAGACAGCATACATCTGGAATATTTCCATCACTGCATAAAGTTTTGTTTGGACATTCTGCATAACATCATATTTATCCATTCTGTCTATGCCATTCTATTAGAGACAAAAGTAATACGGGGACGTGTGTTGCGAAGCTTGGAAACACATGTACTATGTGTGTGGGGGGGGATTAGCCTCAAAAATAGATCCAGGGCTCACCAGCCACACAAACAAAAGTCTCAGGGGTTCACTCTGTGGGGCAAGTTGAGACCCCCTATCCCAAGTAGACCACTGCATCCCGTATGTCCTACCACAACGTGTGACAGGTCCCTTTGGACTCTAGATGCAGCACATTCCGCGTTTGGGAACGCTGCTCCCACTCATTCACTGAGTCATCAGGAAGACTGTCACCTTTGAACGGGGTCCAGATCAGGACCGGACTCTGCAGCAGGACCCAGCCGCAGTGTAAGTAGTACTGTCGCTGGAGCCAGACGACCTGACACGTGCTGCTGGAACAGTTCTACGCCTCTGTCCTCTGCATGCGGGCTGTTCCTTCATGCTCAACTTTTAATCACCCCTCACGACCCTGTTCAGGCTATTATGAAGGAACGATTACCTGCTTTACATATTCAGCAGACCGCAAAACAACGGGTAGGATCCAGTTAAGTCTTTCTGTTAATGTTGTTAAACAGTATATGCATCGGAATGACGTAAATATTAACGGTAGTCATGTTTGCATGGTACGATCATGGGCGTCCGAAGGACATCGATTGATCAGCCTTCCTACTTCCTCTTTGGTTCCTACTTATTTTTTCTACAAATTACTTGTAAAATGAAGAAATAAAAATTAAATTCATTACCTCATCTGTGAAAACTTCTCTGACTTTCCCTGGCAGAATTACATTTCGCCTTTCCTATTAAATACGTCCTATTACTTCCCCTGTCACCTGCTGGCAAATGATGTTTTGAACATGCTTAACTCTGTAGCAGAAAGAGTCTAACTCAGTGTCTGGGCACAGCAGGCATTCAAGGGCAGTGTTGAGTTGACCTACGTGAGCTAAGCCCTAGGATTATGACTCAGTAGTAGCTCCTTTATTTTTTCTACCCAATTACTCTGTATCATATCCTCCCAGGTACTCTCTTTGTGGCACAATTACTGTTTTCACTGTTTTTATCCATTCTCTTCCTCATTAAGTGCTGACCTATTTGTGTAGAGGAGTTCCTGGCACACCCGTGAGCATCCACTCAAGTGTTAAGCATGGAAAACGGAAGCTCAGGAAATACTTGCGAATGGCTTTTCTAAAGAGCACGGACCTGGGTATCACACAATTAAGATGAGGAAACTTCGGTTTTAACTTCCAGTCGTGGAAACTGAGGAAGTGCGCCTCATACATGAAGAGCTAAAGTTTGTCTGAAGGAGCGAATAGGACACTCAAGTGAGATGAAACGACATCTGTGAAATCTACTTACTTACACTCAACAATGGTTAAGTTTTACAGCTCCACACTAAAACTAATAAAAGCTGAAAATTTTTAGCCATAATTCAACAAAGTTATGTCAAAACCAACTTGCAAATCTGAGTTCAAGTCTGTGAAGAAAATTGTAGACCTATATTCTCAAATTCTCAACTGTGTTGAAGGCTCTAGCCTTTAATTCGTGCGAACTGTTCTTCTAGCTTTGGCACCGAATTCGCGCAAAAAGACACTGCGGGCTCTCGGCTCGTGAGTTGAAAGACCGACCATTGCCGTTACCTTTCTGTGACGTTGAGATGATGGTCTCCCCGGTCTCTCTGTGCACAGACACCTGCTTGCTGCTGTCCTCTTTTGCGCTCGGGGGGCTCTGCCCCTGCGTCCAGATGGTTTTCTGGGTGACGTCAGGGGCACATTTAGGGCGCACCGTTTTCTTTGGCTCTCGCAGACCCCAGCTCAAAGTGGGCGCAGTCTTCAAGCAAGCTTTGTTAAGCACTAAGTGTGGCAGAAACAGCCGCTTCCCGGAGGACCTGCGCAGCTTCTCCGCACACTGTACAGCTCGGAAAAAGGTACAAATCATGTTCACAGAAAACCGCTCCGCTTTGGAAGGGTGACAACTACGAACAGCAAAGTTTCACCGCACAATACACACCCCGCCGGAGTGTACTCAGGTCTACACATTCACACCGCTAATTCTGCATGGCGTGTTCGGCAAAAACGTTAGCTCCCAAAAGAAGTTGCGTCCACCTCCTCTTCTCGTCGGTGCTCTTTTTGCTGGAATTAAAACACTTTAATTACCTTCCATACTGACAGCCACACTCTACCCGCCATGCCTTTGCAGAGTAAGCTGGGAAACCTCGGGGAGTCCTGGGAATAGTAGTCCGAAGAGCTCACTCCTCACCGAGTTACGTCAAGGGGGAAAGGCGCCAGGACTACAACTCCCACAGTGCAAGGCGGCCAGAGCCAGTGCCGGCCTTTTCGCCCCCTCCCAGAGTTCCCCGCGCATGCGCTGCTCGTATTTGGGACGGTAGGGGTGGGCGGGGCGGTTCGTACAAGTGCCAAGAAAGAAATTAGCGGTTACAAACTGGGTGTTGTTGCAACTCTCTAGAGAGAACCGTGTAAACTGGTAAATTCTCAGTCTGACCGTGGCCTTGCCGTTCCTTAGCCTTTGCGTTTGAGTTTCTAACCAAGGAAACCAGACAGGAAGCATAAATTTCCCCAGACCCAGCAGGTGGGGAGGGACCCGGCCGCCGCAGTGCCCAACGCCAGTGCCCGAAACTCAAAGGCCGCTTGCCGCGCAGCGTCCTCACCATCAGGCCATCGGGTGTGGGAAGAAGCAGGGCCCCAGAAATTTCTAGAACGGCTCCGGGATCCGGCGTAAAGCCCGTACCGCCAACCGTCCCTGCGCACGCGCGGCGGAGAGCGTGCCGGCGTCGAGTGGGCGTGGCGCGGGGCGGTGCGTTCCTCCCTCCAGCTGCCACTCCGCCTCTGGCGTGTCTGTGGAGTCTCCATGGCGACGGGACGCGGCCGGCTACTGCAACAGCACTGGCGCGGCCTCCAGGCGCTGCGTTTGCCGCCTGGCGGCGTCGGCGCGGCCCCCGGGCCCGCCGGGTTCAGGTGACTCTCGCGGGGCCGTGGGTCGGGTCACTGCTCTGCCACCCTACCCCCCTGTTTTCATTCGTTCGGCTGCGGCGCGTCGCGCGGCTCTTTTTAGTGCGGGAAAGGTCTGAAAAACCGCGGGAGGAAATCTCTTCAACTTGGAAACGTGGGGTTACCCTAAGTCCTGATACAAGTAGACCAGTTTCCCCCGGAGACGTTATTCCTCCTTCACTGAATTCTAGGCAGTGTGAGGAACAGGGAACCCTTGAGCGGCGCTTGGCGCGGATGCGTTCCGCCTGGGAGGGCAGGTGCACTTCGCTGGTCCGCACCTGCAAGCCGCCGAGAGGGCAGCGTTCCCTCTGCACCTGCGGGCCGCCTAGACCGCAGCCTTCCAGAACGCTCCCCCAAAGTCGCTCGCATCTTCCGTGGCCGGAAATCACCTTTTTAGGAATTTGTAAGTTAGAGAGGTAGAGTCTACTGAGCAAAACGCTACCCATTTTCTGTCCCGTCCCCAATTCGTGAGTGGAGGGCACAACCCCTGAGCAGATAGTTCTGGTGGGCGGGTTGGTCCAGACGCGTCTTTTCCTGGGGCAGAAGTTTCTGCACTGCAGACTTCAAGGCCAGATCTGCGTTTCTAAGCAAACCCTGAAGGGATGCCTATAGATAGCCACCCCTTGGTGCTCAGCTCCTAATCCCGTTTTCCCTAAGTGCTGGGCTTGTGCTATTCTTGTTCCAGTGTCTAGGGACCTGTCTCTCCTCCATGCCTCCTGGGTACCCTGGATCTGAAGGGTGGTCTTCTTCCACCACGACAGATGGCAGGAGAGGGGGCAGGAAGCAGGGGGTGGAGCTACCTGGCATTAGGAGCTTTAGCTTAATTCCAAGGGCAATGCTTCACTTCACAGTGAATGCTCCAGGATGTCAGAGGTACCAACATGCTATCAGGGTACCTTATTAGATCCTTTGTATTTTATGGTGAGTGGTTCCTTCCTAGCTTTGTGCCCATCGTCCCAGTTAGTTTGCCAGGTGGAGGGACAATACAAAGAACAATTTGCATTCTTGAGAATTCTTTTTGCTTGCAAGTCTTCATGATTTGTAAAATATAAAAATTCATCCATATTATGCTTCTAATAAACCAGATGTCTATGTTTAAGCATAAAAAATGATTCTTTTCCTTCACACTTCAGCAAGTTGAGTTACTTTTTTGTTTCCCTAAATCTCCGAGACTATGTCCCATTTTCCTCCTAGGGTCCATTACCCACTCACCCTGGTTTCTGAAGTGGTGCTCTGAATCTTAGTATTATGGTGATGGTTGGTTCTTGAGAATAGCTGCGATGCTAGGTGTACCACAAGCCTGGTGACAATTAAAGTGGTGACAGTGCCTTCAAAACTTCTGTTATGCAGGAGAGGAAAACTGACGTTTAAGTAGGAAGCTTGAACTTTAAATCAATTTGCCACTATTACAAAAATTAGTCTTTATATATAGAGCTCTGCTGGTGGGCAGCCGAATGATTTTTATGTGATGAATCTTCTGTTACTTTGTAAGTTGAATGAACTTCCTGGTGAAATGATGTAATTAGAGTGCCTGGCATGGGAGCCTGCATGTCAGCCTGTGATTTGGTCAGGTACACATTCTTTATGGAAAAGAAAAAATCAGAATGATTGTGGATGGTCTAAGTAGGTGGTTATTTTTATTGTATCATTGCAGAAAAGTTAGATTTTATAAGAAATCCGTGGTTCCCTTTTAAAGAGTTTTTTTTTAATGTTTATTTATTTTGGGGGCAGAGAGGGAAAGAGGGAAGCCCAAGCAGGCTCTGTGCTGTCAGTGTGGAGCCTGATGCAGGGCTCGATCTAATGAACCACAAGATCATGACCTGAGCCGAAATCAAGAGTCCGACACTTAATTGACTGAGCCACCCAAGTGCCCCTCAGTGGTTCCCTTTTTAACACAAAATGTGAACATTTGTAAATGTCATAGACTGTAAGAAATGTAGCAGAAAGCATATCAGGTTGGCTTAATTTCTATTTGATCTAATTTGTTTTGGTTTATCAAATATCACAGTGAGGCTCAGAGGTTAATTTTCTTCCTTTTTTTTTTTAGAGGGTAAAATTTTCAAATGTATTACTTGAAAACTTTTTAAACTAAATGTCATCTTACTAATTATATCAGCTAAGTGTGCACTTAATTTTGTAGACCTATAGGTCTACCTGAGGACATGCATGGAACTTACAGATTTGTTAATTGTGCGAGCCTTAAAAATGTGCAGTTGGTTTATTTTATGGAGAAATGGAGATGTACTTTCAGTAATGCCAAAAGCCATACTGATAAGATGTAGAATGTAATATGGAAGGATGAGCTCTGGAAGGACAGCCAGGGGATGAGAGCCTCTAGCTTGGGACCTTAAATGAGTCACTGTGATTGCCTTGTTAGAACCGTAGTCTTCTGATTTGTGAAATAGGGACTCTTGAGATCTCTTTTAATTATGGAAAAGCAAAACAGCAACAGACAGACTGTACTTCTCAGACAGGTGCCAGTGGGCAGGGGATGCATGGGGCATCCTTCTGACATGTAAAATGAGTGCAGTGGCTTTGGGGGAAAATGTTAAGTAATGTAACTGGTAAGTACTATAATGCATTTGTATAATTAGATGACAACAGATAAGTTATCCAATGGAATGCAACATTTGCATTAATTTTTGAGATCAAATAAGAGACTTCAAAGCATTTGTGAGCTTTCTGTAGGCTGTGCCCCCCAGATTTCAGGGCAGCTGGTACTCCAGAATGGTATGAATGCCTGTGAGAACCACTGCTCCTGCCTAAAAGGTTGTGCTGTGATTCCAAACCTCCTTCTTATGGGATTCTCAGTTTTGAAATTAAAAAAACAAAAATCCCATAATTTATTGCATATTCAATACATTAAGAAATATTGATACACAGAGTTCTAGTCCTTCAATTCTCTAGCCCCCATTTAAAAACAACCACCACCAGAGGCACCTGGGTGGCTCAGTCTGTTAAGCTTCTGACTAATGATGTTGGATCAGGTCATGATCCTAGGGTCATGGGATCGAGCCCTTCGTTGAGCTCCACATCCAGCTCTGCATTGACAGCCAGGAGCCTGCTTGGGATTCTCTCTCTCCTCTGTCTGCCCCCCGCCCCACTCATGATCTCTCTTTCTCTCAGAATAAATAAACTTAAGAAAAAATCAACCACCACCTCAAAACCTTGTAATCCTTGAGTCATACTTATTACTGGTTAATGCCATTTTGTCTTTCTTTCCAGACCTTTTTTCTTTGTGTGTGTTTACTTTTAAGAGAGAAATATGAAAAATATGATTATATAGTGTATCTTGATATAACCTGATTTTTTTTAAATTGATATGTTGTTAATTTAGCAGGTAGATACCTTCTGTATACCAGGCATGATGTGGGAGCTGAAGCGTCGGTAGTGAACAAAACTTATACGAAAGACCTGCCAATATGGAGCTTACAATTCCAGTGATAATGAGCAGAGTGGACAAGTAAAATGTGTAGTGCTGGGTGGTGTTATGTGCCGAGGGAAAAAAATCAGGAGGGGGCCTGAAGTGTACGTGTGTGTGTAGTATGGATTGGAGTTTTTTATTTTATTTTTTTGAGAGGGAGAGACACAGTGGGGGAGAGACACGGGCAGAGAGGGGCAGAGGGAGACCGAGAATATCTCAAGCAGACTCGCAGGCTCCAGGATGTGGGGCTCGATCCCATGACCTTGGGATCCTGACCTGAGCCGAAATCAAGAGTCCAGACACTCAACCAACCGAGCCACCCAGGCACCCCTGGATTGGGATTTTAGACAGCATGGCCGAAGGAGTTCTCAGGGAAATGGTGACGTGTGTGTGAATACTGGAAGGGGCTGAGGGGACAGGCCGTGCAGACGTCTGGAAGGCACTGTGAGCCTATTTCTATCTCAGACACTTTCACCTGTGTTGAAACTGCCCATTTTAATTGTCTGGACATTGTTAACTGTATGGAGGCCATGCTATTTAACCAATCTCTGTGCTGTTTCTGGAAGTATTTCAGTGCAGACAACTCTGAGATGGGCTTTGTTGAGTAGCATTTTTGGGCTCATTTACTTGCTTTGGGATGTATTCGTACAAGTGAAATTCCTGGCTTAAAAAAATACATGTGCCTTTTAAAGATCTTAATGAACACTACCAGATTTGGCTTTTCATACTGTTTGTGCCAATTTATGCTTCCAGCAGTGAATGAGATGTTCTCATTTATTTGGTCCTTGCCAATTTGCTAGATTGAAATGGATCGATACAGCGTATTAATTTACTTTTCTTCAGTTCCCTTGGAAAGGACCTAGGGTAATAGATTTTATTTTATTTTTTTGACATTTTTTGATTGAAGACATATGTATGGCAAAAAGCTGTTATCAATTTACTAATGCTTTTAAACAAATTTGTATTTGAGTGGCCCCAGCAGTATTCATTGAAGGTAAAGAAGCATTTCTCAGTCTTCACACAGTGTGTGTAAATAGGCCTTCAGACTTCTTGGTGTGACTTTTCATACTGGCAGAGGTCTGAGGGTCACCGGCTGGTAAATCCAGGCAGATAGTACTATTTGATGGCGGGGTAATAGAAATTCCTTTTACTTAAAGCTGTTGTGTTAGAAACTTGTGTCCACTAAAGATATTCGATCTTTGAGTATGTAATACAGGTTGGTATAGAATCACAAGAAGTTAACCACTTAAAATAAGGAGTGCTTTTAAATCATTTTGAAATGTGTATGTTTAAAAATTGTGTATTATGTTGAGTGGTGCCCTCCAAATTCATGTCCGCCCAGAACTCAGGATCTGATTTTATTTGGAAATAGGGTCTTTACAGATGTAATTAGATGAGGACATAGTAGGTTAGGGTGAATCCTAAGTCAAATGTGACTGACGTCCTTATGAGATACACACACACTGGGGAGGTGGCTGGGTAAAGACGGAAGAAAGGTTAGAGTTAGTCATCTTAGTTGCCACAAGCTAAGGGAGGGACACTGAGGATTGTCAGCAGCCACCAGAAGCTGGAAGACGCAAGGAAGTGTTCTTCCCTAGAGACTTTGGACGGAGCATGGCCCTCCCAACACCTTGATTTTGGACTCTCGGCCTCTAGGACTTTAAGACAATAAGTCTGTTGTTTTAAGACACCTATTTGGAGGTAGTTTGTTAAGACAGCTCTAGGAAACTAATACAATTAGGAGATCGTGTTTCACCTCTTATTACTACGTGAGAGCTGGGTCAGTGGAGGTGAAGCTTTTCCGTCGTGGAGATCTTTGCTTAAATAGTACTTTCAACAGAAGTACCAAAATGTATTGCACAGGCAGAATTCTCTGATTAAAGGGGGAGGGTGTTGCAGAGTTTTCCAAATTAGGACCTCTTCTGTCCCTCTCTCTCCCTCTTGTGCAGAGCACAGAGTGGATACCACCGGTCTGCCTAACTTGTTGCGCTCCCAAGAACTCACGGGCTAGAAGTCATCAGATAAGACAGAAGGCACATTGAATGTGCTTTGCTGAAGCTGGAGTGGGGAGGCTGGGTAGCCAGCAGGTTTTCACCTCGGGGGATTTGTCACCGTCTGGGATCTGAAAAGGTTCACAGCATCCACCTCTCCTAGGTTGAGGTGCAGGCATGCGGAAGCTAGCTCGTGTTTGCTGAGGGCTTATCATGTGCCAGCCGTTATGCTGTTTCTGAGGAGAAAAACCTATAAAGGGAAGACAGATGGATTCTTTGGCTGCTCGGAAACGTACGGGGAGTCATCGGGCAGTTTGATGTGCAGGTGTTGGCGCACCAGCTCCACGGTGGTTCCATCCGAGCGGGCGAGCTGTGGGCAATCCGCCCCCGTGCCTCCTGGAGCAGGCTGTGCCTGTGGTCTAGAACCCTCCTTTGTTTGGGTCCTTCCATGGGGCTTTCATTCTTCCACTTCCAGAGAGATGATTGGCTTCCCTTCCAAGTTCTGGTGACCCTCATTTTGTCCCCAGTTGTTGCCCATATCCTTTTTGATCTTTAATCCACATGTATCCAGGGAACCAGTTGGTAGAAAAATGGGGGTGTTCAACTCTTGGTGAACAAAGTATGTACTGAGAGCAATGGCATTAGTGAACTGAGCATATGGAACGTACACTCTAGACTTGAGTCACATGCTGGGTGGGAGGTGGGCCAATAATTGTGTGTGTGTGTGTGTGTGTGTGTGTGTGTGTGTGTGTGTGGTAAAGAAGCAGCTTCCAGACCTTTCCAAGAGAAATAGCAGATCCACCAGTAGCTCTGTCTGTGGGCTGCTGCCTGGAAGCTGAAGGCTGTGGGCTCCATACCTTTCTGGGTGTTTCAGATCCCTGCCAGGCTGCTGTTGAGTAGTGCTCATTTTGAGGGCTGATTTTTTTTAATGTTTTTTTTAAATTTTATTTTTTGAGGTACAGAGACAGAGTGCTAGTTGGGGAGGGGGAGAGAGGGTGGGAGTTACAGAATCCGAAGCAGGCTCCAGGCTCTGAGCTGTCAGCACAGAGCCCAACGTGGGGCTCGAACCCACAAACCACGAGATCATGACCTGAGCCGAAGTCGAATGCTCAACCAACTGAGCCACCCAGGCGCCCCTGGAGGGCTGACTTTAATAAAAATTTACATTAGTAACTTCTGAAAAGAACTGTGTGAAATATACCTTATTTCATTGAGTCTTAAAAGCTATTGATTATATTATTTACTATTTTTCATACCACTAAGACAGAAAGATGGCCAGTTAAAATATATTTCACTGGATGTGGGATATTTAAAATGTGGAAAAAATTATGTGCATGAGTATTTGGTGTTTCTGTGGCCGTGGTCGCCAGAGCGAGGGTTGCGGCCAGTCATTGTCCCTCCAAGACCAGCCAAGTTGTACATGTCTGGGTACTTGTGGTTCACAGACCTAAAGTATTTCTTAACCTGTTGGTGCTATTGTATGGTTGAAACTGGCCTACTGATATGTTTTATTTTTATCCTTTTATTACATTCAATAAGTCTTACAGCCCCTGTTTGATAGGCTGGCAGCCTATAAGAGCAAGTATCGAGTCTTATGTTTAAAACACATCGGAGTAAGTCCGGTTTCCAGGTTTACCCAGGACACTGAATGTTTCACCGCCCTCTCTCCATCCGTGTAGTTGTACAGTGAGTTTGTGTACGAAGTTTATGAATCCCTTACAGTTTTGTAGAGAGGACTGCGCTGTTCGCCTCTCATTGGAATTTCACTTTTCCATGCTCTCTCTCGCACGTGCTAGCCTGCGGCAGTGCGCCGGGCGGGGAAGGCTCCGAGCCGAGTCCACGGCTGAGCGGTCTGTGTCCCTGGACAGGTGAGTCGCGGCACGCGGCCGCTTCCCCGGGGCGGGCTCTCGGGGCGGGGCCGTCAGAGTCAGTTTCGGTGCATGTGTACCAAGCGGCTGTTCTGAGCCGAGAATAGAATTGCGGGGGACGGAAGCACAACGTGGAGCGTTTGCTGTGAGTCATCAGCCTGTCACCACTGTCATCATTAGGCTGGTTTTATGAAGTGAACTTCTAACAAGTGACAAGGAAATGTTCCTTTTTAAAAAATGTTCTTCAGAATTACTCACTGCTAGTCGGTAAAGACCCTTGGAAAGGGGGAAAGAGGATTAAAGCGTGTTCTTCTAAAAGCTCCAGGGGCCTGGGCTCTGGGGTTCTTCGCCCTCAGTGCTCTGGGAACCCAGGCTGGCAAGGTTCTGCCCGCTCACTTCCGCAAGGAGATCCGTGCAGTCTCTTTTTGGAGCTAATTGAAATTGCTGCTGAGGTGCCCGTGGATTTGTACTACTGACATAGGCCACCGACTCTGTGCTGAGCATTGCGGGGGGACCGAGGGCGTCACTGTAGATGTTGACAGCGGAGGAGGTAGGGCTGGCATAGTGTGCATATTGCCAAATTCACGTTCAGAGCTAAGTTAGGTGATTGCAAATTTTGGGCTTTTAAGTTTGTTTATTTTCAGAGAGAGAGAGAGAAAGCTAGAGAGAGAGAGTGAGTGAGCACGGGGGAGGGCCCGAGAGAAAGAGAATCCCAAGCAGGCTCTGCACTGTCAGCTCGGAGCCTGATGCCAGGCCTGAACTCATGAACTGGGAGGTCATGACCTGAGCGGAAACCAAGAGTTGGACGCTCACCGGACTGAGCCACCCAGGTGCCCCCCAAGTTTTGGGCTTTCAGTAGTATATTACAACTCGGCTAACAGGGAACATACTTTTAGTGTGTTTTAAAAAAGAAGTGAAAACCAAAAAGGATAGTTAATTACAGACGGCAATTTAAGCTTTAAAGCCTGTACTCCGAGAACACAGTCTGTCCTACAATAATCTGATACGGAAACAGAACAAATATTCATTCGGTTCATGCATCCATCAAATATTTGAGGACCTTCTCAGTACCAGATGCTACGCTCTGACACTTTGAGCTTCTTTTCCTCTCACCTTCCTCGTCTCCTTCCCCATCCCCCCGCACCTCTGCCCCTGCAGTGTGAAATGATTAGAATCCAGCAGAAAGTGACCCAGTATGGGCATGGACAGTGATTGTACCAGCTTTGAGGAAACCTTATGAACCATAATTGAGAATGGCTTTGATCCCAACTGTGCTAGCTGTAAAGTGGAGGTTTTCTGCTTTCTGGCAGGTACGGGGAGAGCACCCCTTCATTAAGTTTGTCTGCCGGGTAGGAGAGTGACTAGGGTTTTAGTTCAGTTAAATCATTTTTCCTGGATAAGATTTGCTGGGTGCCTCTCTAAGATGTTTTCTTTAAGCCCAAATCTACATTCTTTGAATTATAATTACTTAAAAAATGATAACCATGAATTTTTGTGAAATCACTGAGTCAAAATGTGAAAACTGTGCAGTGGGCAACCCAGATGGTCACAGAACGTGTTTTCCTGCAGCTTTGCCTTCTCTCTAAAGGTGTCTAATTTATTGACTCTGAATAGAAGGGGTTTCATTTGGGGGGAGGGATTTAATGAACCCCCGAGCAAAACTGCTTGCTTAAACTCTCAGGGAGTCTCTGAAGCTTCTGAGTAGGGATAGCTCCGGTTAGTGACATGGGCCAGTTATGTCTCATGCCTGTCCTCTTGCCTCTGAGGACCCCCCCCCAATCCATTCTCAGTATTATCAGGATTTTAGGACTGATTATTTCCCTGTGAAACATTTGATAACGATTTTCATCACAATCTAAAAATTTAACATAGTTAAGATGACAAGGGCAGAGTATGGGCAGCCATTCTAAATTGGCCAAAGGGTTTCCTGCCTCAGTTCTTTATCCTGAGGTCCCCACCCCTCACCCCAACAGTGTTCGCTAGCTTCCTTTTGGTTTTTGTTGTTTTTTCTGCCTGAGGTCCATACGTGCCCATTCCTGACTTCGTAATATCGGTAAGGCTTTCTAGATAATTTCTGGTTCTCTCAGTGTTTTGTAACAGTGTAAGATCATACAAATATTGAGAATGGGATATTGAGAATGCACCTCAATGTAATTTATTTAGGCAATAAATGGGAAAAAAGGAAGAGAGAATTCAGAAAATCTTATGGGGCTTGAACTCTCTGGAAAGCCCCAGAGGAAGGTCTGGAGCATGAGGATATGAAGGAAGAGGGTGGGTGAGGGGGGTATGGGCTAGGTAGAAAAGAAGCTGGTATTTCCTATTCCAGTCTCTTCTTTGAGGGGGAGGATTCTGTGTTATTTCTTCTAAATAGCTAAGAATGCATTCTTTTTCTCTTGTTTCCTTCTATCTCACCAAGGGATGATGCATACTTTCACGAGGGAGGTAGGGAAACCTGTGTGTTGATTCACAGCGTGTGAATATGGTTAACATGCCAAGGAAGTTAGGTTCCTGTACCCTTGGGTCTCTGGATTCGTTTATGTCACGAGGACTGTGGTAGCCAGAACATTTCAGTTGAGAAAACGGGAAGGCAGGGGTGCAGTTAGCCTCTTGTACGGGACATGATGGAGATGAACAGCCAGTTTTGTGGGTAACTTCTAGCTGATGTGTTTGCCCACCTCTCCGATCTCCTCCCCTCTCTCAGCATGCCTTCAGAAGTGTTGCTGAAGATCTTTTCCAACTTGGATGCTGTGACCCTGCTGTGTACGGGATGTGTGAATAGGCGCTTTTATCATCTGGCCAATGACAAGTAAGGAGAAAACCAAATCTCTCTATCATCTTTTGATGGCATGTTGATGGAAGTCATGAAAACTAGTAAGACCTTTTTAACCATTTTTTGAAATTTAAAGTAATTTCAAAAGTGTGTTTAGACATAGATGGAACATGTCTAATACTGTAAGTGGTCAAATGATATTTGATAAATGATAAATGAGATTCGCATTTATTTGCTTAAAAAAAAGAGTGTCTTTGCATGAACTGAAAGTGATCAAACTTGCTATTGGGGTAGCTGTTGTCTCCTCTGTGGAAGAATCTCTCTGTCTGTGTCCATACCCACACAAGTGGGTTCAAGGCAAATAAGCATGTTTTTGACAGTAGTTCTAGAATGGACGTAGAGTGATTTTTGTGTCTCTTTCTTAATGACTCTTTATAAGAGGTGAAGACATTTCACCAAAGCAAAGTGCAGTAAGGCATTTTTCATGAGAGAGATCAAGTATCCTAAACTGTAGCTTTTTGGAGGGTTCTTACTTTATTTAAGGATAGAACTTCAATCGCTTGGATAAGGTGATCGATTACAAATTGCTTAGTATCTCTAAATATCCCCTCTAAATATCTAAATATCCTCTAAATATCCTGAACTTCATAGGCCCAGAAGGTACAGGCTCTGGGCGTTCCAGTGGATTTGGGCCACACCTCTAGTAATATTCCTTGCATACTTTTGTTATTAATTACATGCCTGCCCCACTTTCTTGGGGGTTGTCCTTTAAAAATCTGGGCTTCTGATGGAATTATCCTCATGTTTGTTTTCTTTTTAAAGGAAGTACCTTAATTGCATACATTGAATTTTATTTTTAAGAGAGTCATAGTCTGATTTTATAGTGAGACTTCAAAAAGGGCATGTTGACGATTGAACTGGTAAACAAGTGTTTGTCAACAGTGAATGGTATTTTCTAAGCGTTACTTCTGGAGAGGGCAGGAGTGCCTACAGTAGCCAGTTACACTGATGACTTATGGCGAGACCTGTTTGGAGGCTTGGGGTCTCCCCAATGCCCCCCTTACATGGGGGGAGGTTGCTCCCTCCCTGCAGGTATTGCCTCCCTCAACCTGAGCTCCAGGCTCCGCCTGCGTGGGGGTAAGGCGGAAACTTGTTCAGGCTGGATTGGGATCATCACGTGGGGCTTTTATTTTCCAGCACTCTGCGAAACACTTTATCAGAACGTTAAATTGGCCCCATTTTGTCAACAACTTGTCTGATTGAAGTTGTTCTGTGCCTGACTCGTAGTCAGAATAGCTAAATAGGCTCTTGTCCTCAAATCCACCTTAGTTTCTTTCTTTCTTTTCTTTCTTTTTTTTAACAGGACGGGGCATTGGGTGATCAAGAAATGAATGTGTCTGGATTTTGAGTACTTGTTAAAAGCATCTTAGGCCTGACATTTTTGTTTTATAAATGAATAAGCAGTACAGTCTGCACAGTATTTTAATTCTATGGGATGTTCTTTTTGGACTTCGCTACGGTAACTGCAGTAAGATAATGGTGTGTAAGTGGCTCTTCGCACAGATGTCAGGTGTAGCTGTACCTGAAGGTGTGTGGGGCTCCCGCTCTGTGTCCTCTCCAGGCACTGTGTTTTGTAGTTTGCGAGTGCGGGCCCACAGACAAGAATAGAGTCAGCTGCAGTTCATGTGGTGCTGATGTGAGAGATTTGGGAACACTTATGTGGAGTGAAATGATGAGTAAAATAAACTTTGAAGAAAATATGAACAAGTTTTTATGTAAAGGGAGTTTTAAAAATTGCCTACGCAAGGGATTTTGGCAAAACGGTTTCAGATTTACCTAAGATGTACTCAAAGAATTGTCATTTTGCAACTCTTAGCTCACGTACGAAAACTCAGAAATTTCCAAACTGAGAAATACCTTAAGGCAGAAAGCTTGGTGTGAAATGATTTTGTGGGGTGAGAAATGATTTGAAAATGCATACTAGAGAGTGATGTCAGTAGGGATCTGATTATGCGTTTGATAGAAAATGAGTTTGATGGAAAGTCCACGTCCGACCTGGATCAAGGGGACACGTCTGCAGGTCGAATGTCTGAGAAGTGCCCCTTGCTGCTGTGGTTACTGCTGGGTGACCCGAGCACTTAGGAACCTCCAGAGTGCCCTGGCATCTCGTCTGGACCTCCTCTGCAGGGGCATTGCCTTCTCCCAGCTGCCTCTTGGCCATTGGCCGTTCCGTCCCACTGCACTAAATAGAGATGTGGAGACATGAATTAGCAAGTAATTACACTTACTTATGTACAGCTCACCTTTTATAGTAGGAAATTGATTTGAGCCCCTGTCTCAGCTTCCCCTAAGAGAAGTTTGTTTCTTCCCCTGAAGAAGAGCATCGAGAGAGGTGCCTTAGGCTCACTTTGGCCCCTGCTAACCGCCACCGCTCCTGTGACGTCTCGTCTGGGTGTGATGAGCGGGAGGGACACAGGCTGTGGGTCAGGGCTGAATTTGAATTCAGCCTTGTGGCTGATTGGCTCTGGAATTTGGATAAATTACTTGGTTTCCTTGGGTTCATTTCTCTGTGACCGAGGAGGCCGGGAAGCACAGGGCGTGAGTCCGTGAGCTCTGGTTGAGGCTGTGTCGGTGCAACCCTGGGTCTCCGTCTCCTCGGCACACACGGGCTGGCCCGGGCCAGATCACTTCCCACTGGGCCTCATGACATTATCTGCCGAGGGGGGGGACAATAATGGTAGCTACTTCATGGGTTTGTTGACGATTAAAGTAGTTAATGTTTGCGAAGTGCTCCAGTGATGCTCAACACTGCACAAAAAATATTAACTGGTTTTCTTCATTTTTTGCATCATGCAGGGAATTTTTTCATTTTCTTCTCTTTGTGCAAACGTTGCATGTTCATTGTAGAAAAATTAAAACGTGGAAAAGGAACATACGGTTCCGTTGCTGTTGGCATTTCTCTGTGTGTGTATGTACATATACTTCCTTTCCAACCTTTTAAGAAGTGTACATATTTAAAATAACACAATAGGAGTCACTTTGTTATTTTTCTGTAATCCCTTATTCAGTGATTACTGTAGGAAGCCAGTGGTTTGGATGATGTCAAATGACATGAGGTCACTCATTTTAACTTGACCGGGGGCAACAAGCTTTTCCTTTTCGTACAGATTTCTGGGGTCAGTGGATCTGGGACACTCCCCTCAAACCACGGTTCACTCTAACACGTGAATGACTGTCAGTGTTCAGT
Source organism: Panthera tigris (assembly GCF_018350195.1). Lineage (NCBI taxonomy): Eukaryota > Metazoa > Chordata > Mammalia > Carnivora > Felidae > Panthera > Panthera tigris. The sequence continues at coordinate 89,127,586 of NC_056671.1, read as the reverse complement.
TTGCTTTGTTCATGGAATCGGACTAGTTACAAACGATTGTGCATCTCTGATTTAACGTGTCACTTCTGCAGGCACGTGACTGTGTCTTTTAGTTAACGACGTTCCTCTTCTCCCCCAGTTTTCTTTGGATCAGGATCTATTCAGCGGCCTTTCCACCTAAAAGATCTAATTGGAAAGTTAATTCGGTGGAGAAGACCGCTGGATCTGTGAACGTGCTGTCGGTTAAGGATAAAGAAGCTGGGTACTGGAAGAAAGAGTATATTGCAAAGCAGAGAGCACGTGTGAGAGCGGCGCTCGCCCAGGTGCTCAAGCCTGTGAACCCTTACACGGGCCTGCCGGTGAAGACCAAGGAGGCCGTCAGGTACACAGCTTCCCCCCGAGCTATGGGCACGCCGGGTGCTCGAGGGGGCTGTTAACATCTGCACGTGTGTTGCTTTAGAAACAGTGATGGTGTGAGCTCAGAGTATTGCACATTTAAGGACATACGTGCGGTTTATACCGTGAGGGGACTGTCTCTTGGTATTTTCCTGTGTTTCTGTGCGTCCATGAGTTATATAGTGTTTTCCTATTTCACATAAACGGTCTGATGTGTTCATGAAAAGCAGAAATCACCTAGTCATCTGCTGCAGTAAAGCAAGAGCATCCAATGCGTCCTTCCTTCTGGGAAGAACTTTGTCTCATGTATGTATTGCCAGTTCCGAGAACACAGTAAATGTTCAATGAGTGTTTGTTAGGTGAGGAGAAAAAGTCTAAAGAGAGGACCATTGACGGAATGAAACTTTGTGTCAGGCACTTTCTGAGGACTTTGGCTTTGGCTTTTCAGGAACTAGATACTTTAGAGATGATACATGAAATTGACTTTAGCATTTTTTCTTTCTGCAATGAGGCCAACATTGTTAGCTTTTCTTTCTCCAGAATATCTGGTTTAGGTTGGGTAATTATATTGAGAGAAAAAAATGGAAAAGAATACATCATGGAGCACATTGACCTTTCCATAAATGACTCATCAGTGACGATTATGTGGTATGGCAAACCTTGGCCACGGCTGGCCACATTGTCAACCCTAGATTTGTGTGGTGTGACGCCAGTTTTTATGGACCAGTCTAAAACCCCCTCCAAAAATGGGTAAGTATTAATTCTACAGAAGCTTTGGGTGAGAACATCGTATATGTAAATACTAGTTGTTATTATTCTTTTTTAAAAAAAATGTTTATTCATTAGAGCACGTGTGCATGCGCAGGAGGGGCAGACTGGGGCCGAGAGGGAGGGAGAATCCCCAGCAGGCTCTGTGCTGTCACCACAGAGCTCACCGCTAGTCTCCAACTCATGAATTGTGACATCATGACCTGAGCTGAAATCAAGAGTCAGATGCCCGACCAACTGAGGCACCCGGCTGTCTCAGTTGTTACTATTCTTGCAATTTAAAGATACCTCCAGTGTATTTTAATTTGATTGCATCTTCAAGACTTCTCTTGCATTCTGGATCACTACAGAACAGAAAAAGAATGGATTCATCACATTTATGATTAGATCTAAATTTAAGTTCCTCATATCTCGGTTGTCTGTAACAGAGAATAATATTCTAGTTAACAAAGAGAATAATGTTCTAGTTAACAGAATTCCTAGGTGATTGATAGCTAACCTTTTGAGCTTTTTAGTTTTAACCATTTTGAATCAAAGTTATATAAAACTATTATATCTGGGGAGCCTGGGTGGCTCAGTCGGTTGAGCGTCCAACTTCGGCTCAGGTCATGGTCTCGTGGTCTGTGAGTTCGAGCCCCGCGTCGGGCTCTGTGCTGACAGCTCAGAGCCTGGAGCCTGCTTCGGATTCTGTGTCTCCCTCTCTCTCTGCTCCTCTCCCACTCATGCGCTCGCTCTCTCTCTCTCTCTCTCTCTCTCTCTCTCTCTCTCAAAAATAAATAAACATTAAAAAAAATAAGAAAAACTATTATACCTTTCTTTTAGTAAATGGTCAGTAACCATAGTTTAAACATTAGAACATACAGTACTGCTTAGTTATTTTTATGTGCCTCTCTGTTGAACTGACCAGATGTGTGACCTTGTGCAAGTAGCTCAGCCTTTCTGTGCCTCAGTTTTCTCATGTGTGAAATGGGGTGATGACGATGGCGACGAGTATTTAGCAAGTGTGGCTGCTGTGAAGACCAGAAGGGGCATCAGTCAGATTTGTGTGTCCTTGTGTTCTGTCCTGAGGGGCTCTGTGCTGCGTCCACGTGTATTCGAAGTCCGTCCTGCTCACCCTTGTCTCCATTAGTCACTTTCTCCTAAGAGCTAGATGCTGCCGGCTGCGGTGTCCCGACTTCCCGAGCGAGCAGGCGCAGCTTTACATCGAACACATGGAAAACACGGGTTGTAGCTGCCTTCTCCAGGCTTGGTTTCCTGCCCTCAGCGGCCCTCTGCACGGCCCTCCATCCTCGACATTGCAGTGCATTTACCACGTCACTGTTCTGCCAGCCCGTGCGCTGTGGCTCTACCTGTGGCTTCTCTCACCCGTGTCCTTGTGATGGCAGGTGTCGTCCATGGCAGGACAGCTTTCCTTAATGGCTTCCCTGGACTCTGGACTCATTTTTGCAGCTTGGTAACCAGGACCTTGTTTTTCTTCTGCAATCTGGGGCTGGTCCTTTGAGGATCGTGTCAGTGATCGTGCTTCTGCTTGTCATGCTGGGAGTGTGAGGGCGTTTCACTTCTTAGTGTTGGTGAAGCCAGGTTTTATTGTATTCTGAAAATAGCCTTAATGCTACGAAGGATAACATGTGAATTATCTTCCCTGATTATATTACTGAAGGTATTTTAGAAGCATGTTTACTTAAAAAAATTTTTTTATGTTTATTTATTTTTAAGAGAGAGAGAAAGAGACAGAGTGTGAGTGGGGAGGGGCTGAGAGAGAGGGAGACACAGAATCCGAAGCAGGCTCCAGGCTCCGAGCCGTCAGCACAGAGCCTGACGTGGGGCTCGAACACACAAACTGCGAGATCATGCCCTGAGCTGAAGTTGGACGCTTAAACGACTGAGCCACCCCGGCGCCCTGGAAGCTTGTTTACTTTTTTAAATGGGACCTCTATTTGGATAAATCTCTGAAATTTCATGTGGTATCATGATGGACACTAGATTTTTCTAATGCAGTATTTAGGTTTTATGCACTATGAAGTTATGTTTGGAGAATCAGTCTATAATCTCTGTATATATATAATTTGACTGAACAATATGTTACTTGGCATATCATGAACTATTGTTTATATGCATTAGGACCACATTGTTAACGTCAATTAAGATGGTCACGGAAGACGCAGTGGGTAGTGTTGAACAGTGAGGCTCGGTTACAGATGCTGTGCTCCTGACAACTGCCATCCAGGTCGGGAATACTGGATTCTGTGCGGTGACAAATGCTAGAATTCATTGGGAAAATTGATTTAATGTAATTTGTTTCCATTAAAACTCAGTGGACTTCAGCCAGCATTTGATAAACTGTGGACAAGAGACACTAGAAGTGTTTTTTAGGAATTTGTTTTGATGGGCTCTTTTATTGCAAGTTTGAAAGCGAATGTGTTTACCATGCAGAAGTACAAATCGTCGTGTGCATCTGTGTGACAGCAAAGGAAAAACTTGGTTATTTGGGTCTGTTTTGTTTCCTCCATGAGGATTTTTTCAAGAACAGTGAAAGCCTTATTTGTGTAATTTGCAGTTTGAATTTCCCTGTAATTTATACCTTTCTAGTCAGCTCATTAAATTTTCTGTTCTGGAAATGTTCTCCGTTCTGTGGTTTATGCTATACCTCCCCAGATTTGGGAGGAATGTTGAGTAGGTATCAGCCTTAGTTTCTCTCTCTTTAGCCTGTGAGGCCGAGGCATGTGGGGACTTAGCCTGCTCTCTGTGGAGTCTGCTTGAACGGCTCTTGGGCCATGGCGACTGTCCCTACTTAGAACACGTTGAAGAGTGTAAGAGGAGGGTTTTCACACCTCCGCCCGACCTCGTCTGTCTGCACTGAGAATCATGGTGGCAAGGACTACCATTTCTGAGCACCTTAGGGTTGGCTTTAAGGTTTCAACTCCAGTTTCCCTGATGCCAGACTCCTGTTCCTAACCGTGTGGCTTCCTCCCAGTGTATTCTGTCTATGCAGAGTATACTTTGAGATCGTATGTCACACGCATGTTCACTGACCACATCCCCCAGCCAGTGTAGTTTTCTGTGCCAAAAGTCCTTTGAAAATTGAGGGAGGAACCAAGGTAGTCTGGAAGCTTCAGGTCTTCCTCCCACCCCCATGCCTCCACTTTGAAACAGCTGAAGTCCTTCGTTTTCTGATTCTTTTACTTAATGAACATTTGAATACCTGTCTCCTGCCAGCGTGTGTCTTGGGTCCTGGAGGAGAACGCTTGGATGCCATGTGGCCGCAGCTCCTTAGGGACTTTCCTCAATGCTGAGCTATGCTAATTGACCATTAAGATCTCATCTCCTTTATAATTTCCTGAACTATCTCTAGGTCCTTGGAAAGGACATCTATGTTTACCATTATAGTGCTTCTAGAATGTTTCATTCGTTTTTTTTTTTTTTAAATCTCATGATGAATAGCAGAGTTGTGTTTCCTTACACATCTGAGTTATTACTTACTCTCAGATAGTAATTCTAATATAGAGTTCACAGTGGATCTCCTCCATGAAAATCCTCAGGGTTTTGGACTAAATTCGTTTTCCAGTATTAAAATTTTCACTCTCTCTGAGTTATCCTTGATAATAGCTTTAAAAGGTATATATATCTGCTTCCAAGAGCCTACTGAGACCACCTGCTCTTTTTTGTCACTTAAAAAATATTTCATCTTTGCTTATGCCTTAGTTTCCTTAATTAGGGATACATACAGTTACAATACATATGAGAATCTACTTTTTTTTTTTAATTTTTTTTTAACGTTTATTTATTTTTGAGACAGAGATAGAGCATGAACGGGGAGGGTCAGAGAGAGAGGGAGACACAGAATCTGAAACAGGCTCCAGGCTCTGAGCGGTCAGCACAGAGCCCGACGTGGGGCTCGAACTCACGGACCGCGAGATCATGACCTGAGCTGAAGTTGGACGCTTAACCGACTGAGCCACCCAGGCACCCCGAGAATCTACTTTTGACTGTAGCATTGTGCTGGGCTCTGAGGGGAGGAGAGCAGAAGATGATTGTTCCTCACCCTCATGGTTCTTCCACTTCTGACTGGGCCATTGAGTTGACACTAAGAGTGAGGAGCAGGGGAAAGAAACATAGTTGGGCGAGAAATTTGGGTGTATCCATTTTCCTTTTATTTACATGAATGGTTTGCATCCTCTGACCCTCAACACACCGTTCATTAACAAGGTGCACGTTATTAGCATGCTCTTCAAAAGTACTTTTAAATACACTCAAGAGAATTGATAACCGCAGGTGTGAAAGCTCATTTCTCTCCTTCCTTTCTTTGGCATGGATGTTCAAAGACCTCGGTGGCATTCTTTAATTGCAAAGTACAATCTGAGTAACTTAACCGAATCCACCATGATTGGCGGGGACAGACTCCTTCGGATCTTCTGCCTGTGCCCAGGCCTGCTGGTGGGGCTGTGGAAGGTAAGACTTGGGTCCCTGCCTGTGTGATGCCATCTCCCTGCCCATTCCACATTTACTCACTGCCGTGCGTGACACCAGATGTGAGGTCCTGAAGACTCTTCACTAACGGCATTAATTCTCTCTTACCAGTTTTGCTTTTCTAACTAAATGGCCCCTTGTTCTGTGGAGGCGACTCTGTTCTCCTGTTGTAGATGACAAGCTACCTGTTCCTGCCTGGATGCTTTTGTTCACATTAGACCGTTCATATCCTGAGAAATCTCACCCCTTCTCCTTCCAGTCAATCCGTGCTCCTTCCTTCCTCTTTCCCAGCCTGTGTCTGCCCAAGTCTCTCATCCTGCGTGTTTAACCCAGTCTCCCCTGTGTTTCTGATCCTGTAGATGTGGCCTTGAGTGTAACCTGCCTATCCTTCCCCAATTCCTCTGGAGTTATTTTCTGGGCAGTCACTCCAGTGAAAAGCAAACCAGTGTGATGTTTCTCTGTACACCACACATGTGTTGAAATCTGTGGCTGTGGCCTGTGGGTGTTGTAAGACAGAAGTTCACAAATGTGATTTTGAGGATAACAGCACGCGTGTATAAACAATGACTAGATGGAACCACGATCGACGGCATCATTCTCTTGACATAACTTTGTCTTTCTCAACCTGCTGAGGCAGTCACTGTCTCTGTGGTCGCCGCACGAGGGTGACTTGTGGCCTAGGTGTCAGTTTGCTTGCTGGCTGTTTCCTTGACTGGGATTCATCAGTCTGTGCTGGCCTGCATTGTTACAAGGACCCTGGTCCGTCCGATTGTCCTGGCTGCCTACTGCTGGGTGGTGCCTCAGGTCGACCTTTCTGGGGCAACTACACCAGTCAGCGTCGGCTGTGAGCATGGAGAGAAATGGATGTCTGTTCCTCTACAGTCATGTTTTCTGCTGCTCAGCCTGGTGGGTGAATGTTTTCATTCCCACTGGCTTTGTCAAGTCAACAGGTTCTCAAGAGAGGAATGTATCCTCATGGAATGCCACTCATGTTACGTATCTGTGGCCTTACCCTTGTATGTGTGAGGGTCTTACCAGTATCGTCCCTCTGTAGTTCCAGAACCTGGAACTAACAATGTATATTGTCACAATCATCCTGGCAGAGAGTTTTGATATTTCACAAGTGCTGGGTTGTTAATCCTTTTGGTATCGCACGCACTGCACGTTTGGGTGAATTGTGGCCCTGCTGTCAGTTGACAAAGAAGTCTTATTGGATAGTAATAAAGTATTAGCAGCAAGAATGCGTTGGTACCGGGGTAATCTTAACAGTTACAAGAAACTGTCTATCTGTGAGATGAATGTGCTGCGATCTTCACAACGACCTGGTGAAAAATTAAAATATTTCTGTTGAAAAATGTCTTCTTTCTAATTAACTTTTCAGAGGGAGGAAGAACTGGCTTTTGTTATGGCAAATCTTCATTTCCATCAGCTTGTGGAGAAGAGCACGTTAGGCTCCGCCACCGTGTATGTATTTCCACGTGGGTCTATTCACGTTTTGTCCAATGTGAAGGATTAGAAGTTGATATCATCTGAACATCCTGAGAATAGCTACAAAGATACTCTGTTTTTAATCAGTAGACACAAGCCAACGGGCATGATTACTTAGCTGTGGCTAAAATAATTGGATTATTCGTGAGTACATATTTGCTTTCTTTGTTCCGGGTTAAGGATTTTGTGCCGAGTGGGGGCAGGATGGGTCCATCACTGCAAGGTTCCGGTGCATCAAGGTGCTTGCCGTGCTTGGCACTCTTGTGCCTTTTCGTATCTTGCAAGGCCTGCAGTTGTGGTTTGCTTAGCCCGGCACTGTGTGTGTCTCTCCATGAATTTGCAGGTCTTCAGGTGGGCAATATGCTTTTCATTTCACTACAGCTCTCAGACTCTTTTTTTTTTTTTTTTTTTTTTTTTATTACCTGAAAAGGTAAAGCTCTGAATGCTTTTGAGTTTGTTACCTTATGTAGTAAGGTTTTTCTTATTGAATAAAACTTGGTTCGTCATAGCATTGGGTCTTCTGCCCGACTTCCTGACCTGTAGGTCTGTTCTTTGGTGCATTTTCCTGCTGAGCAGCTCTGTCCTCTGGTGACCTCTGTCCTCCAGGGACTGAGACCGCTGAGGGGCAGGGGCGCCTCCTAGAGCCGCTGTGCTGGGCAGATCCCAGAAACATTTCCGCCTGTGGCGATCTTGTGGGTACCTATGGAACTCATGCCTTTGTCCATTTTTAGAGACGTTTTAGAGAAGTTGGTGAAAGGAGCACAAAGTGTTTCTTTTGAGTTCCTGGTGTAGACGATGACTGGGAGGAACCTTTCTGAGGATTGACGGGAACTGGTGTTTAAATGGATGCTGATATTTTTAGAGTATTTTCAGTTCAAGCATTTTGTCTCTGGTGTTGACAAACCCGTGTGTATGTTTTGTTTTGCTTTTTAGCCCCTACGAGCTACCTCCTCATACCCCCCTTTTGGATGACAACCCAGAGTATGGACTGCATGGCTACCAACTCCATATTGATATGCACAGCGGTGGGATTTTCTACCTGTGTGGTACATTTCGCAATCTCCTTACCAAGAAAGGTGAAATAATTGAGTTTTTGCTTCAGTATTAAGTTAAAAGATTAGAGACAACAGGGGACCAATTTTTGTATCTGAGTTAAGAATAGTTTCTTAACTGATCATCTGTTGGCTCTCTGTCTTCCTAGACCCATACCTCATTCTAGGACTTGTGAAATACCGTGGCTGGATCTAGTCTCTTTAGCTTCTGGCTCCTCATCACCATCTTTCTACCTTCTGGAATATTCTCTACTCAACTCTTCTGCTGATACTTCCCTTACTGTTTTGCCCTGCCATGCCTCTTCCCCTGCCCGAAACTTCTTCCCTTCTTTCTCCGAGGAACTTGGCAAACTTGCCCACGGAGCCAGTGTATCTCCTGCCCAGGGTAGGAATAAAGAGAAACCACCCTTCTGCATGTACTGCCTCCATGATTATCATGCTTACCAACGCTGAGACAGAGACTAGAGTAGGCAGTGAAGGGAGGGGACCTCAGCCAAGTTAAAGGGAAGAAGGAAGTTTGGTGTAAAGAACTGTATGGATTCAAGTTTCACATTTTTGGTAATAAATTTCACAGGGGAAATTTTATACTCCTTTTCTGAATACCCTGTTCCCCAAAATTGTTTCATCCAATAGATTTGGCATCCATTACTAATCCCCTGCCTACGTCAATTTCTTTTAGAGTTTAGAAAATGGTGATTTTCTAATTATGTCAGTATTTCCACATCTATTAGCTGAGGTTTTGTAAAATACTTCCCCGCATCAACTAGTGAACCCCTGGAGTGGCAGGGTAAATGCTTTAATCCTGTCTCTTTTGGCCACCAATGTTCAGATTAAGAAATCGATGTGATCTTTACCTCCTGTGGGTGGAAATTATTTTGGGTGTGCTCCCTCTCTTTGTGTCTTTGTTGTTTAGTGTCATTGTGGATTTTTTTTTTTTTTATTAAATAACTTTTTTAAATGTTTGTTTATTTTTGAGAGAGACAGACAGGCAGACAGACAGAGTGGGAGCCAGAGAGGGCCAGAGAGAGAGGCAGACAGAATCTGAAGCAGGCTCCAGGCACTGAGCTGTCAGCACAGAGCCCAGTGTGGCGCTCGAACCCGAAAACCACGGGATCATGACCTGAGCTAAAGTCGGATACTTAACCAACCAAGCCACCCAGGTGCCCCTTTATTTAATAATTAATAGATAATTATAGACATGATTGTTTTTGAGGCTAAAATTGTCCTTAGTTTGATCAGTGGGATCTAATCCAAGCTGGCTGCTGTGTGCTTTTGATACAGCTCCATTAGTCTGAGTCTTTGCTTTTTGACCCAGGGTATCTAGGTTTTTCTATGCTTATTAGCATTTTTATTAGAAATATGTCACATCTATATGTTGACCTGAGGTGAATTGACAACCTTTATTGTTGAATTGTCGTATCCAAGAATGTGGTATGTTTTTCATTTTGTTCAGAGATACTTTTATGTCTTTTAGGTGTTTCCGAATTTTCTTCATACTAGTTTTGCTTGGTTTTCATTTAGGTCGTTAGTACTTCATTTTGTTACTTCTTTCCCATTGTATCTTCCAGTTGGTGTGTAATATTTGGTGTGGGTTTGGTCTCAGTCACTCCTGATCTCATAGAATAAGTTGAGAAGTACTCCTGCCTCTTGAATTTTTTGGAGGATTTTGCATAGAATTGGTAGCATTTCCTCCTTAAATGGCTGGTGGAATTTACTCGGGAAGCCATTAAGGCTTGGCGTTTTCTTTGTGGGAATGTTTTTAACTACAGTTTCAGTTTCTTTTATAGACATAGGGGTTACTTAGGTTATCTGTTTCTTCTTGTGTGAGCTTCGGTATTTTGTGTCTTTTAAGAAATTTGTCTAAATGTTAACTATGTTAAGATTGCCCAGTGGGTTAAGCAGTTTTTTTTGGCCTGCTCCTTCTATTACAAATTTCTCCGTGAATGTTGACCAAATGATGGATACCTATATCCATGATCTTATTAGAGATTGCAAAAATAATGTTTCCCTAGTCCTATTATTCCTTCTATGTCTATTATCTGGAATTCTTCTATAAAGAAGAGTTTTCTCTTATCAACTATTTACTTAGCTGAAGTACAATTAGTACAGATAAGGCAGGGTCCATGTTTGAGCCTTTCTCTTTATTTATAGAATAGTGATTAATGCTCTAACAGTCTTCAAAGATGACTTAGAGGTTTTTGTGGGAGGGGGTAGTGTTACTGTGAACTCATGGATTGAAAAATGTAGTCTATTTTCAGTCATTATTCCTTTTATAGTTATTGTGCTGTGCACATTGTCCTGTCATGAGTCATCCTCTTCTGTGTTCTTTTGACGTGACTCTAGTCATCTCTGGCAGCTTGCTTGTGTTCTAACATGAGAAGAGACCTCAAGCTCATTTTACCCATTTGTTGCACAGATCTGGAATTATCCATTTTTCCTAGGAGCTCTGGCTCCTTTTAGTTCCCACCACACTATGGTATTTAGAAGCCAAAATCTGGATCCTGGAGATGCACCTTGCTCGTGGGTTTTTATTCCTTTTAGGGTTTTCAGCAGGCAGTGCTAAGAAGTTTGTAGATTTTTGTAATGTGAAGAAGCATATCATGGATATGTTTAAATTAAATATTTTAAGGTTTTTAATTAGCTTCTTTGATTATACTTGTATCTCTTTTCTCACACCAAAAGTCTTTGTTGCAGACAACATCAAAATATATAATAATTTAAAAATAACGATATTGTTACTAGTAATGAACCCATTGAATGTTCTTTTAATTAAGATTTTTTTTATGGTTGTTTATGGGTTTAAGTTACATCATGCCAGAGGGTTCAATCTCCTAAAATAATTATTCTCTGTGTGGCTGTAATGCCACTATGACATAAAATCAAAATGATTTTTTTCAGTTGATTCTTTATTTTTCAGGATTGCTATGCTTCTATTTTTACATTAAAAAATTTACATCCCACATTTACATGGTTTATAGTTGAAACTATAAAACAAGGAAGTTCAGAGGTTTACTTCTATCCTTATCTTTCATCCCTGCTTTCTCCCTTCTCCCAAAGGTGACCCTTCATATCAGCCTATGGCGTATCCTTTAAGTGCTCTTTTCTGAATAATGCTATACACCAATGTATTTATATTTCTTCCAGTTTTTTTTAAAGAGGCATATAAGTTCCTTGCTTTTTTCCCGTTAGTAATATATTCTGGAGATTACTCATTAGAATGACAGATTTTTCTCATTGTCTTTTTAAACCAACTATAGGTGGGTAGTTTGTTAACAGTTTCTTGCTGTGGTTTCTAGTCTCTGCTCTTACAAACAGCGGTAAATTGCCTTGTTCACACATCCTTTTATATTTTGCCAGCTTGTCTTTGGAGTACTTTCTTAGGAATAGGACTGCTAGATCAACGGGCGAATGTACACATAATTTTGAAAGACACCAGCACATTCCCCTTTATGAGGGCTTATTTCTAACTTAATAGGGATAGGCAGTTAATAAAATGTTTTATTACTAGGGATGTTTGTTCTAGGTTTGATTATGTGTTCATTCAAGGCATTTTGGTTCAGGAACTTTCTGTTCCTAAATTAGTTGGATTTTTTTTTTTTAATTGGGACTGGTGGTTAAAAGTTGTCAAATCCATCTTTGAGCAACTATCGATGATCATATGGTTCTTCCTCCTTTATGCTGTTAATGTAGCAAATTCCATCAGTGCATCTTCTAACGGTAAACGCCCTGGAGCCCCTGTGATAAGCTTCTCATGTTGTACGTATACTTATTTTTAAGCTACTGGTTTCACTTATTTGGTATTTAGTGTTTTTCCATTTACACTCACAGATTAGAGTATTTATAGTTTCATTTTTTTAAACATGCTTCTGATGTGGTTATAATGAGGTTTTCTACTTTTCATTGAATCATTTTTTAGTATTTATACGATTTCCTAGAAAATCACCTGTTTTCTTTAGGTTTGTTTTGATCTTTTTCAAGCTTTTTGAGTTGGCTGCTGGGGTGGTTTAATTTTCAGAGTTTCTTATTTTTCTTTGGTGCTCTTTCTGCTATGCCCAGAATCTTGGAGTCTCTGAACCAGGAAGGAACTGAAAGGTGATCACGAGCTTGACTTTGCCCTGCAACCTCTGATCTGGGCCCTGCCCCAGGAACAGCCCTCCCAATTTTATGAAGGTGTGAGAGTTCTGCCTCTCTTCTCTCTACTTCAGCCCTTTTAACTTTATTCTGTTATTTGAAATAGAGAATAAAATCTCCTCCCTCTTCCTGGTATGTTCTTTTGAGGGTGCTGCTAACGGGCAGCAGTCTGTACCCAGGGGACAGCATATGCCCTCTGGGTGGTGTTAGTGGGGAACTTGGTCTCTCTCCCTCCCGTGGCTCCACCCTTATGTCCTCAAGCGCCCTCTCACTTCCAGCCTTTCTTATCGAATACAATGTACACTCTCCTTGAGCGCCTATTGTAACCCCCAGGGATTAGGTCTGCTAGGTCCCATCCGTCTTCGGGGAGAACTTCAGAGAGAGGACTCGCCCTCTCCTAGTTCTAAACAGCATAACCTTGATTAAGCTTTGTATGCATTCCTTATACCTAAACTGTGCCCTCAGTAAGGATGATGGTGTACAGAGAACACTTGTGAGTGCTCGTTAGGGGTTCTTTCTGCGCGTTTTATATTTATATTAATTATTCAATTCGATCTCCATAGCGAGCTTGGGAATTGGGTACTGGTTCCGCTCCCGTGTTATTGGTGAGGTGGCTGGAGCTGGTCGTGTAGGTCCCTCCTCTAAGTCTGTGTAGCTCACGCACAGGCCAGTCTCCAGAGCGTGGGTCTCAAGCACAGGGCTGTGCCGGCTTCTGTGTATTTGTACCTTTCAGTGACATGCTTCTAGAATCCGCGTTCCTATGGGTGTGACTCGTGTGTCTTTTCGAAGTGTTGGCATCACAGGGGTGGTCAGGAAGGGCCCTCTGTGCAGGCTTGCGGGAGCAGCCTTGAACCACTTCCCGTTCATGACAATAACTCGCTGGGGAGGCCGGACAATTAGTACAAGACGCAAGAGACTGAGTAAAACGAAGGAGGGTGGGGAGCTGAGCTTTCATCCGTTTTCACAGTAGGAAGACACATTTCCTCCTGAAGGAGACCCCTCAACGGAGATGCATTTCCTCTGCGTGTGGTTCGGTGACTAGGAACCAGCAGAGGGCGCTGTTGCCATCGGCGTCAGCTTGCAGTTCCGCAAAGTGCAAGCTGGAATGTCCTCTAAGGTTTTTGAGAAACTCTCTTGTGGTACCATGTGGTATATTTAGTAAATTCTGGCTGTGTCATTGCAGTTGGGGATGACAGCACTTTGCCCCTGTTTTTTAAGAACACTGTCTCTCCCTATCAAGGATAAAATGTTTGATCATTGCGTCCCTACCCTTGAGGTGTCTCTGTCCACTGTTTGTCGTCGGTGAGATAGGAGACCTGGCCTGATTTTAACGAGGCCATCTGTAGGGGGTGGCGGGAAGTAAAGGGGACGAGGCCAATTTGTTTATGTGATTCATTCATTGACAAAGAGTTGTTGAAGCAGGAGACGTGCCGGGGCACAGGGCGTAGGCATGTCGGACACGGTGCCTGCCCTTCCCCCAGTTCGGTACAGAGAAGTCTGCTGGGCCAGGTGACAGGCACGTGCGGGGGACTAGGGAGTCCTGGAGGTTTCTGAGGAAGGGCAGACCACGGGGAGCTGGGGTTGGAGTACAGGGACCAGTGCAGCGTGGAGACGGGTTAGTGGAGATGGTCTAGACCAGTTAGCGGGAGTCGTGGGGCAGTGGGAAGGGCTGCCCTCAAATACGACACGGCTTTGCAAACAGAGCCTGAATTTGGTCATTTGGTAGGGCGCTTGCCAGAATTCCATCTTTAAATAAGATTTCTGAGGACGTGCCCCTTTAGTCCACAGATTCACCGCAGTTTTATTGAAAAATCCCAGTGGGAATTTATTCAGCTTACAAGGTTGAGTCTAAAATCCATCTAAATACATATATGTGCATAGGGGACGGGTGACGAAATTTTTGTGTTAAAATCTTAATTGTGAGATAATCTGTTCTTCTCTACACATGCTGCATTGTACAGGCTGTGGAAAAACCGTAAAACCCCTGCAGCCACCCCACAGTTTAAGAAATCGACCATTACCAGCAACTTTGGAGCCACTTGCGTGTCCCTTCCTGCTGGTTCTGTGTGTTGTGTTAACCACCGTTCTGCATATTAACCCTTTCTTTCTTTCTTTCTTTCTTTCTTTCTTTCTTTCTTTCTTTCTGCAATTGAACTTCTTCGTATTGTGAACTGACACAGAGAAATGCATAAAACAGATTCTCATAAAGCAAACACCTGTGTGATTGCCATCCAGGTCTTGATTAAGTTTTGAAAATGGATAGTTAAAGGGACCGGCCTTTCCTGATGTTAAACACGCTAACCAAGAATGTATAGCGTCACTGGAAAGGATCTTCTTTTGTGGTTCCACAGTCTTTTGTCAGAGGATTCGCATACGTGTGGGACTTAGAGCGAAGCAACTACTAGCTTTCCATGATATCCCTATGTATCTGAGTTTATCTTCATCCTTCAGAGGATGTGTTGTATCACTTTGCAGTATGAGTATAGAATGTGTTGTATGGAATCGTTTGCCTAAGAGGCTTTCTGGAATTGACTCTTTAGGGACTACGGACAATCAAAGGTTTCACGCCAGGTTAAATTCAGATGGCACAAGCCCAGCGAAGTATCAGACCGGGTAGTGGCCAGTTGAGACGTTCTTCATCTCTGTCAACTGTATTTTCTCTGAGCAAGATACCCCTGTGTCTGTTTTCTTAACTTTGTCTCATGGACTTTGCTACAGGGTCCTTTGGATTTTTTAAAAATTTTTATTTATTGTCATTATTTTTACAATACATGGTGCTAACCACAGAGCAGAAGACCCTGGTTAGTTCTTGGCGCCTGAAGTGACACCCCTGACACACACAGGTGGGAAGACCAGGCCGGAGCTGGCTCAGCGGAGACGCGGGCGGGGGGGGGGGGGGGGGACGACGAGCACTGCCTCCGTGGCCCACCGGCAAGGCCCCTGTGCTGGGCGCGATGTCCTCATCCACCCAAGGCCGCAGCTGAAGCCTCTTGACTTTGAATCCCAACGTTTGTCCGGGTGGGGCGTGGGGGCTGAGTTCCCAGGCTGGTGATGTACAAGCCCTGCTGTATCCTTCACCCTTCTTTGCCCCTTCAGGTCAGAGCAGGCTCTACTCCCGTGTGCTCAGGGGGAGCCAGGGACGCCATTTTATAAGGCATTGCTCAAGCTTCTAGACGTTATTTTCTCTCAGACGCTGTTTGGAGAGGGAGGAGTTTCTGCCTCTCTGCACCACCTTGTAGTGAGTAAAAGGATCTGTGTCCTTTCTTGTCTCCCTAAAGGTTTGACCCCTTCCCCTTGGCACTTTGTCCTATTCCTCCCCCACGGAACTGAGACGTTTTCTCTTTGTATTTTTATGTGTGCAGCCACTTTGACAAGTCATGGCTGCGACAAGAGTGTTCTTGAAAGGATCCGTATCATCTCTGTTCAAAGAAAAGTTTATGATTCCTGAGCGTGCACACATTTGCTACCTGCTTCTTTGTGTGTTGTCAGTAAGATCCAGCTAATAGGCAGTTTAGGAGAAGAAACATTTTGTCACCTGAATTGGATATATGAGAGGCAGGGGTGGGAGGGATAAACAGTGAAGGAAATACTGGAGGAGGAGTTCGTGAATGAAAATGTGAGTCAAGCGTATAGAAGTGCCTCGCGTGTTTTTCTATCTTTCTGTGCTCTGTTCTGGGTATGTGGGTGCACTGTTGGCACTGGGTCCCCAGGACCAACCCCGGGTTGAGCAGTTTGCTAGGAGGACTCACAGGACTCAGGATGTGTATTGTTAATGACCTACATTTGGTGGAGTGGAAGGAAGGGTACAGAGCAAAATCATCAAAGGGCAAAGGCGGGGGTGGGGGGTGGGGAAGCGCCAAGGAAAGCCGGGGAGTCACCGGGATGGGCTTGTTTTCTCCTGCAATGAGTTGTGAAAACACAAGTTGTGAAATGTTGTCTACCCAAGGAGAAGCTCATTTAAAGACTAGTACCTGGGGTTGTGCTTGGGGGCTGGTGAGGCAGACACCCTCTGCCTGGAGCTACCCCGATTCCAGACCCCCAGAGGGAGGGATGTTCCGCACAAACCACGTTGCTGATAAAAACTGTTCGGACGCAGTGAGCCGCTTGTATGGGTTAGGAAAGACGAGGTGGGGATGCTTCCAGAATCGGAGTGCCCAGCAGCCGTGGGCTGGCCGGCCGGCCAGCAGGCCTTCTCAAGAGTAGACATCCCCGGGCTGCTGTGTTAACTCTGCCCTGCACCACTGTCAGTGAGCCCTGTGATGGGAGTGTGGGCAGCCCAGGGAAGGAGCCGGCAGCAAATAGTCCCACTGCTCTTTTGCAGTGTAACTGGAGCTTGAAAAAGGGCATGTCAGCAATGCAAAGCAGCAAGGAGTGTGTATTTTTTGATCTTTGTATCAAGCTAATTATTGCCAATTTGCAGAAGCTGAAGTAAAAGCGTTTTGCCCGGGACAGTGCGTTGTAACCTTTTTATTGGGATCGAGAGGGAAAGCAAGACCGAAGAAGCAAAGGGACAGGATTCTTCAAGTAGGCCGCTCCTGGCATCTGCCTTGTTGAATTGTTCTAAAAATGCATTTAAAAACTAGTGTCTTTTTATTATAGGATTTGAAAGTTCTGAATAGTAAAAGTTTATAAAGAAGCAAATAGAAATCACCCAGGACAACTATTGTTTCTATTTTAGTCCATTTTCAAATATACAGCTATATTTATATCTGTGGACCACATTACGTGAGCAATGCCACAGTCTGCTCTTTCTCCTTACCGTCACGTTGTGGGCATTTTCCCAGGGCACTAAACTGTTTTAGCAGGTTCATTCTTGAAAAGTTGTATGACCTCCCACTGTTTGGTTTTATCATGATTTATTGACCCAGTCTCCTAACGTTGGGCATTTAGGTCTCCGGTGTTCATGATTGTAGCACTATCGCGACGAGCGTTATTTTGAAGAATATTTGATGATTTGAGAACTGAAAGTGACATCCGACTGTTTTAAATTAACCTGTGCCTTTGAATGTTAGCTTGACTGTTTAAACAAGCTGTTGAATACAGCAGAGGGTGGTGGCTATTGTAGTGGCCGCTGGGTGGGCTGTGTGAAGGGAGCTACCTTGGTGCTGCGTGTGGCCATGGACGGTTATCACTGTCCTCTCTTGTAGGGGGCGGCCACGTCAGAACCTGCCTTCCAAGGCTCCTCGAGGCTCAGGGAGGTAATAACGGTCGCCTCCAGGATGCCTGGCCATATGCTGCTGTTGCTGCTGTTTGTATATTTCTCTTCTGATTGAATTTCCATGGGTCTGTTCAGTTTGATTGGTTCCGTAGTTTCTGTGACTTACAGGAGTTCCATTCATTGAAAATATTTTCTCCATTTTGTCTTTTGCCTTTTCATTGAGTGTATGTTGCTTTTGGATCTCTCAAAGGTTTTTGATTGTATGTAAACCCACGCTTCCTTTTGATTAACATGAAATGTATAAAGTCTATAGATTCCCAAGCCCTTCCCTCTAAGGACTCTCTCTCTGTTGAGAATCACCATACCCCTTCTTCTTGTATCCCCAGCAGGCAAGAAGATGTTTCAAGCTTTACTTGTGTATTTTCCTTTTAAGTTTTTTTATTTATCTAAGTAATCTCTACCTCCAACATGGGGCTCAAACTCAGGACCCCGAGGTGAAGAGTCGCATGCTCTTCAGATGGAGCCAGCCAGGGGCCCCTCTTGTGTAGTTTGTTATGAAAGTATGTGTCCCTCCCCCCCAATACAAAATTTCTTACTGATGATTTTTTATCTAGGTTTTCTTCATTACTTTAATCCATTTATTCTATTAGGTGTATTTAATAATCACTTGGCCAGATTTTTAAAATATCTCATTTGGATTTTGATGAGATTTTCAATAAATGTGTGTGTTAATTTGGAAGGCATCGATCTCTTCTAGTTAGGGTTTCAGACTCTCTTTCTCCTTAAGTCTCTGTCACTGCCCTTGGGAGGAGTGTTCTCTGTGTGGACCCTGCACGTTTCTCCACTCACTGATGCTTCCTTTTTGTGTTGCCCTAGTAAATTCTTTTAGGTTATGTTTCCATGATCTGTTAGATTCAGGCTCTTTCCTACAGAGTTTCTTCAATATGGTCTTCGTTAAAATACTGATTAAATAATACATGTTCAGTCCTTACTCTGTAAGACACAGTAGAAAATGTTGAGGGGTTAAAAAGAAGGTATGGGTTTCAGAAACTTCTTTTTCTCTTCCAGAAGAGTGGGTTTCAGCTCTTCAGCAGCAGAACCTGATAAAGCCCAGATAACCTGTCTTTAAAAGAGCTCTACTTTTAAAGTTTTAATAGTTTGTTTCAGATATTTTTCATATGTAGCATGTTAATCTCATTTTTATTGTTGTGATTCTAAAAATAAATGACTTGTTTTGTTCTCTGTGTTCCTTGATGCTAATTACTTTCTATGTTTCTAGGCCAGATTATTCTCTCTAAGCATTTATCATAACTGGAAGACATTAGAAATAGTACAGTCCTGTCTGGATGGCGATTACCTATGAAAATTAGAACATAATTCTTTACAGCATCTTCCTCATTGGTTGTTAGTACATTTTTCCTATTTTGTCCATCCGTTGATCCCTTATGAAAAATCAGCATTACAGATTACTGTTCACACAAGAGGAGAACCCAGATCTTTATATCTATTATGTCAGAGCTCATCAAGAGTAGGTGCCACTCTACCTGGAAGTGAGACAGGCCACATGGTTTGTGGGACCCAGTGCAAAATGAAGCCACCGGGCTCTTCCTTGGAAATGTAAAGATGTCACAATGGTGGCAGCAGAGCCCAGGGAGGGCCCTTCTCATCTTTTCTTGCTGTTCTGGACTGTGACTTCTGTTTGAGATTTGACCTCCGATTTTGATTTGTTCTTTCTCTCTGGCGATTTGAATTTTTAAAATCATTTAAAGGGAAGGTAATGAGGTCTTTGTTTATATTTTCATCTTCAAGGATATTGTTTAGATAATACATTGTGTTTTTTCCCCTAGATGTTTATTAAGGCAATTGTGAAAAGTAGAATCTCTTACTTAAAACAAGCTGTTTGAGGAAGGGAAGTCTAATAAGAAACATAAGTAATGGGTTTTGTAGTTTTTCCGCTGGTATGAATTTAGTCGTTGGTAAAACTTAGATCTTCAGGATGTTGAGCTTAGAGTCACTTCTCAGATCACAAACATGTTACCATCCATGATTCCTGGGTTTTTTACAGACCTCTAGGGGTTTCTCCTGATTTCTTCTGGCTCTCTGTTTCCTTTCTGGCGTCATTTTTCGGGGCCTGGGTTTTACAGATGCAGTCAGACTACTTGGGGACCTTTTCCTTGTTGCCCTGTGGCCTCCCTGCCTCAATAGCTAAAGTATTTCTTCTCACCTTGACGTTGCTTTCCTGACTTGAAAGCTCCCCGGTTCCTTGGGGGAAAATCCCAAGTGTACGTCCCTTGGCGCTCTCAGACTCGACTTACCCCTTTTTGCTACTCAGACATCTTCTAATGAGCTCATAAGTCCCCTTTATATTTCATGTAAGACTCTTTAAGTATGATCACCGTCACCGTCCTGCTCTGTTCCTGGTTCTTGGGCTCACTACCTGCTGTGCTAAGAAAAATCGTCACCTTTGTGCTTCCTCCTGATCTTCCTCTCTCTTCTGCCGTCACATTGTCACTGTATTACGGTCTCTTTGTATTCTTGGTTTTTTTTTTTTTCCTGTTTCAGAGAAAAAGATGTCCCACTTCTTTCCAAAAAGTACATCCCAATTTCTCTTCCTAAATATATCTGCTCTTACCTGCTTTGGGCCCTGTGTTTAGCCTTTTGTCTCTTAGCATTATCTCAAATCTGTTTTCCCATCATCTTCTTCTTTTTCACTCATTAATATATTCATATTTTCTGACTCAAAAATTATTTTAAAAGAACCAAAACACTTCTGTACAAATAAAGCAAATTTTGGTTTCAAGCTATGGAAAACCTGACCTAAAACTGGCTTAGCGGAAAGGATTCATGTTGTTGAAAAACCCAAGGGGATGTTTTATTTCAGACAGTTTGATGCAAGGGCTTATTGCCTGTCAGGGGGACAGGATGTGTCTAGACAGCTTGTCTGTCCATCTTGGTCTGTCCATTCTCCATCTTCTTGCTTCCCTACATTCTGAATTCTGCTTCCTCCTTTCCAGGCAGCTCTGGCTAGCTCGAGAGCTCACGTTCAAGTCTGAGGTTCTCCTCCTGAGCACTCCTCCCTAAGAGTCTCATCGCATCTTCTTGACTCTGGTCGGGTTCTGAACTCGCCCCTGACTCAGCCAGGTGCCAGGTGAATGGGATGCTCCATATCTGGGTCTGGCTGCTACCGTCGGAGGTACTGGGACTGAGCTGGGAGCGCGTCTCAGAGGAATATTAGAACATGCTTAGTGAGAGAAGCAGAACAGTTTCCGGAGAGCCCAAAACAAATATCCATGTACCTTCCCCTTAAACATGTGTGGAAGGACTACCCTAGAAAAAATAGTGTATTTCCAGATCAACTGGACTGATAGAAAACTGGTCCAATGGTATGGAAAATAGAACCAGGTCTTGTGAAAACAGCGGTCTAAATCTTTATGCACGTCAATGGGAAAAGCTGTTTTCAAACGTTATTGAATTAATGAGCAGGGAGCTTTTAAAGAGTCTGAGTGCACACTTTATCCTGTTTTTAATCAAGTTTCTTGTCACCAGTACCAGGGACAATACTCGCAGCAAATGTAGACTGTGAGGGTTCTTGCTGGCGTGAAAGAAATAGAGACTCTGTGGCTCAAAAGACTTAGGAGCTTTTACTAAACTCATCACACTCACCAACTCTGGACTCGGGAGGGAAATGGTCCTACAGATTTGAAAGTTTTCCTCCTCTGTCACCTTCCAGCACAGCTCTTCTTCCTGTCACTCGTGTGGCCACTACAGCCAGTGAAACGGAGGGGAAACTTCTGATCCTCAGCACGTTCGGAGACCTCTCCTTTCATAGTCCACTGATCTATGTCTGCGTTCAGCTACGTGAAATTAGTTTAATTTCACGTGCATCAGGGGTTTGGAAAACAGAGGTATCTGGAAACAGCCGAGAAAAGAGAGAAGCGGGGTGTTTGCCATGAGATTTGTGTTCCATACCTAACAAAGAAAAGGGGGCAATACTAAAGATTCTCTCACCCCAAGAGCATAGTGCCTATTCTATTTGATAGAGTCTAATGACATTTTTTTGTCGTTATTAATTATTCCTTTGTAGCGTTGGTGTCTGTGCAGCTTTCCATTGTTACTACTCGGTGGCGAATGTTTTTGAGATTGTAGGGTCTTCCCTCCTCTTTACCCGAGATTTATCTCCGCGCCCCGAGAGTTGCTCCCCAATGTCCAGATGTCTGGTCCATTTATTCATGTTACCACGTCGGCCTCTCAGATGGCGCTCTAGGGCCTGTCTTACTCGATTTCCGCTCGTCCAGTTATGTGTTTAGCGAGCCTGTGTTGCTGTTCTAACTGTAGGCAGTTTTAATCCAATTTAACCCCCTTACCTCTTCTTCCTGTTTGCCATAGGAAGACCATGCAGTCAGACCAATTGGTCAGTCAGTCTCTCTTCCCAACATTCTTTACTCTCCCTGCCTTTTCTGTGTTCTATTTATGGGCCAAAAAATGAATTCTAATCATAGCTGAAAAATGAGAAATGTTAGTAGTGCCATTAATCATGCCATAGGAGACATGACCTTTATTCCCAAAGACTGCAGGTTATTTTAGGAAACATCTAACATGCAGAAACAATCCACTATAATTAAATCTTCAGGTATATGCGCAGCAGGGTTAGAAAAGGAAGAGATTAGTGTAGGCTGAAAGGTGCTATAACCCATAGAGGTGAATGGTGAAGTTTTGAGGGACTAAATCCCTCAAAGGAAGAAGATCTGAGGACACAGATTTGGTTGGCATCCCCAGAGTTACCGGTTGGGCAGGCAAAGCATAGCTAGTTGCAATAAGCAGAGGAAGGTTGATACAGCTGCTGATTGTTGACCTTTGTTGAGTGTGGTTTTTTGGTAACGTTTTATTTTGATGTAATTTCCAAGCTAGAAAAAATTACAAGAATACTACGGGAACTCCCATATATACTTTTCTGATTTTTCTCACCATAGATTAGTAGTTTTCCTTGTTCTAGGACTTTATATCAGTGTGATCATACAGGATCTACTCTTTTGTGTCCAGATTCCTTATTTCAGCAAAATGTCTTTGACTTTCATATACTATTGCAAATATAGATAGTCATTCTTATTTATTGATGAGTAGTATTCCATTGAGTGAACATGCCATACTTCATTACCTGTTTTCCTGTTGATGGACAGGTTTGGGTTGTTCCATGTTTTGGGCTATTTTGAATAAAGCTGTTACAGAATTCTTGTGAAAGTCTTTTTTTTTTCTTTTTCTTTTTTGTGGATGTGAATTAGTTATTATTTCTCGTGGCAAAATACCTAGGACTAGAATTGTTGGGTCTTAGGGAGGGTTTATGTATTTTTTTAATATGATTTTTTGTTTTTTAAAATTTACATCCAAATTAGTTAGCATATAGTGCAACAATGATTTCAGGAGTAGATTCCTTAGTGCCCCTTCCCCATTTAGCCCATCTCCCCTCTCACAACCCCTCCAGTAACCCTCTGTTTGTTCTCCATATTTATGAGTCTCTTCTGCTTTGTCCGCCTCCCTGTTTTTATATTATTTTTGTTTCCCTTCCCTTATGTTCATCTGTTTTGTCTCTTAAAGTCCTCATATGAGTGAAGTCACATGATTTTTGTCTTTCTCTGACTAATTTCACTTAGCATAATACCCTCCAGTTCCATCCATGTAGTTGCAAATGGCAAGATTTCATTCTTTTTGTTTGCTGAGTAATACTCCATTGTATATATATATATATATATATATATATATACCACATCTTCTTTATCCATTCATCCATTGATGGACATTTGGGCTCTTTCTATACTTTGGCTATTGTTGATAGTGCTGCTATAAACATGGGGGTACATGTGTCCCTTCGAAACAACACACCTGTATCTCTTGGATAAATGGCTAATAGTGCAATTGCTGGGTATTAGGGTAGTTCTATTTTTAGTTTTTTGAGGAACCTCCATACTGTTTTCCAGAGTGGCTGCACCAGCTTGCATTCCCACCAACAATGCAAAAGAGGTACTCTCTCTCTTCATCCTTGCCAACATCTGTTGTTGCCTGAGTTGTTAATGTGAGCCATTCTGACAGGTGTCAGGTGGTATCTCATTTGGTTTTGATTTGTATTTCCCTGATGATGATGATGATGATGATGATGATGATGATGATGATGATGATGACGTTGAGCATTTTTTCATGTGTCAGTTGGCCATCTGGATGTCTTCTTTGGAGAAGTGTCTATTCATGTCTTTTGCCCATTTCTTCACTGGATTATTTGTTTTTTGGGTGTTGAGTTTGATAAGTTCCTTATAGATTTTGGATACTAACTCTTTATCTGATATGTCATTCGCAAATATCTTCTCCCATTCTGTTGGTTGCCTTTTAGTTTTGCTGATTGTTTCCTTCACTGTGAAGAAGCTTTTTATTTCGATGAGGTCCCAGTAGTTCATTTGTGCTTTTGTTTTCCTTGCCTCCAGAGATGTGTTGAGTAAGAAGTTGCTGCGGCCAAGATCAAAGAGGTTTTTGCCTGCTTTCTCCTCGAGGATTTTGATGGCTTCCTGTCTTACATTGAGGTCTTTCATTCATTGTGAGTTTATTTTTGTGTATAGTGTAGGGAAAGTGGTCCAGGTTCATTCTTCTTCATGTCACTGACCAGTTTTCCCAGCACCACTTGCTGAAGAGAATGTCTTTATTCCATTGGATATTCTTTCCTGCTTTGTCAAAGATTAGTTGGCCATATGTTTGTGGGTCCATTTCTGGGTTCTCTATTCTATTCCCTTGATCTGAGTGTCTGTTTTTGTGCCAGTACCATAGTGTCTTGATGATTAAAGCTTTGTAGTATAGCTTGAAGTCCAGGATTGTGATGCCTGCTGCTATGGTGTTCTTTTTCAAGATTGCTTTGGCTATTTTGGGTCTTTTCTGGTTGCATACAAATTTTAGGATTATTTGTTCTAGGTCTGTGAAGAATGCTGGTGTTATTTTGATAGGGATTGCATTGAATATGTAGATTGCTTTGGGTAGTATTGACATTTTAACAATATTTGTTCTTCCTATCCAGGAGCATGGAATCTTTTTCCATTTTTTTTTTTTTGTGTCTTCTTCAGTTTCTTTCATAAGCTTTCTATAATTTTCAGCATATAGATTTTTCACCTCTTTGGTTAGATTTATTCCTAGGTATTTTATGGTTTTTTGTGCAACTGTAAATGGGATTGATTCCTTGATTTCTCTTTCTGTCGCTACATTGTTGGTGTGTAGGAATGCAACCGATTTCTGTGCATTGATTTTATATCTTGCAACTTTGCTGAATTCATGAATCAATTCCAGCAGTTTTTTGGTGGAATCTTTTGGGTTTTCTATATAGAGTATCATGTCATCTGCGAAGAGCAAAAGTTTGACCTCCTCCTGGCCGATTTGGATGCCTTTTATTTCTTTGTGTTGTCTGATTGCAGAGGCTAAGACTTCCAATACTATGTTGAATAACAGTGACGAGAGTGGACATCCCTGTATTGTTCCTGACCTTAGGGGGAAAGCTCTCAGTTTTTCCCCATTGAGGATGATACTAGTGTTGGGTCATTCATATATGGCTTTTATGATCTTGAGGTATGCTCCTTCTATCCCTACTTTCTTGAGGGTTTTTATCAAGAAAGGATGCTGTATTTTGTCAAATGCTTTCTCTGCATCTACTGAGAGGATCATATGGTTCTTGTCCTTTCTTTTATTGATGTGATGAATCACATTGATTGGTTTGCGGGTATTGAACCAGCCCTGCATCCCAGGTATAAATCCCACCTGGTTGTGGTGAATAATTTTTTTAATGTATTGTTGGAGCCATTTGGCTAATATCTTGTTGAGGATTTTTGCATCAGTGTTCATCAGGGAAATTGGTCTATAGTTCTCCTTTTTAGTGGGGTCTCTGTCTGGTTTTGGAACCAAGGTAATGCTGGCTTCATAGAAAGAGTTTGGAAGTTTTCCTTCCATTTCTACTTTTTGGAACACCTTCAAGAGAATAGGTGTTAACTCTTCCTTAAATGTTTGGTAGAATTCCCCTGGAAAGCCATCCGGCCCTGGACTCTTGTTTTTTGGCAGATTTTTGATTAGTAATTCGATTTCCTTACTGGTTTTGTGTCTGTTCAAATTTTCTATTTCTTCCTGTTTCAGTTTTGGTAGTGTATATGTTTCTAGGAATTTGTCCATTTCTTCCACATTGCCCATTTTATTGGCATATAATTGCTCATAATATTCTTTTATTTTTATTTCTGTTGTGTTGGTTGTCATCTCTCCTCTTACATTCTTGATTTTATTTATTTGGGTCCTTTCCTTTTGATCAGACTGGCTAGTGGTTTATCAATTTTGTTAATTCTTTCAAAGAACCAGCTTCTGGTTTCATTGATCTGTTCTGTTTTTTTGGTTTCAATAGCATTAATTTCTGCTCTAATCTTTATTATTTCCTGTCTTCTGCTGGCTTTGGGTTGTATTTGCGGTTCTTTTTACAGCTCCTTAAGCCGTAAGGTTAGGTTTTGTATCTGAGATCTTTCTTCCTTCTTTAGGAAGGCCTGAATTGCTATATACTTTCCTCTTATGACCACCTTTGCTGCATCCCAGAGGTTTTGGGTTGTGGTGTCATTTTCATTGACTCCATATACTTTTTAATTTCCTCTTTAACATCTTGGTTAGCCCATCCATTCTTTAGTAGGATGTTCTTCAGTCTCCAAGTATTTGTTACCTTTCCAATTTTTTTCTTGTGGTTGATTTCAAGTTTCATAGCATGGTCAGAAAATATGCATGGTATGATCTCAATCTTTTTGTACTTACTTAGGGCTGATTTTGTTTCCCAGTATATGGTCTATTCTGGAGAATGTTCCATGTGCACTGGAGAAGAATGTATATTCTGCTGCTTTAGGATGAAATGTTATGAATATATCTGTTAAGTCCATGTGTGTCATTCAAAGCCATTGTTTCCTTGTTGATATTTTGAGTAAATGATCTGTCCATTGCTGTGAGTGGGGTGTTGAAGTCTCCTACTATTATGGTATTACTATCGATGAGTTTCTTTATGTTTGTGATTAATTGATTTATATATTTGGGTGCTCTCACATTTGGCGCATAAATGTTTACAATTGTTAGGTCTTCTTGGTGGATAGACCCCTTGATTATGATATAGCATCCCTCTTCATCTCTTGAGACAGTCTTTATTTTAAAGTCTAGATTGTCTGGTATAAGTATGGCTATTTTGGCTCTTTTGTTGACCATTAGCATGACAGATGGTTCTCCATCCCCTTACTTTCAATCTGAAGGTGTCTTTAGGTCTAAAGTGGGTCTTGTAAACACCATATAGATGGATCTTGTTTTCTTATCCATTCTGTTACCCTATGTCTTTTGATTGGAGCACTGAGTCCATTGATGTTTAGAGTGAGTCCTGAAAGATAGGAATTTATTGCCGTTATGATGCTTGTAGAGTTGGAGTTTCTGGTGGTGTTCTCTGGTCCTTTCTAATCTTTGTTGCTTTATTTATTATTAATTAATTTATGTTTTCATCTTTTCTCCCCTCAGAGAGTCCCCTTTAAAATTTCTTGCAGGGCTGGTTTAGTGGTCACAAACTCCTTTAATTTTTGTTTGCCTGGGAAACTTTTTATCTCTCCTTCTATTTTGAATGACGGCCTTGCTGGATAAAGAATTCTTGGCTGCATATTTTTCTGATTCAGCACATTGAATATATCCTGCCACTCCTTTCTGGTCTGCCACGTTTCTGTGGATAGGTCTGCTGCAAACCTGATCTGTCTTCCCTTGTAGGTTAAGGACTTTTTTTCCCTTGATGCTTTCATGATTCTCTCCTTGCCTGAGTATTTTGTGAATTTGACTATGATATGCCTCGTTGATGGTCAGTTTTTGTAGAATCTAATGGGGGTCCTGTGTGCTTCCTGGATTTTGATGTCTGTGTCTTTCCCCAGGTTAGGAAAGTTTTCCACTATGATTTGCTCACCTAACCCTTCTACCCCTATTTCTCTCTCTTCCTCTTCTGGGACCCCTATGATTCTGATGTTATTCCTTTTTAATGAGTCACTGATTTCTCTAATTCTTAAATTGTGCTCTTTGCCTTAATCTCCCTCTTTTTTTCTGCTTCATCATTCTCTATAAGTTTGTCCTCTACATCGCTGATTCTCTGTTCTGCCTCCTCCATCCTTGCCACTGCGGCATCCATCCATGATTGCAGCTCATTTATAGCATTTTTAATTTCATTCTGGCTATTTTTTGCTTCTTTTATCTCTGCAGAAAGGGATTCTAATCTATTTTTGACTCCAGCTAGTATTCTTATTATTGTGACTCTAAATTCTGGTTCAGACATCTTGCTTATATCCTGTTGGTTAAATCCCTGGCTGTCGTTTCTTCCTGCTCTTTCTTTTGGGTTGAATTCCTTCGTTTTGTCATTTTGAAGGGAGAAAAGGAATTAATGAGGTAGAAAAATTAAAATAAAAAAAATTAAAATTAAAAAAATATTAGAATTAAAAAATTAAACACACACACACACGCACACACACAAATTGAATAAATTATGCTAGATCCTAGGTGTGTTTTGGTCTGGGTGTTGAAAGTGGTTTGACAGATTAGAGAAAAAGGGGGGGAGAAGAAAAAAAAGGGAAGTTGAGAATTTGAAAAAATGAATACACTGAAGTAGACTAAAATGAGATGATGGAGGTAAAATAGAATTTGAAAAAATATACGCAGAAATATAGTAGAAAAAATTTAAAGAAAAATATTTTTATTAAAAATTAAAAATAAAAATGAATCGTTTCTATGTTCAAGAAATAGAAAAGAAATGAAAAAGAGAAAAAAGAACAAAAAAGGAAAGAAGGAAATCATTTGAAAATTTGAAGAAGTGAATACACTATAGTAGACTAAAATAAAATGATGAAAGTAAAATAGAATTTGAGAAAATTCACACGAAAGCAAAAAATATAGTAAAAAAGTTAATGAAAAATATTTTTAATAGAAATTGAAGGTAAAAATGAAGTTTTTCTCTTTCTGCATCAAGAAAAAGAAAAATGAAAAAGAGAAAAGAAGAAAAAAAAAAGGAGATCGTTTGAAAATTTGAAAAGGTGAATACATGGAAGTAGACTAAAATAAAATGGCGGAAGTAAAATAGAATTTGAGAAAATTTACACAAAAGTAAAAAATATAGTAATAATTAAAGAAAATATCTTTAATAAAAATTGAAAATAAAAATGAATTTTTTCTTTTTCTGTATTCAAGAAAAAGAAGTGTAAAAGAGAAAAAAAAGGAAAGTAAGAAAATTGAATAGATGAACCTACTAACAGATTGAAGTAGGACTGAAATTGCTTCGTTTTCCCCTAGAGGTCGGTCCATGTAGCTCTTTATAGTCCGTAGATTAAGCCGGCGGTGAGGTTTGTGTTCTTGAAGAGCGAAGTTGGCCCAGTTGGGCGGGGCTCGGTGTCACGGCTCCGCTCTCCCCTAGATGGCGCTGCCAGCCTCCTGGGGCGGATTCTTGCCGCGCTCGTAGGTGCCCGGGCGTGCGCATGCGTGGGAGCGGTGAAAAATGGCGCCGGCCAGGCACCCAGTCCGTTCTCCGGATCAGCAGTCGTGCACCGGTCCTCCGTCTTCAGCTCTCATCCACTCCCCGCTTTTCCACTCTCCGTGACCAGGCCCCAGGCAGTACCTCTCTCCTGAGGTTTGTCTCAGGTGCGGCTGTTTTCCCCGGCCCCTTGCTTCCCAAGGACCGTGGCTTTGACCCGTTCCGCCCCTCTGCGGGAGGGTCTCTCCGAGCGGTGGCCGAATGAGCAATGGCCGAATGTCGGCTGCACCCAGGAACGCCCGCTGGACCCTGCTGCTGCCGGTGCCCCGAGACTGCGGTCAGGTGCCAGCCCGCCCCAGAAAAAAGTTCATGAGACGGTGTAGCAGCAGCGTTTCAGGGATTGTGGAAAATCACAACACACGCCTGGCACCAGGCTTCGCCCTCCACGACCTTGTTCCAGCACCAGTGAACGTGGCCACCTTCTGGGGTCTGCCGGGTCCAGGTGGCTTCAACAGTCTCTACCAAATGTCCTTCCAGCAGCGGAACCGCTTTTCCCCGTGTGGCCCGAAAACCTCCCGGACCCCACTCTGTTCCTGGGGATCCGCCCTTCCCACCAGAGCACCGCCAGGTAGGGAGCTGCGGAGTTGCAGCCTTTGCGCTCCCCTTGTTTGCAGTCTTAACGGAATTGAAACCCTCTCCTTTCTCCCTTTTTAGTTTAGTCCCTGCAGCTGTTTCCAATTTTCCACTTTCTCTCCAGCTGCCTTTGGGGAGGGGGGCTTTGCCCGTATTCTCCCCTCCCCCTCCCCTCTCTCTCCTCTCTCCGCTTGCAAAAGCACCTCCCTTCCTGCGCCTTCTCGCTCCCCAAGTTCACTTCTCTGCACCGCGTACCTGCTGAATTCTGTGGTTCAGGTTGTGCAGATTGTTGTGTTAGTCCTCCAGTCGGTTTTCTAGGTGTGTAGGATGTTTAGTGTTGGTCTGGCTCTATTTCATGGACGCGAGACACACAGAAAATTTCCTTGTTGTTCTGCCATCTTGGCTCCTCCTCTCCAGGGAGAGTTTATGTATTAAAAATTGCCAGACATTTTTCTATGTATAAGAAAATTTTATGTATGAGAAATTACCAAATATTTTTTACAGTGTTTGTACCATTTTATACCCCCTCCCCCCCAGCAGCATACAGTATGGTTATATGGTTGTTCCATATCCCACCAACATTTGATGTTATTAGTCTTTTAAATTTTAGTCATTCCAGCCTGTGGGAGTAGGATCAGGACTTCGTGGCTTTGATTTGCGTCTCCCTGATGGCCAGTAGTGGTGAGCACCTTTTCGTGTGCCTCTTGGCCATTTTCATATCTTTTTGAAGTGTGTGTGAATCCTTTTGCCTTTTTAAAAACAGTTAACTCTTTATTTGTGAATTACATGACTTTTTTGTGTTTTCTGAATGCCAGTCCCTTGGCGGATAAATGTTCTGCAAGTATCTTTTCACAGTCTGTGGCTGGCTTACTCATTGTCTTCAAGGTATCTTAAAAATTTTGTTCATTAAGGTATAATTGACATATTACATGACTTTCTGGTGTACAGTATAATGATTGGATATTCACACAGTCTGAAATGATCACTATCATAAGTCTAGTTACCATCTGTCACCATATAGAAAATTGTAGGATTTACTCTTCTGGCAACTTTCAAGTATGCTCTACCAATATTTGACTATAGTCCCCGTGCTGTACTCACTTATTTTATAACCATTAAGTTTGTGTCTCTTCACCTGCTTCACTCATTTCATCCACTCCTCCCCTCTGGCAGCAATCATTCTGTTCTCTGTATTTATTTCTTTTGTTTTTCGGATTACACATGTAAGTGAAATCCACATATTTGTCTTTCTGTGTCTGGCTTGTGTCACTTAGCATAATGTTCTTTGGGTCCATCCATGTCATTGCAAATAAAGGATTTCCTTCTTTTTTATGGCCGAATATTCCATTTCGTGTGTGTGTGTGTGTGTGTGTGTGTGTGTATTACATATTTTTATCCATTTGTCTGTTGATGGACACTTAGGTTGTTTTCATGCCTAGGTTGTTATAAATCATGCCTTAGTGAATAATGCAATGCTAAGATTTGTTTTTTGAGCTAGTGATTATATTTCCTTTGGACAAATATCCAGAAGTGGAATTTCTAGATTACATAGTAATTTTTTAAAAACAATTTTGAGGAACATCTATACTGTTTTCCATGGTGGAGAGGATGAATTAATGTAGGTAATTACCACCAACAGTGCACGAGGGTTCTCCTTTCTCCACATCCTCACCAGTACTTGTTATTTCCTGTTTTTTTTTTTTTGTTTTTTGTTTTTTTAATTGCCATTCTGACAGGTGTGAGGAGATACCTCATAGTGGTTTTGATTTGATTCTCTGGTGATGAGTGATGTCGAGCATCTTTCCATGTGTCTGTTGGACATCTGGATGTCTTCTTTGGGAAAATGTCTACCCAGATTCTCTGCCCATTTTTAAATTGGATTTTCTTTTGACATTGAGTTTTATGAGTTCTTTATGTATTTTGCATGTTAACCCCTTGTTGCCCATATTATTTGCAGATATTTTCTTCCATTCGGTAGGTTGTCTTTTCACTTTGTTGATGGTTTCCTATGCTGTGCGGAAGCTTTTTAGTTCGATGGAGTCCCATTTGTTTATTTTTGCTTTTGTTGCCTTTGCTTTTGGAGTCAGATCCCAAAATGTATCACCAAGACCTATGTCAAGGAGCTTATTATTATTTTTTTCTAGGAGTTTTATGGTTTCTGGTATGGTTTCTTACATTCAAGTCTGAATGCATTTTGAGTTAATTTTGTATATGGTGTAAGATAAGGGATCCAGTTTTATTTTTATTTTTTTTGCATGTGGCTATCCAGTTTTCCCAACTCCATTCATTGAAGAGACCATCCTTTCCCCATTGTATGTTCTTGACTCTTAATGATATGCTTTAATGACCAGAAGTTTCACATTTGGATGAAATCTAATTTATCAGGTTTTTAAAATTTTTTTTTTGTTTTGTTTTGTTTTTTTTTTTTTTTTTTGGTCTTAAAAACTTTTTCTACCCCAGGTTATAGAGGTATGCTTTCTTTCTTCAAGTTGTATTATGGTTTTAACTTTTATATTTAGGTCTGTTATCCAACCCTAATTAATTTTTGTGTAAAGTATAAGGTAAGGGATGAGGTTCATTCTGTTTTTCCATATTGATAAGAAGGTATTTGCACCATTTGTGAAAAGATTTTCTCATTAAATTATCTCGATGTCTTTGTCAGAGGTCAACTTCCAGTAAGAGTATTGGTCTGTTTTTGGACCCATCTGTTCTGTTCTTGTGTGTCTTCATTGCTGTACATCTATAGTAAGTCTAGAAGTCAACTTTTTTTTTCTTCTTAAGATCGTGTGGCTATTTTAGGTCCTTAGTATTTCCATGTGAATTTTAGAAGCAGCTTGTTAATTTTTATTATTTATTTTTCTATGTTTAATATTTATAAATTATTAACTAAAATGTCTCCTGGGTTTATGATTAGGATTGCATTGAATCTGTAGATCATTTGGGTAAATGGATGTCTCAATAATTATTGAGTCTTGCAATCCACGTACATGGTACACATCTTTTGTCTCCTCTGCTGTAGGCTTGACTCTTTAGATAGAGTATTATTGTTGATATAGTGCATCTAAGGTGCTTAGCACATTTAGCCTGGGATATATAATAATCTACCCTTTAATGTTAATATATATTATTAGTTACATTAGTGTTCACAAAGCCTTATAAAGTACCTTCTCTGTGTGTTCTTATTTTACTCAGCTTAGAGCTTGACCATGGTTACACAGCTAGTAAATGGCTGGGCAGGGTTTGGAATGAGGCCTTTATGACTCTAAAAGCCATGCCTGTAACTGAATGTCACTGGAAGCCAAGGGCAGTGAGCCTCGAATTTAATTTGTCTGCATTTTGGGGATGGTCTTGTGTTTTGGTAGGTTAAAGTTGGAATTTCCAACAACAGAATTTATTCTGAATGATTTAAGCAACACAGGAACTCGCTAAGGGTACATTATCTCACAGAGAAGGAACTCTGGCCACTATGGCCTTGTTATAGGAAGGTTGGGGAGGGGAGGAGATAGGTGAGCACTGGACTCCCAGCTGGAGGGATTACCACAAATTTGGAGGAGGAGCCATAAGTGATTCCCCAGCATATGTCGTCTGCTAATTTATAGGTTTTTCTCTACTGGCAGTAACACGAAAGCAAGATTTCATGAGAATTTAAATCTATATTGTAAATTCTCAGCTAGTGTTTAAGCAAATAGGTGACTATGTTTCCCCCTTTGGTATATGTGTTAATCTGTTGTAAGAAAGACTCTAGACACATAACAGCGTTTGAATCATGTTTCTGCATTTATGACTGGCATGACCTTGCGCGAGGTACTGTTAACCCGTGTGTAGTTCTCTCACCTGTGAATTCAGAACATACAATGCCTCATTCATAGTAGTATCTTAAGATGTCTTGAGCTACCGTGCATAAAGCGCTTAACATAATGCTTCATGTACACTAAGTACTCAAAAATATTACCTATTTTATAGATACACGTTTTCACATACGTTCTGTGTGCGGATTGTTTAACTGTGGGGAGGGCCTCACCTTTTTCTCCTATAGATACAGGCACTTACAGAGTGTGTAGAAAGAGCCCTGACCTTTCAAGATACGGCAAATGTTAAAGTTGTTCTAAAGTGGGAGAATATTTGGTAATAAAATACCAGCAGCCCTTGCTTCCACAGAGATTTCATGTTTATTAGCTTAGACAATTGCCACTGAGCTGTTACGGGCTACTGTTCTTCGGGGTCCATTTTCTGCAGTGTCCTGAGGACAAGCCACATGGAAAATGAACTCGCGGTTTTCTGTATGGCGTCGTCTGGCTGCCAGGACACATGCCAGCCGGTCGGAGGTCTCTCTCGATTTTGCACATGGCTGTGCAGTAATACAGAGCGGAGCAGAGCCGCATCTGGTCCATTCCGAATGTCATTACTGCGTCTCCTCTGAGGCCCCGCTTCTCGCAGCTCTCCCCCCCGCTTGCATGGAGCCCTGCCGAGGTGACAGCAGAGCGTTGCCTGGGAAGGGTCAGTGTCCTGTGGCATGCACTCCTGCACCTGGGGAGAAGGTGGGGGGGGGGGGTGGGACACCGCACGGTTCTTGCTAGTCGCTCAGTGGAGGAGGGGACTGGGGGGGCTGTGGGCTGCCTCTGTCCTTGCTGCAGAAGGGCTCCCGGCACCCTGCTGCAGGACTGGGAGCTCTGCTCCGAGGGGATGTGTCGCCCAGGGGGCCGCTGGCGAAGCAGCGCTCAAGCTCCGCTCGGTGACCACATGGTCCAGGATGTCTAGGGCAGCGCTTGGGCTCCGCAGACAGCTTCCGTGGGCTTCCTTCTGTCCCCCGCAGTCACCCACCTTGGGCCAAAGAGCGTCCGCTCCCCTCTGTTCTTCCGTCTGCTCTGCCCCAGGACTCACCTCTTACCCAGTGCAGGTGTGTCTCAGAAAGCTTGTGGCCTGCGAAGGAGCGGCACGTTCGGCAGTCACTTTCCGGGTGCGGGCAGTGATGTGCCAAGCTGCTTGTCACGGGACACCCGGTGGTACCGGGAGTCCCGAGCACAGAGCACAGGGCCTGGGAGAGTGGGACATGGCAGCGGGGTCGTGCGGGGCTCTTGACCGTGACCAGGCTGCTCTTAGCGCTTCGCTGGTCACAGGGGGCCGGGTGTCTGCCCTCCGGCTGCTGTGTGTGCAACGATGCTCACCCACCAGGAAGCGTGTGCGCGCGGCTCTGAATCTCGTCCGTGGGCCCCGGCTCTCAAAACTCCTCAGTCCGGCCCATTGCCCTCCTTGACCCCCCCGTTCAGTGTCCTTTCTGGACCACTTTGGCTTCTGCTATCCTAAGCTGCACAATTCTCCTTTACCGTTTTTAGCACCGTGGGTGTAATCAAATCAGAAGGACCCCTGCCTCCTTAGCAATCTCCCTCTTGGTGACAGGTGGACATCCAGGTGCACCCCAGGTGTCTCCCTGACTCACCTTTCAGATCATGTCTGATCATCACTGGCCTCAGGCCACATGCCCGAACCTGGGCCTCAGCCCCATGAGGCCTTCTTTATGAAGCAGCCTGCCTGAAGAGTCCTGACTTGTCCTGCATGGGCATGTCGTAATTGTAAAACTCTTAAATCTTTTCAGGGTACATTGAAGATGGATATGTGAAGATTGTTGTTATAAGTTTTAAAAATAACACAGAACACCTACCTCTTATTGGAAAAGTTGGCCTCTCTTGGAGAACTGATATTTTTGATGGCTGTATAAAGGTAATTTGTTGTTTAATTTTCTTAATGTAACCTGGTTTCTGTATGATAAAAGAAGTCTGTTGATGTATATCTGTGATCCTGCTTTTGAAGTCCTAGTTTGACTGTTCTAATGTCTGAAGATATGTGCACTTTCTCTTGGGCACCGACAGTCGATGCATTCAACAGGTGCCTGTTGAGTGCCTTCTGTTTTTCGTTGAGTGTGGGGAGGGGGGCAGGCTTGCAGCACATTCTTGTACCCTTGCCCCCCTGAAGCCCCTCTGTCTGTCTGTCTTGTGGAAAAAGAGTGGTGCTCCCGGTCGGACCAGGCAAGTAGCATTTATTCAACATCTTAAATGCTCATACACCACGTTAAAAGTCAGGATACAGATACTTCCGTGAATACCCTTCCTTGAACAGTGACATTAATTGGTGTCTCATCAGAAGTTAGCCACATGGACGGGAGAGTTTATTTAGTGGTTGGGGGTTGGCAGGGACGGAGGGAGTTGGCAGGAGGAGGAGGAGGTGGAGGAGCGTGAGAGCCCTTGTAACTTCGTTTTGTTCTCTTCTGTGATCTTGTGCCCATGGCCGCCCCTGCTTCTCCCTGTTCGCCATCTTTATCTTGTGGGATGAATAGCATTCTCATATTCCAGTGAGCCAGTGGGATCTGTCTCCACTAACATGGCTTTTTTCTGCCGTACAAGTTAGAACAATTACTGATGATGACTGAGACCAAGCATTCAAAGCAGTTAATTATCGGGTGTGCCTGGTGGCTCAGTGGGTTAAGCTTCTGACTTCGGCTCAGGTCATGGTCTCACGGTGGTGAGTTTGAGCCCCGCGTCGGGCTCTGTGCTGACAGCTCCGAGCCTGGAACCTGCTTCGGATACTGTGTCTCCCTCTCTCTCTCCGCCCCTCCCCGTTCACACTCTATTTCTTTGTGTGTCTCTCTCTCTCTCTCTCTCTCTCTCTCTCTCTCTCTCTCTCTCTCTGTATATTTATTTATTTTGAGAGAGAAAGAGAGCATGAGCATGGGAGAGGCAGAGAGAGAGAGGGAGAAAGAGAATCCCAACAGGCTCCAGCTGACAGCCCCATGTGGGGCTTGATCCCGTGAACCCTGGGATCGTGACCTGAGCTGAAATCAAGAGTCAGACGCTCAACCCACTGAGCCACCCAGGCGCCCCTCTTTTTCTTTATTAGAGTCAGATTATGATCTCAAATACATTTTAGAGACGCCTGCAGTGGCTGATGTCAGTCCTGAGTCCCCACACGACAGCTGCTCGGTAACTGGCCGCCATACTGGTTTACAGACCGTTCTGACAGCCAGGGTGGGAGCCCTGCTTCAGTCTTCGGTCTGATTCAGTGACGCTCGGAACGAAACCTGTCCCGCTCTGCCTTCTCTCTGTTCCTCTCAGACGTGCCGGCTGACGGGGTGTCCTTTGCTAAGGCTTTTCTTCTGTCTTTTCCTTTACTTTAGCCTTTCATTGCCTTGGCGTTTTTAATGTTTATCTGAACCTCACTTCTAAATCCATTTTAATTCAAGCTAGAGATTTGAGTATAACCGTGGTTGATGGGTGCGTCACAGGCTCATGTGTGGTGATGGCTGTGCCCCCCTCCCTGCCCCCCACGAGATGCGTTGGCTGGCCAGTTTGCTGACCGTGCTGCAGCGGCCTGGGTGATTGAGGGGGTCGGGCACCTTGGGAGAACCCGACACCCCACGTCTGACCTCAGTCTTTGACGCTGCAGAGTTCTTCGGCAAAGGGGGTGCAGGTGGGGAGAACGTACTTGCCCTGCAGGGAAGGTGGGTTCTGCCTACTGCTTGGATGTGTACATTCTAGAAGTTCATGTTGAGAGAGACAGATTTGGGGAAGGGTAATTGGAAACAGTTCTCTTGAGGAGAAAGGCAGAAGGTAGGTAGAGGAGGATTTGAGGGAGGTTATAAAACACTTCCCCCCTCCTCTCCCCCTCCCCAGGAGAGAAGTGATTTGTTATGGAGAAGGAACCAAATGGGAAAGGAGCCGCTTCCTGGGACTGGATGGGGAGTCAAGTGCAGAGGAGAGGAGGAGGGGGCCTCTGTGTCTGTGAAGCGGGGTCTGGGTCTCATCCGCTGAGTCTGGGAAGGGGAAGACCGGCGGAGGCTGTCTGTCCGTCTCGAACTTCCCCCGTGTGACCCGGCTGCCTGCAGGGAGTGAACTGGTGCCAGACGAGGGAAGGGGTAGCAGGGGGGGCGTGTAAGGACCACCAACATCCCCGTGCTGCGTCACCGCTCCCACCCCCATTTATCGCTCTGTTGTGCATCGGACACGCGTGGTGGAGGTGATGAGGGCGAGCTGGCCCGCCGCCCTCGTGACCCCGTCCCCTGGTGCCCCTCACCCCACCCGCTGCTCGTCCTTCACGCTCTCGGTGTGCACTCTGCCTCCGCCTGCCGTTCTGTTCTCTTTTCTCGTCTCCCTCCCCTCCCACTCCGTCCTTCACGACATGGCTTCGTTTGTCCCTGCAGGCACATATCAATCAGACCCGGAAAGCAGGTCTAATTGGCCGTTTTTCCCTTACACTTATGAATGTTTGTGTTTATTTTGTAGAGTTGTTCTATAATGGACATAACTCTTTTGGATGAATATGGGAAACCGTTTTGGTGTTTCAGTTCTCCGGTTTGCATGAGGGCTTTGGGGCCCTCTGACGGTCCCAGCTTCTTGGGACAGACTTCCTGTGTTGACTATGTGGACTCGGAAGGCAAAGTGCACGTGGAGCTGGTGTGGATCAAAGAGACAGAAGAGTACTTCATCGTCAGCCTGGTCCTGTACCTGAGGGTAGCGAAAATAAACCACTGGTTTGGGACGGCATACTGAGTGCTGGCAGCGGTGGCGGATCAGTGTCGCTGTTCGTTTATCTTGGACTAATCGTTCTGTTCTTGGTGTTGGGAGTTAAAATAAAGTAGTAGTCTGTTTGTGCCTTTTTCTTTCACATTAGAAGTTGTGATTCCTGGGTCATTTTCAAGCTAATGTGTAGAGGACCAAGTTAAAATTGAAAAACGTCCCAATGAAAATTCATACAAAATAAGAAACAAGATATCTGCTTCTCTTCTGCCATACAACTTAAAAAGCAAGGAATTCTTCTGACGCATATGATTGTGTGATCACTGTGCATGTATATGTGTGTGTGATCACTCTGTGTGTGTATGTGCATGTGTGATCACTGTGCATATGTGTGATTACTGTGTATGCACGTGTGTGATCACTGCACGTGTGTATGTGTATGTTTGATCACTCTGTGCATGTGTATATGTGTAAGTGTGTGATCACTGTGCGTGTGTGTATGTGTGTGCGTGTGTGATCACTGCGTGTGTGTATACATGTGTGATCGCCCTGTGTATATATGTGTGTGTGATCACTCTGTGTGTGTGTATGTGCATGTGTGATCACCGTGCATATGTGTGATTACTGTGTATGCACGTGTGTGATCACTGCACGTGTGTATGTGTATGTTTGATCACTCTGTGCATGTGTATATGTGTAAGTGTGTGATCACTGTGCGTGTGTGTATGTGTGT
The DNA here is from genome assembly GCF_018350195.1 of Panthera tigris. Taxonomy (NCBI): domain Eukaryota; kingdom Metazoa; phylum Chordata; class Mammalia; order Carnivora; family Felidae; genus Panthera; species Panthera tigris. The sequence continues at coordinate 89,088,753 of NC_056671.1, read as the reverse complement.
GCCTGTGTGATCACTGCGTGTGTGTATACATGTGTGATCGCCCTGTGTATATATGTGTGTGTGATCACTCTGTGTGCATGTGTATATGTGCATGTGTGATCACTGTGTGTGCGTGTTTGTGTTGTATAGATAGGTTTTTATTTCCCTTATTGGGTAGAACCTCAAATAAGAAAATGTATATAAATATGAACCTCATTAAACTTAGAAAGTGCTGTGTTCCTGGCATTCAGCAACCACGTTAATATTTGATGAAACAAAGTAAAATACCTACTGCATAGGGGAAGATGTATCTGAAATCATCAGGACAAACTGTTGCTGCTTAAGAGCAAAGTGTGATACAAACGCGGTAACGCCCCCCCCCCCCCCATGTTAGTGGAGGCGCTAAGTTAGTAGTGAGCACATCCTATGCAGAGATGTCTTCAGAGAACTGACAGGTACTTGGGCTTTAAATAGAGGTAACATGTATTTAAGCATATGTAGCTTTTTTAGGGATTTGGCTCTAAATTAGTTTAAGATTGTATAGATTATTTTTGATCATGTTTTTATCACCCACTTAAGGTTCCTCCCAGCAGTGACTTTTGGAATGCTTTGTTAGTCTTGCTGGGGGGAGCTCCCCCTCCTGTCTTTTTCTGTTTTTCTCCTCCTGAGCAATCTGATCCGCTCTTTTGAAGTACGTGCGTGTGTGCGTGTGCAATAAAAGATCCGGGGCAGATATCAGGTTCTTGGGCAAAGAAATGCGACAGTACAAAAGACTCCCGTCCTGACTCCGTCCCTGCCGTCCCGACCTCAGGGGCCCTGGGAAGGGAGAAACCTGAAATCTGTGTCAGAGCTGAGAGCGAGGGATGGTGTCATTTCGTGGCACCACCAGCAGGGTGTGGAGCACTTGCCTCGCCTGGGTGAGCGTTGGGGGGTTGGTGGAGGGGCAGTGGCTTGGACAGTGCGGAGGACCAGATGTCACGAGAGGCAGGTGGCAGAAGTCACGTGTCACCCGCAGGATGGAACTGGAAAACGAGCACAGAACGGTGTGTGGTGACTCCTGGAACTCACTGGGTTAAATGGTAGAGGGTCCGGGTGTCCTGGAAACACAGGAAGCGAGGTGGAGCCAGAGGAAGGGCACTGTTGCCTTTACCCACAGTGGAACAGTATTGGGATGGGATGGGAAGCCGGGTACTTCTGGGATGGCAGTGCTGCGGGGAACTCCTAGGCTGGAGCATCTCGTTATAACTCTTGGCCATGTTGAATCGAATGTGTGCGCAGTGTCTGTCTTCCCGCCAGGCTGCTCGTCTCGTGAGCAGGACTGTGCTGTCTGGTTTGCAACTCTTATCTCTAGCACCTAACAGGATGCCAGGCTCATAATACTATTTGTTGAATCAACAGAAATTATTATAGGAAACATAGCAGCAGCTATGGGAGCACGAAGGAGGCAGGGATGAATTCTGACTGGATGAGCCTGGGCGCCCTTCACTCTGAGCTAACTTTGGGCAGTGCTGGGCAAGGAGAAGCGAGCCGGAGGAGGGACGTTCACAGGGCGACTGTGGGTGTCTCATCAGAACAACGTGTGTGTGCCACGGGTCACCAGATGTTGCTGGAAGACTCCTCCCTGACCCCACCTGCCCTTTCATGGGTCTGAGATAATGTTCAAAAGCCGTTTCTTCTGAGATTTGTCTACATTTTTCTAAATAATATTCTTCTCTGGCGGTTTCTGGATTTGTCTGTTGTAGACACCTATTGACCTAAGGTAGATAAAATAGAGCCCTTTTACTCCAGCCACGTCCCCTCTTGCATCATACCAAATACAGCAGGTTTATAACAGTTGTTATGGTTTGTTGATTATGGCTGTGTTACCATTGTCTGCAGAGTCACATAGAGTTACACGCTTCTTTCTTTTACAACTTTGTATTTTTCTTGGAAGAATAACTGCCCTCCTATTTTTCTTTCTTTCTTTTTTTTTTATTTAAAATTTTTTTTTTTCTCAACGTTTTTTATTTATTTTTGGGACAGAGAGAGACAGAGCATGAACGGGGGAGGGGCAGAGAGAGAGGGAGACACAGAATTGGAAACAGACTCCAGGCTCCGAGCCATCAGCCCAGAGCCTGATGCGGGGCTCAAACTCACGGACCGCGAGATCGTGACCTGGCTGAAGTCGGGCGCTTAACCGACTGCGCCACCCAGGCGCCCCTGCCCTCCTATTTTTCTTACATGGTTTTAGTGAACCGAAAATTTTCTTAAAAGTTCTGTTCAGTCTTTACTATGTTGGTCAGTTTTTTTCAGTGGTTTTTCTTTTCTCTAAATCAATCGTATCAAATAATCTATGAATTCTGTTTTTTTGCCCAGGCTGTTTCATTTTCAGAGTTCTGCCTCTATTTGTTTTAAACTTCTTTCTAGCCTTGCTAGATGGCTCTCATCCTGGGAAGTTTCCTGTGAGAATCTTGTTTTATGGAGTCTTACCTTCCTCTTTCTTGATTTCTGCCCCTTTTTCAGTGGTGCACATTCTCATGCAGCTAAGAAAAGAGACACGGGAGACACATTTTAAATCTACAAATTCCTGAAAATGTCTACTGGATAGTTTAATGGGGTACAAATGGTAGGATAACAAATATTTTCTCTTAGAATGTGAAGACATTTTTTTCATGGCTTTTTATCTTAACGCTGTTATTGTTAGAGATGATGCCATTTTGATTGTCCTTCCTTCGTGTGTGACCCTTTTTTCTTCCGTCTCTGGAAGTTTTTAGAATTCACTTTTCTTTCTTGGTATTTTAAAATTTCAAGAGAATGTGCCTTGGAGTAAATCTTTTTCATTCATTATGGGTCATTTTAAGAATTTTTGTACTTTAATTCTGGATTAAAAAATTTTGTTATTTTCTCTCTCATCTTTTTCTGTAACTTTTATTAGTCATCATCCTTTTTGGATCCTCTCGTCTTTCCAACCTTCTGTCTTACTCTTGTGTTCTGCTTCTGTAATATTGTCTCAATTTGGCTTTTTAATGTTTCCGTTGAATTTTCTTTTTTATTTTGATGATCTGCTCAGGTTTTTATAAGAATCATTTTTCTAGTTGTCAAACCTTCTGTATCTGTCTCACAAACGCAGTATTTTCCTAAAAACAAGGGTTGGCAAACCCTTTTCCACAAAGGGCCCAATAATAGTCTAGTCTTTGCGAGACATAACGGCGACCGTTGCCTCCACTCGGCTGAGTCACTGCAGCGTGAAATCAGCTACAGACGGTGCACACGTGAGTGGGCCTGGTATGTTCCAGAAACCTTTATTTACTAGAACAGGCAGCGGGCTGAACTTGGCCCTGCGGCTTTAGTTTTCAAGTCCTGCACAAAAGTCTCTGAGGTTCTTTTTAGTTTTCAAAAAGCTTTTCATCCTCACCATTTGGCAAAACTGTGGTAGATTCTTTGAGGCAAAGAATCTTCAATGGATGCTAAATGTGTGGGTGAAGGTAGGAGGAGGAACAAGTTAGGGACGTGGTCTCAGAGCGTCTCGCCACAAGGGACTCGCTGTTGCAGAGGACAGAACAGTGCGTTCGCGGTGGAGGAACCTGGAAAGACAGCACTTTATGTTTTTAAAATGTTCATTTATTTTTGAGAGCGAGCGAGGGAGAGAGCACAGAGCCCTGACGCAGGGCTCGCACTCACGAACTGTGAGATCATGTCCTGAGCTGAAAGCAAGAGTCACACACTTAGCTGACTGAGCCCCCCACCCCGCCCCCGGGCGCCCCTGGAATGACAGCACTTGAGCCCATTCTCCGTTGCTGCCCTCTGGCCAGATGCCTCCTTCTCACACTGACTGCACGCTCTGCCAGGCCCCGACACGCCGTGCCTCGGCGGCCCCCTCTCCCCACGTGGGTCCAGAGGCATCATGGTATGGCCACCAGTTGGTACGATTTCAGGGTCTCTGGATTCTGGGACACGGCATACTGATGCTCAGATAGGTAAAAGGCCACTCGGCCTGAGGGAGGGCTGCCGGGCAGGGCCCTGCGGGGAGCTGTACCTGGGGACAGGGTGACAACAAGCTGGAGCCGGAAGGGCATCTTTTGAACGAAAGGCAGGGTAGGGATAGCTAGGTTTGGAAGGCTCCTCGTGGACTGGCGCACTCGAATAATCATCTGACACAGGGGCAGTCCTTGCTTATCTGGTTCCTGGACCAGGGCCACTCGGGCAGGTGCATTGTGGCACCGGAGGGTGAGAGCCCTTCTGGTAAAGGAAGTGGGTGGGATGTGGACTTAACCAGTCGCTCAGGAAGGGGACCGATCTGCCTCCAGGCTCGAGACCGGCTCACCGCAGCATTAAGAAAAGCCCCAGACCACGGCAAAACCAACCGCTTACGGCCTCTCCTCGGCGTGGATGTCCTCACCACCCTCCGTACATGCTTCCTCCCTCACCAGGAGCCCTCCCCACCCGCCCTGCTGCAGGTGCCCACTTTGTTCGATCTGACTTCATGGCTGTAGGAATCAACAATGGGCGAAGTGGAGACATTTCTCAAGAGTTAAGACATACTAGTATGTGTCATAAATCTCCCACATCATGCCCAACATAAGTAATAAACCTTTTCGGGGACTGGCCATCTTAGTGTTTTATGTAGTGACATTAAATTGTCAGACACATAAGATAAAAGCATTTAGTGATCATACGCCTTTGTCTGAGAGGAAGCCTTTCGTCTGAAAAGCAAGAGGAATTAGGCTGGATGTCTTAAATACAACGAGAGGATCGAGGCTCACGGAGCTAAATCAATTCAAGAAAAGTAACAGGTGCAAACTTAATATGCCTACCACTAGTGTAGAATAAGGGGGGACATATTTTTATGTCAAATGTACTCCAGATGTAAAATCGTTTCTCATTTAAAATCAGACCAGAGATCTGACCAGCCTACGTAAAGGTGATTTTTGTGTGTGGCTTGACTGCCGTGTCTTTGTCATTCAGCTCTTACAAGTCCAATGACAGTAACCCTGCAGAAAGAAAATGTTCACATGCGAAAATCATCCAAAGCTGGATGTTGAAGTGTGGGTCCCGCACACCAGGGTACGTCGTATGTAGGATGTTCCATCATCCAGCTTCAACGTGGTTGAATTGTTTTGTAGCATCCAGCGGCTTCAAGGAATAAGAAACATCTGGATTTTCTCCGCACTTCCATTACACAAGACCTGGGCTGCAGAAGCCACGGGGGCTGAAAGCCACCTGCACTGAGCACAGCTCGGGAGGATCACGCACGGGGAGAGGAAGGGGACAGCAGGATGCCTCTCCCAGGCTCACCCCTGCAAAGTCCGCCAGTCCCCCCGGGAAGGTCCTGGAGGAAAGGGCTGGTGTGGGCACAGCTATAAACAGCGATGGGCCCTGCAGAACAGGAGAAACAAAGGTGCTTAAGCCGGCACTCGGGCTCACACATCCATCATTTCAGGTGCACGTGAAATTGTGTTTTCTTCCTGAACACGACGCACAGGGATGAACGTGTGCTGTGAGAAATGTGCAGCGGTCGGGTTTACCTGTGCGTGTGTCTTACCGAACTGCTTCAGCCCTAGCTTGGACAGCTGGCCTTGGGGACCCCTGTCACTTTACCTTCCGGCCTCTGGGGTGTTACGAAATGAACTCTGGGAATTGCCCCAAAGGCAAATGTTTGTTCCCTGGTTGACATAGAGTCCTATGATTGAGTCACAGTGAAATGGGTATAAAAAATATATTCCTTTCTATGTGTCTAACTCAGAAAAGTGCCCATCCACTTGAGATGAAACACCTTTGATCTCTACTGGCTTGCTGTTGGCTGGAGAGAAAGTGAGAAATTCACCATGAAGCAATAACTTTCATTTTTAAAAACTGAGAGCTGATTGTGTGCTGGGCACTTGTAACAGGCTTTACCTGTATCTTTAAAATCTTTAAAAACCCCATGGGGTAGGTGGTGTGCTAACAACATTTTACAATGAGGAGCTGAGGTTCAGAGAGGATAAATGCCCTGAGATTCGCATCTGGTAACAGAGCTAGGGTTCCCCGCTCTTTAAAGCCCATGCCTAACTGTGCTGCGTATGGTCACATGTTCTGTGGTCCCCCAGGTGGGAGGACCTTCATGAACATTTAGCACTTGAGAAAAAGAACGTTAAGTGAGTGTTTAGCATAACATAAATAAACATGTGTACAAAGCCAATTCTGCCTAATAGGGAAGAAAACTTTAAAAGAATTCTGCTTTAAATCACAGAAACTGATATGTATTAATGTAAACAACTGAGAGTAACCAGTCACTTTAAAGAAGCACCAGGAGGCAGGGCCTGCTCTACTGCGTAAGAAGACTTGGTAGGAGCCACAGAAGGCATGTGAGTGCTCCTTGGTGCAAGACAAGAAGAGACTTTGGAGCAGAATGCAGAACTCAGAAACAGACACAGACACGTGTTGTATGATATCAGGGCAGTGACATGGGGGCAGTGGGGAGAAGGGTGGGTTTTAACGGATGATGTTGCACAACTAGATCGCTGTCTGGAAGAAAGATACCACTCCCAGAAAACACATTCCGGGGAGATTATAGACCTCAGTGTCTAAAGCAACGTAAGAAGGCTTCTGGGAGACAATAGGCCATCCTACAACTCAGTAGCAAAAATAACATGATTTGAGAAATGGGCAAAAGACTTGATAGATGTATGGCCAACAGGTGTATGAAAAGGGAGTCGATAGCACCAATCACTAGGGAAATGCAAATCAAAGCCACAGGGAGGTCTTATCTCACACCTGCAAGGATGGCTAAAATGAAAAAAACAGAAGATAGCAAGTGTTGGCGAAGATGTGGAGACAGCGGGAGTCTTGGGCACTGTTGGTAGGAATATAAAATGGTGCAGCCACTGTGGAAAACAGTATAGAGGGTCCTCCAAAAATTAAAAATAGAACCTCCATATGCTCCAGAGCTATCATAATCCCACTTCGGGTAGACACGCAAAGGAATTGACATCAGGATCTCGAAGAGGTTTGGACCCCCTCCATGTTCATTACTCATAACAGCCAAGGTACGGACATAACCTAAATATCCACAGACAGATGAATGGAAAGAGAAAATGTGGTGTATACATAAAATGGAATATTTTTCAGTCTTAAAACAGGAGGAAATCCTGCTGTACACGGATGAACGTTGGAGACACTATGCTAAGTGAAGTAAGCCAGTCATAAAAGGACAAATCCTGACGATTCCACTTATAGGAAGTGTCTAAAACAGTCAAGCTCATGGGACTAGGGATGGAACAGTGGCTTCCAGGGGCTGGGGCGATGGCAGAGGGGAGTTGTTCAGTGGGTATAAAATTCCAGTTACACAAGATGAATAAACTGGAGAGATCTGTACAACACAGTGTCTATAGTTAACGGTATCATACACTTAAACATTTGTTCAGAGGGTAGATCTAAGTGTTCTCACCACAATTAAAAGACAAGACAACATGGGTAGTACTTCCACTTGGTAGCATTTCCACTGGGGACTCAATTCAAGTTCCTTTCTTTTATTCTTTTAGAAATAGGACCTTCACTTGTTAGGAAGCACACTCCTTCCTTTGATAACTCTAGCCGAGTATTCCTCTCCACGTTGTGCCAACACGTGCCTCTAAATACTGTCAAAAAAAAAAAAAAAGTGACTTTGGGCCATAGTGCCTCAGACTGGAGGCACACAGTGTGTGTCTGATCCTAGTTGGCCCCCCCTCTGTTCTTTTCTTTTTTTTTTTTTTTGAAGTCTATTTATTTTGAGACAGACACCTGGGAGGTGTAGAGAGAGAGGGACAGACAGAATCTAAAGCAGGATCTGCACTATCAATGCAGAGCCCAAGGCAGGGCTCAAACTCATGAACCGTGAGATCATGCCCTGAGATGAAACCAAGAGTCAGATGCTTAACCGACTGAGCCACCCAGGCACCCCCGCACCTCTGTTGTTTTCAGAGCGAAGCTGAGGCGGGTCCTAAAACATCAACTGAGGGACCTGGTGTAGTAATCTCTGTTAACATCCATTCGGGGGATTTTAGCCCATCCTGGGCGATTATAGCTACGAAAACCAAAAGTCTTCTTATGTAACGTATGTATAAATAACGTCGATGTTTGGAGTCTACCAACATAGCTTCAGTGATGTTTTGGTTGCGTACATTCTTAGGAAGATTTAGACTTGGTGCAAATCAGAAGCACAAAATAAGACTGATGGCTGCTGAAAGTTCATGTAAAAGCAGTAGACCTGGAAGAAATAATGAGCAATTAAGAAAATGCTTAGTGGCAAAAATGTCAATTTGTAAAATTTGACAGGGACCAAAAAATCAATGAATCAGATTTGTGTTGTGAAATTTACGTGGAAAGGGATTGGTGCTATGAAAAAGGAAACGCTGTGCACAGTTCACTTAGGTATCTTGAGAGCCCATCAGAGGTTTGTGTTGCTTTAATGGCATTTAATGTTGCTGTAATTCTGAGGAAAATGTTTTTATTGATAAATAGAGACTACACATCCTCAGAGTCAAAATGGCGGGGTTAAAAACATTCTGTATTGATTTAAAAAGCACACTGCAGTGTGCTTTAAGCTAAGCAAAAATGATCTATTTTTTTTGTAACAGGGACGAGATGGAAAAATGGACGAATGTATGCAATTTGATTTGTTGAAGTCACGAAATTACGAGTACATTTTATGTGCAATCCTATTAATGTCGCTATAATGTAATAAAATATTTAAAAATCTGAAATTTAGTTTGGGGCTGCATGAGCTCTGTAAAATTCTGATGTAACTAGACTCTGGAGCCTGCAATAAAAATTATTTGATCTTTTATTCACATCCGGCCCACACCCCAGTAGTCTTCTGTTGCCCCTGGTTCTTGTGCTTTTCCAACTGATTTCGTGCCTTTGATTAGGGCACGAGAAATCGCAGATGTCATGGAATGAGATACTAAGTGGTATCCCTTACAGATTTATAAACCCTGGGCACCCATCTTCCCAGAACACGATACTTTCTTTCTGTAATAAGATTCTGTTGGCTACTGTTCCACAACTAAATTGCTAATTTGCCCTATTATTTGTTCTGCTCAAGTGGAATGAGTGGTCATGCAAGAGAAACTTGTTTCTGAAGCAGCCCTCTAAAACGGCTATGCTGATGTTTCTATTTACTACGCGCTGTGTGTGCAGCTAAAATAGGGCCGTGTGATGCCCGACCATAAATTGTAGGCTCTTCTCTCTTTTCACAAGGAGATAATTATGGCACATTTATAACTTTTTTTTTTTTTTTTTTACAGAGATCCTCAAAACTCTCTATAGAAAAAGTCCCCAGATGGCAGAACTTTGTTTCATTGGGGGAGATGGGGCAGGGGAGCAAAATTGGAAACCTTCCACATGGTAATAGGAAAAGGTTACGAGTTTCATTCTGGAGGCAGAGCGCGTAATGTAATCTCATGGATTTATGTTACCATTTACATTTATTCCTCAAGGGCATTATTAAATTAGGAAGTATAGCCATGCATTTTAATCACTATGATTTATGTTAAAAACCTAACAGCAACAGAGAGCGTTACTTCTGCGTACAGCATCATCCTCGCCAATCTGTAGATGCTGGGCTAGGTGAGGAAGTTGTTCCCTTCATATTCTGTGTGGGCTTGAAACCTGGACAGAAACTGAGGATTGCCTTCAAGTGCTTGAAATATGTTGGATTCCGTGAAAGGGGTGAGATTACTGTGTAGCCGATGAAAGTAAACTCTGTGTTTCAGACTTCAGTGTGAGCTCGGGGGTGTTTAGCCATGTCCTTTCTCCTTGAGCTCCAGCAAATACTTTACATTCAAGTTCAAGTTCTTGCTCGTGCCTTATGGCACTCATTCTAAACCACAGCGAGGAAACCTTTTTTCTCCTTAACAATGACCAGTGATCCTAAGAATGAAAGTCAGCAAACACTGATTGTGCACCTGTTCAGCCCAGAGCCCTGAACTGGGTACTGCGGTTTCTGAGATGACAAGATATGCTCACTACCTGAGAAAGCCGATCGCCCAGCTCACCCAGGCCTGGCTCTGTGCCATGAAAGGGTGGGCGATGAGGTCTGGCTACTGATAGAAAAGGTGCCTAATTTTGTGTCTTTAGTAGCTGTTCAATAACTATTTGTTGACCTCAATTACACGTGTGGGCAGCAAAATCGATCTCTCTGACATTACCCTCTAGCTGTGTGATCTCTGGGCTGAGCTCTCAACGCTGAAACTGCAGGTTTTCTGCGTCGGCTGGGACTTTGGTCCCCTGGGAATTGCAGTCTTAGATTGCACTGTCTTATCCGATCCCGGTCCTCAGAAAATCTCACTGCGAGTGAGGTCCGTCTCTGGTGTCTGTGATGGGTAGTCTTACATGTCATGTGGGCCAGGCTGAGTACTAACTGAGGTGCTGCTATGAAGGTCTTTCGTAGAGGTGGGTAACACCTACAGTCTGTTGAGATTAACCTCTGTTATCTTTGTGGGGCTCATCTATCACTGAAAAGTAAAAACTAAGGTTTCCCGCAGGAGAAGGAATTCGGCCTCAAGACCGCACATCACCCCCTACCTGACTTTCTGGTCTGCGGGCCTGCCCTGGGGATTTTGGACTTACTAGCCCTCACAATGGAGTGAGCCATTTCCTAAAGTTAATCATAAGTATGCCTATCTCCTGTTGGTTCTGTTTCTCTGGGGAATCCTGACTGACCCAGTGTCCCCACTGTCCGCTGATTGGACCCTTTCCTTTCTCTGTCATCACTCTTGCTGCTCAGTGACCTTTTCATGTCCCCCACCCCAGCCCCCCACTGGGAGACACAGCCTCCCGAGGGCTTGTCCTGTGCTCCGGGGCTGTCCTTCTTGGCCAGAGTCACGTTGCTCACCTGGGAGGGTCTCAGGAGGGTGTTGGGGGATTAGGTGAGAGTGGGGGTTCACACAGTGTTAGCTAATGTCTGAATCAGGGGCCTTGCTCCCAGAGTTTCTGACTCACAACACCTGGAGTGGGGCCATGAATCTGCATTTCTGATTGGCTCCTGGATGAGGACCCCACCTGGAGAAGTCCCGGCCAGTCTCCAGGCAGCCATGCATAGCTGACCATGTCACTAGAGCCTCAGGAACCAAAGGAGAGGACAGGAAAGAACCCTTTCTTTTTCTTTTTTTAAAGTTTATTTTTATTTATTTATTAACAAAATTTTTTTTAGTCTTTATTTTTTTATTATTTTTTTTTAACGTTTATTTATTTTTGAGACAGAGAGAGACAGAGCATGAACGGGGGAGGGGCAGAGAGAGAGGGAGACACAGAATCGGAAGCAGGCTCCAGGCTCTGAGCCATTAGCCCAGAGCCCGACGCGGGGCTCGAACTCACGGACCGTGAGACCATGACCTGAGCTGAAGTCGGACGCTTAACTGACTGAGCCACCCAGGCACCCCTAGTCTTTATTTTTAAGAGAGAAAGAGACAGAGCATGAGTGGGGGAGGAACAAAGAGAGAGGGAGACACAGAATCTGAAGCAGGCTCGAGGCTCTCAGCTGTCAGCACAGAGCCCGACGCGGGGCATGAACTCACAGACCGTGAGATCATGACCTGAGCTGAAGTTGGACGCTCAACTGACTGAGCCACCTAGGCTCCCCAAGTTTGTTTATATTTATTTTGAGAGAGAGAGAGAGAGCACACAAGTGGGAAAGGGGCAGAGAGAGAGAGAGAGCGAGAGAGAGAATCCCAATCAGGCTCCTTGCTCTGAATGAAGAGCCCAAAGTGGAGCTTGAACTCACAAACCGTGAGATCATGACCTGAGCTGAAATCAAGAGTTGGGTGCTTACCCAACTGAGCTACCTGGGCGTCCCAGGAAATAACTTTCTTAATTCAAGGATAGGGTGAGGGCAGGTGGAGAGGGTAATGGTCAAGAAGATTGGGGGTGAGGGAGCACTGGGGAGACCCAGCATGGGACAGTCCTAAGAAGGCCCAAGAAAAGAAAGGTAGAGGCTTGGAACAGATGATTTGCACTCGGAGGCATGGCCAGTGCGTCTTTTTGTTCCTCGTTCTGACTCATGAGACTCAGCAAGTGCTCACTGAATAGACATACAAAGTCCCTCTTGAAAGTCATAACCAGATGTCAGAGTTCTGTGTACTAATATTTGGTTAGGACAGGAAGACTTTTCCTTCACGTATCTGCCTCGAATCCATCAGGTAATATTTGTACATTTCCCCCTGAGAAACCGCTGTTAACAGAAGGACTCTAAGACGTATTCATTCATTAATCCATTCATTCATTCACTCACTCACAAAACCTTCACTCACTCAGCTAATAGTCCATGGGAGACATTGTTCTGTATATACAGGGGATATTCCTGTCCTTCCTTGTCTTCCAAACATGCACAGCCTAGCCAGGGGATCTCTTAGGATCTGTCTGAGCCAAGGAGTCTACTGACCTGTTCGCAGCCTGATGGAGGGGCGCTGGCTGCCCCGGTGGGCCACCCTGGGCTGGGGCATATGCTGCCTCGTTGGGTGGAGAAGGCTGGAAGTAAACATTCCAGGTGCCTGATGCCAAAACGTAAATGCTCACTCAGTCATTCCATAATGAATATACGCCGCTCTCTCAGTGGGCAGTCGGGCGCTTTCTGGATGGTGGGAATCTGCATGCTGTGTGTAACCCAGAATGGAGTTCCCCGAAGAAATAAATGAGTGATGCGAGTAAAAGCCTGTGGTGTAGTACAAGCACAGTGCAACATGGCAGAGGTCATCTCTGTGTAGATTCGATGGGAGGTAGAGGAAACTGCAGACTGAGTAACTTGGAATGACAAACACAGAACGCAGCTCTCGCTGCACAAACGTATATTGTGTCTGCACACTCCCTCTCCCCTCTCCTACCACCAGACACATTAACAGGGTTCATTTTCCGGGAAAATATTCCCTGAGAGTTCTGAATCATAAATCAAGGCCACCAGGAATTCAGCCTCAGGTAGATAACTGTGTTCTTACTGTCCCATTGGTGCAATATGACAAATCGCATGGTAATGAGAGTAGGAATTCCTTGTGGAGCTAATGTATGCCCTTAGAAAGTCTGGTAGAGGACGGGGTCCGATTCTGAGAAATACAGGAGAAGCCACAGCTGTGATGGAGTGAAGAGAGCTGCCTTTATTCAGGCTCCTCAGGTTATTAAATCCAGTACGACAAATATTTACTGAGTACATAGCAGGTACAAATTATTACCTGTCTCTACAACATTTACTCTACTGCAGTCTGTAATAAAACTTGCCTATGATTCAACAGTAATTGCCCTGTTTTCAACCTTCAATGTCTATTTAACTTGAAGATATGCCTAAATTTTCAGAGCTCAGATTAAAGTTCCGGACAAGTGTCAGTGAGGAAATTGAAACTCCCTGTGAATTAAAAATGGGTTCATAACTCTGTTTTCCACTTGCCATATTGGAATCTTAGAGAATTTGTTCCATATGAAAGGAAGTCAGTTGTGCCCATCCTGGGATCGGAAATCCGGTGTATATATATAGCAACCAGCTGCAGATGCTATCGAAAGCTGTGGTGTTATTCTCTCCCTCCTCCTCAGCAGCGACACTGCGAACGCATCTAGAGGAAGACATTAATGTGTGGATGAGGAAGGCAGGGTGCAGCTGAAAACGTTCAATTTTAGAAAGTTAAGAGCATTGTGATCGCACTGAGGTTATCGTGTTTACTCCAACCATCTGGGCATTGAGGGAGTGGAGGACGTCGTGTCCTGGTCCTAACTTTGCTGTTCACTTTCACAATGACCTCCAGGATGTCATTTAGAAGGGGATCTTGCTGACCGAGATCACATGCTAAAGAAAGCCCACAGAGCAGACATGCTGAACTGAGAAAGCTTCATTCTTCATTAACGTTTGCCAAAGGAAGAGATTACGGTAATAAACCGATGTCATCCTTTACATGTAGGCAGTCTCGACAAATGTCCAACCCCAGCGAGTTTGTGGAAGTGAATGCAATTACGCGTCTCTTCCTGGCTGGAATCAAACAATTAAACCACTAATATCCATCAGAGAAATGGTGCTTTGTTTATGTGATCAGGCAAGTTATTTTCAGAGGCAAATGAATACTGGAAATTGTGCCCGAGTCTCGCTCACAGCACATTTTACGGCTGTGTGTCCGAAGAAGTTCATAGCTTCAGTTTGGGGAATGAGCCGTCTCGAAATCCTCGGCCAGAGTCAACCTCTGGGAGATGTATGTGACTGGGATGGAATTCACCTCAGAAACATTGGGATAAGTCCTCTTTGAGCAATCCGTGAACCTTACAAATGATACATCACTGCTCCCGTCATTTGCAGAATCACCTTGCAGTCTAGCAGCTGCAGACTGTGTGGCACAGGGGGGATGGGATTATGAGTTGGAGAGCCTGTCTGCCTTTGAGAAGTGGAAAAGAAACGGGTAAACACTGACCTATGAGGATGACGTTTTCACTTGTTACACTCTATAGCTTAAAATACAAGGTAAAGCTAAATCGAGATGATGTGGTACTTCTATCTAAAATAAAAGCTTAAGATGCAGCTAAAGGGGCATGGCACATGTGAAGTCATAGTTGAGCCCCAGATGACTCCTGCTTGAACAAACAGAGGGTTGACGGAGGGAGGAGGGTGACGGATGGGCTAGATGGTGATGGGGATTAAGGAGGGCATTTGTTGGGATGCGTACTGGGTGTCCTGTGTAAGTGATGAATCACTGAGTTCTAATCCTGAAATCAATACCACACTGTATGTTAACTAATGAGAATTTAAATGAAAAATTGAAAATAAAAAAAAAAGAAAACGAAATACTTTTCCTATATTTGCGTTCCAACAGTCCCTCAGAACATTAGGGTTTGGTGGAAATAGCTTAGTCTACTTTCTTCCATTGATGGAAGTGACCTTTCTAAGGCTGTTGCCAAAAATTTAATTCTAGTAGACAGTGGTCCCAGAGACAATGAAATACTCATTTGGGGGAGACCAAGAGAGTGAACACTTGAGGTAAACACACTTCTCGTCCTGGAGACAACACAAGGCTGGGGCTTCTCTAGGGCAAGATGCAAATGTGAAGGGGAATCCATTTGCTTTGATAATCATTCCTAGACACGCATTGTTTGTATTTCCAAAAGTGCCACATGACATCCATTTTCCTGTACCACGGGACACTTTCACAGACCCGACTTGTGACATGCTGGATATTTAATTAGGACACTAGGGTGAAGTGGTTGCCTCATGAGATGCTGCTTCACGTTGTGAAAGAATGCCAGATGCCTGACTTTCCCCTCCCAAAGCTGAAGTAGGCTTCTTAGGCTGTTATGGATTATAAAAGCAATACGTGATTTTTTTGTAAGAAACTTAAACAGTACAAAATGAAGTACAAAGAGGAAAATAAAAATCACCTTCAAAGGGTGTAGATATAAATAATATTAGCAATGGAAAAATGGACAAAAGTATGGATATGACAGATTGAAAATATGAGAAGATTATGAACTAATTTATTCAATGGAAAACAAAGCAAACTAATTTTTGTGAAAATATAATCAAGTGATTTAATAAGAAATGGAACATGTGAGTGAATTATAATCATTAAAGAAACTCAGAAATCAAAACCCCATGTATTGAAAAAAATCCACCAAGTTCGAGGAATTTACAACTGTTTTTTCACTCTATTCTCCATAAGGACCAGATCATACCAACATTTGGCCAACTGTTCTGGAGTATGTGAAAACAAAATGGTATCCCATTCATTCTTAAACAATTTAAAAATATTTAAAAAATTTTAAAGTATAACACATATAGAAAAACTGCGTGAAGGAAAGTGTAAGATTGATGAATTACTGTAATTCAAAACCTTGCATAACCCCCCCACCCAGTATTATTCTACCCCTACAAGTCCCCAGCTGCCTTTCCAATGAAAACTCTCTCTTTTCCCTAAAGATAACCACCATTCCAACTTTTTGGTTAACACATCCTTACTTTTTGCCATAATTTAATAATCTAAGTGTGCATGCTGGCCTAAATGCTTTAATTTTTTTCCATTTGTGAACTTTGTGTAACTGTTTCGGATGGGAGTCTGAGGTACTGCAGTAAGGCTGAAAAAAGGGAAAAAAATGAATAATGATTAGAAAGAAGTTCTCAAAATGTTTTCAGATGATATGATTTTTTACATCAAAATCCCAAGCTAACCCATTGGAAGAGTATTAAAATTAGAGACTTCAGCAAAGCTTCTGAATAAAATATCTATGTGTGAACATCAGTTTCTTTTAAAAACCAACAAAGTTTAATTAATGTATTATTTGTAGCCAAAATTCCAAAATGCCAAAAATTCCACACAAAACAAAACAACTCTATGGTCCTTGGAAATAAACTCAACAAAGTATACATAAGATCTTCATGGAAAAATGTACATCTTTCTCAAAAGACATTAAAGAAAATGTAAATAAATAGAGTTACCATTTGTATAAATGGAAAGACTTACTCTAACAATGTCAGTTTCCAAGAAGTTAATCTACAAATGCAATCTAACTGCAACCCAATTGCAAAAATGTTTTACACTTAAGATAATTAAGCCATCTGGAAAACTATATATCTAAGAATGGAGAAGACAATTTGAAGAAGAAGGTAACAGACATACTTTCAAGACTAATTTTGTAGCCATAGTAATTAAAGCAGTGTGAAATTAGCTCAAGGGCAAAACATTGATTTATAGACACACAAAGTTGGTAACCCAGAAACAAAATCATGCATAATGGAAACAATTTATGGCAAGGTTGCATTGTATGTCAAATGGAAAATGATGGACTCTTCAATAAATGGTGTGGGACAATTGGAGACTCATATGCAAGAAATTAAAATTAGCCTCCCTACTTCACACCATACATAAAAATGCATTCCAGGTAGACTAGTGGCATAAATTTTCAAATCTGAAATAAAAACATTGGAGAATATCTAACCTCAGTGTGGGTTGGGATTTTAAAGAATAAGACGTAAACAACACAAACCATGGAAGAAAATGCACATCAAAACGGCTACATGTGAAAGGAACTTCCATTCGTAAACAAATGAAAAGACAAACCATGGACTGAGAGGTTTTTTGAAAACATATAACTGGTGGATGATTAGTATCCAGAATACATTCAAACTCCTTGAAAGCAATAAGCTGAAGACTAGAAACTTGCTAGGAAAATGACACAGGATATGAGCAGACAAGTTGTAGGGTAGGAAGGATGGGTGGG
Source organism: Panthera tigris (assembly GCF_018350195.1). Taxonomy (NCBI): domain Eukaryota; kingdom Metazoa; phylum Chordata; class Mammalia; order Carnivora; family Felidae; genus Panthera; species Panthera tigris. Next base: position 89,071,602 of record NC_056671.1, on the reverse strand, counting down.
CACTGAACATATGAAGAACAATCCATCTCACTAGTCATCAGAGAAGTTCAAAGTAAAACCCGAGATACCATTTCATACTCTTCAATTGGCAAAACTGTAAAGATCTGACAAGGTTTGGTCAGAATGTGGAGCCTCGAACTCATTTGCCTTACTGGTGGGGGTACAATTGGTACAGCCACTTTGGAAAATAATTTTGTATCCTCCAATAAGTCAAAATTTTGCATACTGTAGGCTATAGTAATTTTACTTCTAACTATGTATGTGTCAGTAGGAGATTTGTGCTCATATGTACAAGGAGAGATACTACTATATAATACTACTAAAATACTATAGTATTATAATACTACTTATATAAGTATAATATAAAACTTACAACATAATACTACTTATAACACTGTTGTTTGTAATAGCAATAAATTGGAAAAATCCTGTATGTTCATCAATAAGAAAAGCAATTTTAAAGTCGTGGAATATTTATAAAATGTAAATATTATACGGCAGTTTATAAGAATGAACAGAGTTCATGAATGCATGTGGATAAATCTCAAAAATGTATGATACAATTTATATAAGGTTTAACACCTTCAAAGCCAACTCTCATATATTTTATGGAAACAAGAATTTGTGGAAAATATATTTAAGGCATTAAAGATGTGCACGGGAATGATGAACTTCAAGTGAGTGATTATAGGGAGGGAAGGAAGGTCAAGAGACTAAGAATACTTAAAAAATTGATATGGGGGCACCTGGGTGACTCAGTGGGTTAAGTGTCTGACTTGGTTTCTGCTCAGGTCATGATCTCACAGGCATGAGAGTGAGCCCCATGTTGGGCTCTGTGGTAAGCATGGAGCCTGTTTAAGATTATCTATCTCTCTCCTGCCCCTCTCTCCTGCTCCTATTCTCTCTCTCTCTCTCTGTCTCAAAAATTAAAACTGATATTAAGCCAATATTGGAAAAATATTGACTAAATGATATCTAAGGATATGTTCGAAATATTTTGTATGGAAGTTAAAACTATAATCAGTATGTATCTTATCTCTATCATTATATACATCCATCTACCCATCCACCCATCAACCCAACATCCATCCATACATCCATCCATCCATGTCTATCTGTCTATATCTATCTATCATCTATCTATCTATCTATCTATCTGTTACATTTTAAGATCTTCAGTGTTCCTTAGTAAGGACATAACATATTCATAGACATATATTAAAAAGTGATTTCCTGATTGTACTTTAATGTATATAAAGTTTGTTTTTACTTAAAATTTTAGAAATCTTTGCAACATCTAAATATACATACACCTGTCATCTCATTTACTGTATCAGTTGGCAATTCTCAAGAAGACTGTGAAAGAGAAAAAGTGGATGGAGGTCACTGCCTCTGACTTTCATATAATCTCCTCCTAACCCAGTCCTTCCACGCCCATCCCTCATACCTGAATGCCTAAACAAAGGATTGTGAGCCTAAATGAACCCTCAAATATCAAGGCACACCTTGGAGATGTAGTTCAGTTCCAGACCACCTCGATAAGTCAAGCATCATGATAAAATAAGTCAAATGAATTTTTTGGCTTTCTGGTGCACAGGAAAGTTATGTTTACACTAGAGTCATTTGTAATAAGTGTGCAATAGCTTTATGTCTAAAAACACAACATACATACCTTAATTTCAAAATACTTTATTGCTAAAAAATGCTAACCGTCATCTGAGCTTTCAGCGAGTTGTAATGTTTTTGCTGGTGGAGGGTCTTGCCTCAGTGTTGATGGCTGCTGACTGATCAGGGTGGTGGTTAATGAAATTTGGGTGACAGTGGCAGTTTCTTTAAATAAGATAACAATTAATTAAGTTTGCTGTGTTGATAATCTCTTCCTTTCATGAACAGTATCTCTATAGCATGTGATGCTGTTTGATTGCATTTTACCCACAGAACTTTCAGAATTGGAGTCAATGCTCTCAAACCCTGCTGCTGCTTTATCGACTACGTTTATGGGGAATATTCTAAATCCTTTGTTGTCATTTCCACAATCTTCACAACATCTTCACCAGGAGTAGATTCCTTCTCAAGAAATCACTTTCTTTGCTCATCCACATGAAGCAACTCCTCACCCATTCAGGTTTTATCATGAGCTCATAGCAATCCAGTCTCATCTTCAGGCTTCTCTCCTGATTCTCATTCTCTTGCTGTTTCCTTTCTTCAGTTGCTTTCTTCACTCAAGTCTTAAACCCCTCAAGGTCATCCATGAGGGCTGGAATCAACTCCTTTCAAACTCCTGTTGATGTTGATGTTTTGATGAATCACAAATGTTCTTATTGGCATCTAGACTGGTGAATCCTTCCAGTAATTTTTCAGTTTACTTTGCCCAGAGGAATCACTATACCTCTGGCAGTTCTACCTTATGAAATGTTTGATTTTTCAAATTTTTATTTCAACTCTAGTTAGTTAACATACAGTACAATATTGGTTTCAGGAGCAAAATTCAGTGATTCATCACTTACATGCAACACCCAGTGCTCATCATAACAAGTGCCCTCCTTAGCACCCATCACCCATCTAGCCTATATCCCACCCAGCTTTCTCCATTAACCCTCGGTTTGTTCTCTAAGAGTCTTTCACACTTTCTCTCTCTCTTTTTTCCTCTCTCCTCCCATATGTTCATGTGTTTTATTTCTTAAATTCCACATATGAATGATGTCATGTGGTGTTTGTCTTTCTCTTACTGACTTATTTCGCTTAGCGTAATACCCTGTAGTTTCATCCATGTTGTTGTAAATGGCAAGATTTTATTCTTTTTGATGGCTGACTAATAATCCATCACACACACACACACACACACACACACACACACACCCCACTTCTTATCATCATTCATTGGACATTTGGGCTCTCTCCATAGCTTGGGTATTGTTGATAATGCTGCTATAAACATCAGGATGGATGTACCCCTTGGAATCTGTATTTTTGAATCCTGGATAAATCTCTAGTAGTGCAATTGCTGGATTGTAGGGTAGTTCTACTTTTAAGTTTTTGAGGAACCTCCATACTGTTCTCCAGAGTGTCTGCACAAGTTTGCATTCCCACCAACAATGCAAGAGGGCTCTCCTTTCTCTGAATCCTTGCCAATACTGTTGTTTTTTGTTTTGTTAATTTTAGCCATTCTGGCAGACATGAGGTAGTATCTCATCATGGCTCAGATTTGTATTTCTCTGATGATGAGTGATGTTTAGCATCTTTTGATGTGTCTATTAGTTATCTGTATGTCTTCTTTGGAGAAGTGTCTATTCATGTGATCTGCCCATTGCATTTTTTTAAAAGATATTTAAAAATGTTTTAAACATTATTTTGAGAGAGAGAGAAAGAGAGAGAGGGGAAGTATGTTAGTGGGGGAGTGGCAGAGAGAGTGAGAGAGAGAATCCCAAAGAGGCTCCATGCTGTTAGTGCAGAGCCCAATGCATGGCTTGAACTCATAAACCACGAGATCATGACCTGAGCCAAAATCAGGAATCAGATGTTTAACTGACTGAGGTACCCAGGTGCCCCTCACCTGCCCATTCTTAACTGGGTTATTTATTTATTTTTTTGGTTGTTGACTTTGATAAGTTCTTTATAGATTTTGGATACAACCCCTTTATCAGATATGTAATTTGCAAATACCTTCTCCCATTCATAGGCTGCCTTTTTGTTTTGTTGATTGTTTCCTTTGCTGTGCAGAAGATTTTTATTTTGATGAAGTCCCAATAGTTCATGTTTGCTTTAGTCTCCCTTGCCTCTGGTAATGTGTCTAGTAAGAGGTTGCTGCTTGTGGTCTCCTCTAGGATTTTGATGGTTTCCTCTCACAGTTATGTCTTTCATCCACTTTGAATTTACTTTTGTATATGGTGTAAGAAAGTGGTCTAGTGTCATTCTTCTGCATGTTGCTGTCCAGTTTTCCCAACACCATTTGTTGAAGAGACTGTCTTCTTTTCTGTTGGATATTCTTTCCTGCTTTGTAAAAGATTAGTTGACCATATAGTTGTGGGTCCATTTCTGGGTTTTCTATTCTGTTCCATTGATCTATGTGTCTTTGTGCCAGCACCATACTGTCTTGATGACTACAGGTTTATAATATAGCTTGAAATCTGGAATCGTGATGCCTCCAGTTTTGTTTCTCTTTTTCAGGTTTGCTTTGCCTTTTGGGGGTCTTTTGTGGTCCCATACAGATTTTAGGATTGTTTGTTATAGCTCTGGGAAAGATGCTGCTGGCATTTTGATGGGAATTGAATTAAATATGTAGATTGCCTTATGTAGTCTAGACATTTTAACAATGTTCTTCCAATTCATGAGAATGGAATGTTTTTCCATTTTTTTTGTGTCCTCTTTAATTTCTTTCACAAGTGTTCTATAGCTTTCAGAATACAGATAATTTACCTCTTTGGTTAGGTTTATTCCTCAGTATTTTGTTGTTTTTGGTGCAATTGCAAATGAGATCAGTTCCTTGACTTCTCTTTTTGCTGTCTCATTATTAGTGTATAGAAATGCAACCAATTTCTGTACATTGGCTTTATATCCTGCAACTTTACTGAATTCAGGTATTAGTTCTAGCAGTTTTTTGGTGGAGTCTTTCAGGTTTTCTACATAGAATATCATGTCTGCAAATAGGGAAAGTTTGACTTCTTCCTTGCTGATTCTGATGCATTTTATTTCTTTTTGTTGTGTGATTGCTGAGGCTAAGACTTCCAGTACTATGTTAAATAGTAATGGTGAGAGTGGACATCCTTGTCTTGTTTTGTAAGGAAAAGCTCTCAGTTTTTCTTGATTGTGGATGATACTAGCTATGGGTCTTTTGTGTATGGCCTTCATCATGTTGAAGTATGTTCCATCTATCCCTACTTTGTTGAGGGCTTTTATCAAGAACGGATGCTATATTTTGTCAAATGCTTTTTCTGTACCTGTTGAGAGGATCATTTGGTTCTTATCATTTCTTTTATTAATGTAGTGTATTATGATGATTGATTTGCAAATATTGAACCAGCCCTGCAGCCCAAGGATAAATCCTACTTGGGTGAATAATTCTCTTAATATACTATTGAATTCTATTTGCTAGTGTCTTATTGAGAATTTTTGCATCCATGTTCATCAGGGATATTGGCCTTTAATTCTCCTTTATATGAAGTAATGTAGGCCTCGTAGAATGAGTTTGGAAATTTTCCTTCTGTTTCTATTTTTTGGAACAGTTTGAGAAGACTAGGTATTAACTCTTCTTTAAATGTCTGGTAGAATTCCCCTGGGAAGCCATCTGGCCCTGTACTTCGTTTGTTGGGAGATTTTTGATTACCATTTCAGTTTCTTTGCTGGTTATGGATCTGTTCGAATTTTATATTTCTTCCTGTTTCAGTTTTGGTAATTTGTATGTTTCTAGTAATTCATCCATTTCTTTGAGGTTGCCCCATTTGTTGGCGTATAATTTTTTATAATATTCTCATTTGAGTCCTTTATCTTTTCTTTATCAATTTTATTCTTTCAAAGGAAGAGCTCTTAGTTTCATTGATCTGTTCTACTATTTTTTCCTTGTTGTTTGTTTCTATAGCATTTATTTCTGTTGTAATCTTTATTATTTCCCTTCTTCTGCTGGCTTTAGGCTTTATTTGCTGTTCTTTTTCTAGCTCCTTTAGGTGTAAGGTCAGGTTGTGTAGTTGAGACCTTTTTTTGCTTCTTGAGATAAGCCTGTATGGCAATATACTTTCCTTTTAGGACTGCCTTTTCTGCATCCCAAGGGTTTTGGACTGTCATGTTTTCATGTTCATTTGCTTCCATGTACTTTTTAATTTCCTTTTTAGTTTCCTGGTTAATACATTCATTCTTTAATAGGATGTTCTTTAACCTCCAAGTATTTGTGGTCTTTCCAAATTTTTTCTTGTGGTTGACTTCAAGTTTCATAGCATTGTGGTCTGAAAATATGCATGGTATGATCTTGATCCTTTTTTTACTTGTTGAAGGATGATTTATGATTCAATACATGATCTGTTCTGGAGAATTTTCCATGTGCACTCAAAAAGAATATATATTCTGTTGCTTTAGGATAGAATGTCATGTATATATTTGTTAAGTCCATCTGGTCCAGTGTGTCCTTCAAAGCCATTGTTTCCTTGTTGATTTTCTTCTTAGATGATCTGTCCATTGCTGTAAGTGGGGCATTAAAGTCCCATACTATTATTATATTATTATCAGTGAGTTTCTTTTATTTATTTATTATTTATTTATTTATTTATTTTTTATTTAAAAACTTTTTTTTTACATTTATTTATTTTTGAGAGACAGAGAGAGACAGAGCACAAGTGGGGGAGGGGCAGAGATAGAAGGAGACACAGAATCCGAAGCAGGCTCCAGGCTCTGAGCTGTCAGCACAGAGCCCAGTGTGGGGCTCGAACCCACGAACTGTGAGATCATGACCTGAACTGAAGTTGGACGCTTAACCAACTGAGCCACACAGGCACCCCTATCAATGTGTTTCTTTATGTTTGTTTTGTTATAATTGATTTATATGTTTGGGTGCTTCAAAGTTAGGGGCATAAATACTTATAATTGTTAGATCTTCTTGGTGGATAGACCCCTTAATTTGATATAATACCCTCATCATCTCTCCTTTTACAATCTTTGGTTAAAATCTAGTTTTTCTGCTATAAGTATGGCTACTCCAGCCTTCTTTTGGAGTCCAATAGCCTGATAGATGGTTTTCCTTCTCCTCACTTTCAATCTTCCGATGTCTTTTAGGTCTCTTGTAGGCAGTAGATAGATGGGTCTTGGTTTTTTATCCATTTTGATACCCTCTTTCTTTTGATTGAAGCATTTCGTCCGTTTACATTCAGGGTGATTATTGAAAGATACAAGTTTAGTGCCATTGTGTTACCTGTAGAGTTGGTGTTTCTGGTGATGTTCTCTTTTCCTTTCTAGTCTTTGTTGCTTTTGGTCCCCCCCCACCTCAAAGAGTCCCCCTTAATATTTCTTGCATGGCTGGTTTAGTGGTCACAAACTCTTTTAGGTTTTATTTGTCTGGGAAACTCTTTATCTTTCTATTCAGAATTCCTGCCTTGCTGGATAGAATATTCTTGGCTTCATATTCTTCCCACTCAGCACTTTGAATATATCCTACCACTCTCTTCTGGACTGCCAAGTTTCTGTGGACATATCTGCTGGGAACCTGATCTGTCTTCCTTGGAGGTTAAGGACTTTTTTCCCTTGCTGCTTTCAGAATTCTTTCCTTGTCTGTGTATTTTGTGAATTTGCCTTGGTGGTAGCTGGCTTTTATTGACTTCAGTGGGAATTCTCTGTGCTTTTTGGATTTTGATGCCTGTGTCCTTCCCCAGATTAGGGAAGTTTTCAGCTATAATTTGTTCAGATAAACCTTCTGCCCTTTTTCCTCTCTCTTAATCTTATGGGACTCCTATGATATGAATGTTATTCCATCTTAATAAGTTGCTGGATTCCCTAAGTCTAGCTTGTTACCCATTACTTTTGTTTCCCTCTTTTTCAGACTCACTATTTTCCATAATTATATCTTCTGTGTCACTAATTTGTTCCTCTGCTTTGTCCATCCTCACTGTTATGGCATCCATTCAGGTTTGCATCTTGGTTATAGCATTTTTAATTTTGGCCTGACTAGATTTTAGCTCTTTTATCTCTGTAGTGAAGGATTCTCTAATGTCTTCTATGCTTTTTTCAAGCCCAGCTAAAATCCTTATAATTGTTTTAAATTCTACTTCAGACATCTTATTTATATCTGTATTGATTAAATCCTTGGTCATCATTTCTTCCTGTTTTTTTTTTTCTTTTGGGGTGAATTGCTTCATCTTGTCATTTTGGAGGAAGAAAAAAGTAACAGTATACAATAAAAATTTTGAAAATTAAAAAAAATCAAATATAGGAAGCTAGATCCTTGGTGTGTTTTTCTTTGCTTGTTAAGAGAATCTTGATAGAAAAAGGAAAAAGAGAAAAAGAGAAAAAAAATAAAAATTTAAAAAATGAAATGAAATTAAAAATTTGTACTTCCTGTATCCAAGGGAAAACAACAACAACAACAACAACAAAAGTAGAAGTATAAAAAAATGAACAAACAAACCAAAAACATCCAAATGAAGCTAGATCCTGTTTCCCCCTAGAGCCGAAGCTTTGCAGTACTCTATGATCCATAGGCTAAGTATATGGAAAGCATCTGTGCTGGTCTTCTGGGGGTGGAGCCTGCTGCTCTGATTCTCAGGTGGACTTGCCCTAGTGGAGATGTGCCTGGAAGGGAAAGATAGCCTGGGCTTGGTGTAATGGCTCTCTTCTCCACTTGGTGGCACTGCTTAGCTCATTGGTGTCATTTAGTGTGGGTGGGCTAGTGGCAAAAATGGCTTCTCCTCACTCCCTAGTCGTCAGAGCAGGAAGTTTGCACCTTCACAGACATGTGGTCATTTACCCCTTCTGTGTCCCTGGCTTCCATCAGCTCCCCCCCGCCTTTCCCTGGTCAGTGTCTGAGCTGTCTTCCTGCCAGGCGGCTGCCCCCCTCCAGAGTTTTATCTCAGGCGTAGCTGTGTTTCAAAACCCCACACTTCAGAGACTCCTGGGGCTCAGACCTGCAGTGATCTTCTGGGGGAGGGTCTCACTGCACTGTGACCAGTACAGTTTGTCCAGAAAATGTTTGCATGACTATGCAGTGGCAGCAGCTCAGAGTTTATGGTAAATCACCACACAGAGCTGGCGCCAGGGTTTGCTGTCCTCAGCTGGCATCTTTATTCCTATACCAGTGAGTGGAGCAGCTGTATGGCACCTGCTGAGTCCTTTGCCCTTGGGGAGGCATATTGCCTCTACCAAATGCACTCCAAACAGGGGAACTGTTTCTTTTCATGTGACCAGGGGATCCTCAGACCGTAAGGTCCCCTCATGGGGCTCCATCCTGCTTCCTCGCCAGAGCACTGCCAGGCACTGACCTCTGAGACTTCAGTCTCTGTGATCTGCTCTTCATAAAAAATAGGCAGTATTGAAACCCTCTCCTTTTTCCACCGTCAATGGTTTTGGAGGAACAGTTTTCTTGTTCAGTCCCCTGTATGTGTTTTCACACTCTCTTTCTCTCTAGCTACTTGGAGGAGGAGTGCTTTTCTTGTGCCATCCGAGCATGCTGCTGAATCTACCCCCCTCTCTCCCCTCTCCGCAAAAATGGTTACTTCCCCTCTGTGGCATCGCACAACTCTCCTTTCCCCTTACTCACCTCTCTGCATCGCATACTGCCATACTCTCTCCCTGAAATGATGCACATTGTTCTGTTCATCCCCGGATCGATTTCCTAGGTGTTCGAAGTGGTTTGACGTTCATCTAGCTGTGTTCGAGGGCTGAGACAAGCCCAGGGTCCCCTTACTACTCCACCATCTTAACTACTCTCCCTGAAATGTATTCCTTAAATAAAAAGACTTGAAAGTTGAAATTACTCCTTGATCAATGGGCTACTGAATGGATGTTGTGTTAGTGAGCATGAAGACAATCTCGTTATGCATCTCCATCAGAGCTCTTAGGTAACCAGGCACATGGTCAATGAGCAGTAAAATTTTGAAAGGAATCTTTTCTTCTGAGCAGTAGGTCTCAACAGTGGCCTTAAAATATTCAGTAAATCATGTTGTAAACAGATGTGCCACCATCTAGACTTTGTTGTTTTATTTATAGAGCACAGGCAGAGTAGATCTGGCATAATTCTTAGGGGCCCTAGGAATTTTGGAATGGTAAATGAGCATTAACTTTAAAGTCATAGCTGCATTGATCCCTGACAAGAGACTCAGCCTGTCCTTTGAAGTTTGAAGCCAAGCAGTGACCTCTCCTCTCTAGCTGGGAAGGTCCTGGATGGCGTCTTCTTCCGATAGGAGGCTGTTTCATCTGCAGTGAACATCTGTTGTTTAGCATAGCCACCTTCATCCGTGATCTTAGCCGGATCTTCTGGATAACTCGCTGAAGCTTCTATGTCAACACCTGCTGCTTCACCTTGTCCTTTTTAATGTTACGGAGACGGCTTCTTAGGCCTCAGGAACCAACCTCTGCCAGCTTCCAGATGTTCTCCTGCAGTTTCCTCACCTCTCTCAGCCTTCACAGAGGTGAGGAGCCAAAGCTTCTCTCCGGATTAGGCTTCGACTTACGGGACTGCCGTGGCTGCTTTCATCTTCTATCCAGACCACGAAAACTTTCTCCATGTCAGCAGTAAGGGCTTTTTGCTTTCTTATCGTCAGTGTGTTCGCCGGAGGAACCCTTTTGATTTCCTTCAAGAACTTTTCCTTTGCATTCACAACTCCTACTTTTGGCACAAGAGGCCTACCTTTCAGCCTGTCTCAGCCTGTCTCAGCCTGTCTCAGCCTGTCTCAGCCTTCCTCACTGAGCTTAGTCATTTCTAGCTTTGGATTTAAAGTGAGAGATGCTTGGGGTGCCTGGGTGGCTCAGTCGGTTGAGCGTCCGACTTCGGCTCGGGTCATGATCTCACAGCTTGTGAGTTCGATCTCCGCGTCGGGCTCTGTGCTGGCAGCTCAGAGCCTGGAGCCTCTTCAGATTCTGTGTCTCCCTCTCTCTCTGTCCCTAACCACTCGCATTCTGTCTCTGTGTCTCTCAAAAAAATAAACAAACATTAAAGTGAGAGATGCTTGGGGCGCCTGGGTGGCTTAGTCGGTTAAGCGTCCGACTTCGGTCTGTGATCTCACGGTCTGTGAGTTCAAGCCCCGCGTCAGGCTCTGGGCTGATGGCTCAGAGCCTGGAGCCTGCTTCTGGTTCTGTGTCTCCCTCTCTCTCTGCCCCTGCCCCGTTCATGCTCTGTCTCTCTCTGTCTCAAAAATAAATAAACGTTAAAAAAAAATTAAAAAAGAAAAAGTGAGAGATGCTTGACTCTTCCTTTCACTTGAACACTTAGAATCCATTGTAGGGTTATTCATTGTCCTAATTTCCGTACTGTGGCATCTCAGGGAACAGGGAGGCCTGAACAGAGAAAGAGAGACAGGGGAACGACCGGTTGGTGGGACAGTCAGAACACACACCATACTTATTAAGTTCTCATTTATGTGGGTATGGTTCACGGTGCCCCCAAGCACTTACAATAGCAACATCAGCGGTCACTGATCACAGGTCACCATAACAAATATAACAATAACAAACGGATTTGAAATATTGGGAGAATGACCAAACTGACACAGAGACACCAAGGGAGCAAATGCTGTTGGAAACGTGGCACCAATAGAGTTTACTGACGGACTGCCACAGACACTTAGTTTGTAAAAAGCACATTATCTGTGAGACGCAAGAAAGCCAAGTGTGGTAAAACAAGGCAAAAACTGGACTGAGGAAGTATCTCTGATTTGAGTTTTAAGATACAAATTTATCGGGCCAACAAGAGCACAACACGATTGTAAACCTTTCCATCACATGCTCTGATGTCTTTTTCTTCGTACGTTAGATTACCACACATTAGGCTACACTAGAAGTCACTTATTCAGTCCCCTGACTCCTCGATTTGAAGAGAACTTCTCTGTGTAGCTTTAGAACTGATGCAAAATGAGGAGTAATCTCTGCTAGGAGCAAGGAACTGGTGATGCACAGCTGAGTCCTTAGTTCTCGTAATCAGAGCTCTGCTGTCGCTTCCAGATTTGACTAGGAGGAACTACAAAATCTCATTAAGACAGCGATGGCCCCTGAGTCACCTTGGGGCTGATTGGGACTATGTACCAATTTGCAAAGTCCTTTTAGGCGAGGGGCAAGTCAAGTGGGCTTGTGAACGCTACACCGTGGCTTACCTCCTGCTGCTCTCTTGTTAGAAATGTACTTCAAGGGCATCAGCATCAACTTTGGACTCTCAGAAAGAAGCCTGAAAAGAGGACTGTGCTATCTTGCAGCAGAAAGGTGGAAATTTAGGTGAAAATACTAGAACATCTGCTATTAGCTCTTGAAAGCTTCCGAAGATTCTTCTCTTAGTCACCTGTGCATGGAGAGAGCTGCAGTTACGGCACAGGCTGATTCCTGCACCCGGGTGTCCAGCCCCTCAGAGAGAGGTGTCCACTGCATCTGTTTCTGGGTACAGCTGGGCGGTTCAGTCCTCTTGGATGGAGGGGGATGCTGATGAGTGTTGGCACACAGGATGTTTGGGCTTCTTTTCCTCCCAGAACGCCGATCAACCACAGTGCCTGGCACACAGTCAAGACCCGATAAAAATGTAATTTACTTAATGAAAAAATGAATGAAAATCCATCATTTGTCTGCCATCATGGTCTGACTGGGTGCAGGGACATGTTAGTGGCTTTTAGTTCTGAACACATGCGGCCCGTTTTACCAAGCTTGGCAAGTTCTTTCACACTCTTGTACTTTATGTAGGTCAAGGAGATAATTGCTACTTAATATTTGAAAAGCAAATAGATGTCATGGATAGTGAAGAACGGTCTGACGCTTTGCATTTATAGCCTTATTATCCTACGTCCCCATTTTATTCTTTGACTCGTCCTTTTGGTTCTGACCATGTTTTGCTCACTGTCAATCAGAAGGCCCTAAAGAGCCTGGAGAGAACCCTACAATTATGTCTGTAATAGGCAGGTGCTTTAAAGATAAAAACATTTTATAAATAAAAGGTTTTGGCCTTCTCATTTTGATCACGTATTTTATTAGGAGCCGTACGAAAGGGAGAATCGCCATCATTTGCTTTTGGTTGCCAAGACCTACAAGATGGCGGGCATGAGGATAAGAAGGGGCTTCCACTGGGGCCAGGCATGGACAGAGGTCCACTGGAAGCTGGGGCAGAGTAAGATCTGCTAAGGGAAAGATTCTAACTTAGGGTCCAAAATGAGGAGCTGTAGACATCAGAGGAAACCGTCTTTACCCAGCCTTCTGGCCTTCACATTTTAGCTACGTCTGTTGGATATATTGAAATAAGTCACTTCATTATAATTTTTTTTTGTTTCATTATTTACTTTGACAAGAGGGGGGAAAGGCAGAGAGAGAGGGAGAAAGAATCCGAATCAAGAATGTGCGGCTTGAACTCATGAACTGTGAGATGACCTGAGCTGAGAGCAACAGTTGGACACTCAACCAACTGAGCCCCCCAGGCGCCCTGAAATAAGTCACTCTAAAAACCTGAATTTCTTAGAGAAGCTGCGCTTTATAAACCCGTAAAATTAGGAGGCTGAAGTGGAAAGTGCAAGCGCTTTGGAGTTCAACAAATTCAGATTCTAATCACAACCTTGTCAGTTACCAGGATGCGATCTGAGCCACATCCTTCGCTTCTCCCATTCCCTGTGTGTCATCTGCCAAATGGACATACCGCCTGCTGCTCAGTAGTGGGTCGCTGTCACCTCCGTCACGTGGGAGGTTGCCTCTGGGAGGTGCCTGCTCTCTGTTCATTCTCTTCCCCAGGGAGCGTAGGAAATCTGAATGGATGTGAGGCCTAAAAGTGAGCTAAAGTGGGAAACAAAGACTTGTGTGTGTGACCTGCTGACTACCCAGTATTTGGGCTTCATGTTCGGATGAGTTGTGTGTGTTTCTGTGGTGGGAGAGTGGAGGGGGGCACCTTTGCACTTTGACTTTGGCTCTGTCGCTTACATTAAAACAGAAGCTGATGGCGTTGTGTTTTTGTTATATGTGCGGGACTTCTAGGTGCTGTGTTGTGTGATGTGGACGTGAGGAGCCAGCCTGCCTGGCTCCTCAGGTGCCCTCAGGTGCAGCAGGAAACGGTGATCCCTTTGTGCCCCCAGGTTCCAGGGACACTGAGGACAACGCTGCATCGATGTGACTGAATCACGCAACTGTCTGGTGCAGCCGAGCTCTGTAATTAGCACCCTGAGAATTTTAGGAGGCATGTTTTCATGAGACTACATTTCTTAAAATATATTTTATGACTGCTGTTTGTATGGGGGTGTTTGGAGCGGTCTGTCATTGTTTGATGCAGTGAGCTTCTTGTTTCTTCTTAGGAGACAAGGAAGTGAAAATATGGAGACGTCTACTGGGCTGATGAAGGAAAAGAGAAAAAAGGAAGACAAGTAGGAAGGATAGGTCTGTGTGCTGCGCTTGTGTGTATGTGAAGGTGTGTGTACACGTGTATGTACGTACGTGTGCGTGTAATAGAAAACACACGGACACCTTTGGAGAACAGAAGGAGATAAATAAGGGAAAAGACAGGGGTGCCTGGGTGGCTCAGTTGGTTAGGCATCCAACTCTTGATTTCAGCTCAGGCCATGATCTCATGGTTCATGAGTTCAAGCCCTGCATCGGGCTCCATGCAAACAGTGCAGAGCCTGCTTGGGATTCTCTGTCTCCCCCTCTCTCGGTTCCTCCACTGCTCATGCTCTCTCTCTGTCTCAAAATAAATAAACTTAAAAAAGAGAGAGAGAAAAGACAGCACGATAAAATCCAAAGGGTTGTTCGGTTTTCTCACCAAACATTTTCTCCCTGAGTTTTTAGAAAAAAATTTTTTTATTATTTTTTTGAGACAACTGTTCATTTTGAGGTCTTGATGTAATGATCTGAGTAGGAAAGACTGGAGAAGAAATTGTGATAGAGATGAGATCCTTTTTATTTTTATTTATTTATTTATTTATTTATTTTTAACATTTATTTATTTTTGAGACAGAGAGAGAGCATGAACAGGGAGGGTCAGAGAAAGAGGGAGACACAGAATCTGAAACAGGCTCCAGGCTCTGAGCTGTCAGCACAGAGCCTGACGCGGGGCTCGAACCCACGGACCGTGAGATCGTGACCTGAGCCGAAGTCGGACGCTTAACCGACTGAGCCACCCAGGCGCCCCATGAGATCCTTTTTAAAGTTGGAGAGTATTCATCACGTTTGGGAGAAATCACCAGTAGTCTTTCAAGTGTGGTTTTCCCTGTACGTGATCTTCGGCTCGGAGGCAGGCTGGTAGAAGGGCCAAAGCATTGATTTTGGCATCACTGCTCTTCCGCACCTTAACTGAGGAGCCTGGTGTATATGATTTAAATGAGTCTCACTTTTGTCACTTGTAAGATGTCATCTTATAACAACAGTGGATTCTTCACAGGATTGCTGTATTAAATAGGATGGGAGGAACCTGGTCCATAATAAATGTCCAACTAATACAGTTATTCTGTGTGTTTTGCCGGGCAGCTTATCACAATGAATTGTGTCTGTGAATCAGGACTTAGCAGCAACATGGGCTAATGCAAACGGTGAGCAGAACTGGGGACATTTGGGTAACATAGGCTTGAGAAGCTGACAGAAACCTTATCCTAAAGTTTGGAAGCTGCTGGTGAAATATACATAAAATACACGCTTTTCTCTTCCTTTGCATTCTTTCTGATTTAAAATGTTGTCATTTAAAGACGTGTTTTCTTCATTTATTGGGTCATTTCAGCCAACGCTTTCTGAGGGCCGGGCGCTGTGCTGAATGCCAGTGGGCTGGAAACAGGGGAGGAGAAATATAAAGGGGAACCGGATGGAAGGGAGGTGCCTGGCTTCCCCCCAGACACTGGAGACCAGGGCCCGTCTCCTTGGTGGTCACATACCAAAGGGCTGGCTCCCAGGTCTTCAAGAAAGACATTCCTGGAACCGTACAACTGGCAAGCAGCTGGGAGAAGATTGACATCTCGGAGGGGTGGATGAAGGATTTACAATGACACGTCCTCTAAAGTAAATGCTCTAAGGAAAGGGAGGTCAGGGGCTGCAGTCAGGAGCAAGCCTGTCAGAATGTCTTCGGGCTGAGGGTCTGTGGGTGGCGGGGGGGACAGGGAGGGTGGGGAAGGACAGCCATGAGAGGAACCGTAGAGCACAATGGCCCAGAGGAACTTAAAGCCACAGCTTCTGAAAGGGGCCAGTGGCTTCATTTTCTCCTCCACCATTTCCTAAATGTGTGACCTGGACCAAGTTACTTAAGCTCTGAGACTCATCTCTCTAGTGGTTCAACTGGGGATATTGTTTGAAGGATTCAAGAGTGATGCATGGAAATGCTCCATGGCAAGTGATCATGTGAAGGCTTCTTACCTGTGCAGAGAGAAGGCGAATGGTTCAGCCTTCTTAGCCACATGGCTGGCAGCCGGCTGTCTGCCCTGGGCCCGGTGGTGGAGGGCTGGGTGTGTCCTTCTAAGGAGTTCGGCCTCAGGGGCTGCCTGTGAGACCTTGGAGCAGGGAAGTGACATGGTGACAGGGAGGTAACTTAGAACAGGCGGGCGTCCCTGAAGAGGGTACATAACATACACAAAGCAGGAAGTTAATTTTTTGCTTTTACTTTTGAGAATGACAATTTTTTAAAATGTTTATTTATTTATTTTTTTGAAAGAGAGCATGAGGGGGAGGCGCAGAGAGGGAGGGAGAGAGAGAATCCCAAGCAGGCTCTGCACTGTCAGCACAGAGCCCCATGTGGGGCTGGATCCCATGAACCGTGAGACCATGACCTGAGCCAAAATCAGGAGTCAGATCTTAACCGACTGAGTCACCCAGGCACCACCGATTTTTATTATTTTTTTTTAATTTAAAAATGTTTATTTTTGAGAGAGAGAGAGCGAGTGGGGTAGGGGCAGAGAGGGAGACACAGAATCTGATGAGACTCCAGGCTCTGAGCTGTCAGCACAGATCCTGACGCAGGGCTCAGACTCACGAGCCATGAGATCATGACATGAGTCAAAGTCGGACGCTCAACCGACTGAGCCACCCAGGTGCCCCTAGTATTTTTAATTTCCCTACATGATGTTGATCTGTAAATCTCACTCTTTTTCTTCTTTTCCTCTCCACTACTTTTTTTTTTTTTTTGCCATCCATTCATACTGCTAAATATATACTTAGCTTGTTGCTTTTAACTAGAGTGTCATGATCCACAGTATGTATTTTCCCACATATTTCTTATTTATTCCCCTAGTGATAGACAGCACATCAGTTATCTCATGCTACGTGACAAGATGCCCCAAAGTTTGTGCCTTACAACAGCTGCTTTGCTTGCTTGTGATTCTGGGGGACAACAGTCAGAGGGCTCAGCAGTCTGGTCTTGCTGAGGGTTCCTCGTGTGGCCGCAGCCATCTGGTTGCTCCCGTGGGGCTGGATGGCCTATGACAGCCTCCCAACCACATTGACAGTCCACTGGGCTACGTGTTCCAACAGGCTGGCCAAACCTGACACTATGTAAGGGCCGTGGGTGCCTTATTGCCACGAAGTGTCATATGATAATTGTGTAGTAGGATCACCAGACTCAAAAACTTAGAATTTTATGTAAAAGAAAACTTAAACATTACTTATTTTTTAATTGTTGGAAATGGCTTGTACTTACACCCAGCACATAATTTTCTGAATTGTCGCCAAAATAGTCACTCTTGGCAAAAAGAAATTATTCTCACTTTCCGAACTTCTGTGGTGACTGCTTAAGTCCATAAGGAAAGATGAACGTATCTATAGGAGACTTACTCTGAGTATGACATTACTCTTTGAAGGAGAAAATATGAAGAATTTGAGCTTCTTCCTTCTTTCCTTGCTGGACCATTTGTTTACTCACCAAATTCACCCTCTTGGCAAACATTTATCTAATGCTGTTTTCTACTGGACTATAGGAAAAATGTAGTTGAATGAAACAATGTGTTCTCCTGAGGAAATAATCATCCAGATGGAAGATGTGACATGTTCGTAAAAAAATACCACGTAGTGCCAGAGGAGTGTCCTATGGGAGTTTTGGACCAGGTACTATAAGACTTGGGGGAGCATTTTCCTCTAGCTGGGAAGGAAGGAACTAAAATGAATGAATGAATAAATTTATTTTAAGTTTATGTATTTTGAGTTGGAGGGAGGGGCAGAGAGAGGGAGAGAGAGAATCCCAAGCAGGCTGTGTGCTGTCAGTGCAGAACCTGATGCTGGGCTCGTACCCATGAACCATGAGATTGTGACCTGAGCCCAAATCAAGAGTCAAATGCTTAATCGACTGAGCTACCCAGGTGCCCTAAGGAACTAATATTTATTAAGCAGAGAACAGGTGTCACAACCCATTATCCGTGTAATGGATGACTCTGTGCCCACAGGAAGGTCAGAGCGAGTTAAGAGGGGACTTTTCTGGGGGATGGAGTGAATGAAGGCAGGGGTGCCCCAGAAATGGATAGTGGGCAGGCACATCCATGGATTAAGAGGATGGGAGGGTGTGCGTGAGCTGAGAACAAACTGCAGAGACCTTGGACACTGGTAAGTCATTTGGACATTGCTTTGCAGGAAATGGGAGAACAACAGCGCTCGTTAAGCAGGAGGATGTGATCAAAATTCTGTTTTAAGAAAATAAATTTGAGTGACTTCAGAGTTTGTTTAAAGCTCCTTCCTGAGATGGGAGAGACTGAAAATGAGCCAAGGATATACTGGAAAAACACACAAGTGGGGAGGTCTCCTAGTGGGGAAGGTGGTGCTATTTAATATAGTCCCTGCTCCAAGATGACCCTGCTTGGTTTTCTTCCCAGTTCCCATCACTACTGGCGATCACCTTGCCTGTTTATGCATTTACGTGTTTAAAGTTTGCCCCACCCCTACTAGAATCTACATCATTTACCCTCAGGGCCAGGAACCCTTGCTTACATTTAGAGTTAATCAAAAATAGGTTAATGTTAATGGAAAACAGGTTAGAAACACTTAAGTCCCAGTTTGACTTGATTTTCTCCAGTAAGATTGGGTTTGGGCACGAATATGGAGAAATATTTAATTTCTGTATAGAGTTGCACGATTGTCAAGTACTCACACGTTTTATTTTTATGCCTCCCAACACCCACAAAAGCCAATCTGAAAGGCAGACATTCATTCACTCAACGTTTATTGAGCACTTACTCTCTGCCTGATGTTGTACTGTGTCGTGCTTACAAAGATGCATTTGAGGTAGTTCTTGCAACTTTAGGTCTTATGTTGTGGTGAAGAAAACCAATACACTCAGAGAATTATAACGCAATACGTCTGTGTTAGCTAGGGCTCTCCAGAGAGACAGAACCAATAAGATGTGCATATATATAGAAAGAGATTTATTGTAAGGAATCGACTTACATGATTATGGAGGCTGAGATATCCCCAGATCTGCAGTCAGCAAGCTGGAGACCCAGGAGAGCTGATGATGTACTTCTAGTCTGAGTCCGACAGGCTTGAGACGCAGGGATAGCTGATGCTTCAGTTTGAGTCTGAAGGCAGGAAAAAACCAGTGTCCCAGTTTGAAGGCATTCAGGCAGGAGGAGCTTCCTTTTACTCCAAGGAGAATCCGTCTTTTTGTTCTTTTCAGACCTTCAACTGATTGGACGAGGCCCACCCACCTGGGAAGGGCAATCTGCTTTACTCACTGTATTGATTTAAATATTCATCTCATCTCACCTTTACAGACATAACCAGAATTATGTTTAACCAAGTGTCTTTTCACCTCATGGCTAGGTCCAGTTGACACATAAAATTAGCTATCACAATGTCCATTGTTATTATAGAGATATAATCCAAGTTCCATTCAAACTAATTCCATCTTGGGCAATTAGAGAAGGCTTTATAAAGGAGGTACCATAGAAATAGTTGATGGATATTACTGTCATCTCTATTTTTAAAAAAATATATATATTTTAATGTTTATTTATTTTTGAAAGAGACAGAGAGAGAGGGAGACAGAGAGAGACAGACACAGCATGAGTGAGGGAGGGGCAGAGAAAGAGGGAGACATAGAATCCGAGGCAGGCTCCAGGCACAGAGCCTGATGTAGGGCTCGAACCCATAGACTGTGAGATCATGACCTGAGCCAAAGTCAGACACTTAACTGACTGAGCCCTCCAGGCACCCAAATCATCTCTATTCTTCAAAGAAGGAAACAGACATTCAGGGAGATTAAATAATTTCCCATCATACATGGACAGGAAGTAATAAGGCCAGGAATTGAGCCCACGTGCTTCTGATTCCAGTTTTGTATTTTTGCATTAGGTAGAATAAGCAATTCGAAGAAAGAATTATATTTTAAGACAGTGAAAGAACATCCAATTTTAAAAAATTATTTTCAATTCAGGTCTTAGTTCAGTTATACCCTAAGCTGCCAGAAGGGCTTGTGAGGGTCATTTTAGGGTCATGGTAGAGAGTCTTCCTCCCCCGTCCCCTGTGTTCCTCAGCATTCCCTGTGCTGGTTGTGGGATGGGCAGTGGTAGCCTTTGGCTTTGGTACTTGGGGTTTCCCAGTCATCGTCCTGGTTTTGGGGTAGGTGAGGGTCTCTCGTAATGGTAGAGCAGAGTCTTGTAGCTCCCAGTTGTGGGAGCCTTGGGGGTGTTGGAACATGTCCTGTGCATTCGTTCCCCCAGAAGTTCATTTCTCGTGTGCACGTGCTTTGGACTGGTTTCCCTATGGGCTTTAACTCTTGCCCCCTCCTGACATCAATAAACAAGTGGCTATTGAGTGTGAGGCATGTCCACAACTGTGTGTGAGCTTGCGTGGTCAATGCCTGGCACAATCCAGTGCAGGTGGATTGTTTTTAACTTTCAATTCAAACTCTTCAGGTAGAAGTAAAATCCTGTTGGTCTACCCTGGGTCAAGTGCCCACTCTGGCACAATGCTGGGTATCTCCTAGAGCCACCCCCTAGCACAGAATGCAGATAGTATTTTAGAAGAGATGGGCTACACAGGCATCTCCGATGTATTTCTACAAAAGTCCCACCTCTGACTCCCACCTGGGACTCCAGTATGCTTATCTCAGCAGTGACTGATTGTGTCTGGGCATTCATCATTCTCCGCCTGGGAACACAGCAATTATGACTCGTCTTTCTGGCCACTCACAGGGTCCTCGAGAAACCACACTGGCTTACAGGTGGTTAAGTCCATCCTGCTTAACTACTGTTGAACTATGGAAGGAAAAACCTCCTCTCCCCTTAAATCTGCAGTCGAATCACTTTCAAGGCTGTTCTTGCTGTGGATTTTCAACTGCCATCTGAAAGGGTGTTAGTCATCTTAATAACGTGAATTAATCATAACCCAGCCTGCCGGACAATATTGCAATCAAAACAACAGAGACTGAAATGTTCCAGCCAGAATGAGAACATATGAACATAGCTTAACTCAGAAATATTGCAGCTGCATTCAACAGGGTTCCAATCAAAAGAGACTTACAAGCCATATCTAAGATGTTTTGGCTGTTAAAAGTGCTTTTGTCACTAAAGGGATGTCAGCTCTGTAATTTCAGGCTCAAATAATGAAGAGAATGACAGTAATTATGGACATTTTGTGACCAGAACACTTCCAACCAAATGATACAGTTGCAGTTGTATCTTTTTTTTTTTTTTTATTTTATTTATTTTTGGGACAGAGCGAGACAGAGCATGAACGGGGGAGGGGCAGAGAGAGAGGGAGACACAGAATCGGAAACAGGCTCCAGGCTCCGAGCCATCAGCCCAGAGCCTGACGCGGGGCTCGAACTCACGGACCGCGAGATCGTGACCTGGCTGAAGTCGGACGCTCAACCGACTGCGCCACCCAGGCGCCCCTGCAGTTGTATCTTTTTGAAGCAGCTGAATTCTGTTGGTTCTCATATGTCAATTTCTGAAGAATGGGATTGTTATTAATAAGACATTAACAGGATATCATTTCCTTCAACGATAACTTGATCTCTCTGTAAAAGTGAGTTATTAGAACAATTAAGAACTGTATTAGAGTCTACGGTCCAGACATGATTCAGTGTTTTCTCCCCTTGCTGGCATATTTGATGCTTTTGAAAAATGTGCCTTCTCTTTTTTTTCCCCCCCGCCAATCTGCTTTAAATTGTATGGGAGTTAAAACTCCTTTGTTCTTTTTGAAGATTTTTACAAATTGCTTTTTGGAATGACTGAGCGACTTTAGAATTCTCTTTATTATCGACCCAATCGTAAAGCCTAGCAGAACAGAACAGAAGACACTGTGGATCGCACGTCAGGCACCGTGTAGACGCTTTCAGATCATTCAGTTTCTCCTCACAGCACCCCCCGGAAAGTAGGTACTTCTCTTCCCACTTTTAAAAATGAGACTACTGAAGGTCACATGACTGGCCACGACACTGCGTAACACTCAGGTTATCTGACGGCAAGGACCAGCTTCTGCCTTCCAGAACATTCCTCTCCCTCTACCCCCTTCGCTAAGCCCCCTACACTAACCAGCTGAAGTCTGCCTTAGGCCCACTTATGGCGTTGTGCCCAAACACAGAGCATGCTGGCTACAGACGGGGCGGGCGGCGTGGGCATCTTGCCCCTCTGATCCCAAACCCCCTCCTCTGTGGACTCAACCTGAGTTGAGGCCTTCCAGTAACAAAGCAGCCTCTAGACATCAGCGGCCGGGAGAGCTCTTCGGGGACACTGCAGGATGCAGCAGAGCAACGGGGTCCTTGGACACCGGGGTAGATTGTCTCCCTAGCTGGGCTCTCCCCTCCTCGTGTCTCAGCTGCGCTGTCTCTGAGGGAGACGTGCTGATGTGGGGGCTCGGCCAGCAAGGGTCTGCGGAGACGGTTCCCTGGTGAGAACACAGGAAGGGCAGCTCCTGTGCAGAAGGCGCTTCAGGAGAGTTGCCTGCAGGACTGGAATCCACCTTCCATCCCCTTATGGCTCACCCAGCAGGTTGCAGCGACAGGCCATGAACGCCAGTGCCACGGGGCTGACATTGCACAGTGTCACAGGAGTTGGGAAGGGTCCTGGAGTGCACTCTCTCCCTGAGGAAACGGGTCACTGTGGGGTGGGGGTCTTTAAGCATTTGTGCAAAACTCTGTAGGCACGTGAGTTACGTCTGTGTGTGTGTGTGAGCACGCGTGTCCCAAAGAAGCCTTTATTCAGTGTCCCTTTTGTATGAGGACCAGTGTCACTTCTATGCTGTTTTTCCTTTGAAATTGCCTTTATCCTCAGGGACAAGATCTGCCCCTTCCAGCCCAGTTAGGGACATCCATCCTGTGACAGGGGGGCACACAGACGTGTTCTCACACCTCCTGACTCCCAGCCTCAAGCGGGGACTGACGTGAGCCTGTGGGGAGTCCTGGCCTCGGGTTCTAGGCGATGCATAAGCATATGAGAACACAGCCTCAACAGAAGCCTCAGGCAGTGGCGAGAGCCTGTTCTCCACCAGCCGGGAGATGGTGAGGCCAGCCCTTCTCCTATTGCCCCAGGGGCGGGAGAAGGAGAAAAGGAGAGTGCTGGTGAGCTCCGGGGCACCATGGGGGACTGTGCAGAGCCAGGTGGCCAGCCAGGGAGCACCGTGGAGGGACGGCGACACTCCTCTCCTCCCTTTCATCTTCTGGCAGCCGCTCTGTCTGGGGCAGGTTGTGTGTCTGAGTCCCCCCACCCAGACCCACGCTCATTCTTTAAGCCCTCTCAGGGCTCATCTGAGAGCCAGGGGACTTGTGTTCTTTTAGTTCTTGAAACACAGTGGGCTGCATTCGGGTCCCCTCTCCTGCACCCCGGTGCGTGCCCGCTCTTTCTCCCTTTCTGAATAAAGCCGAACACGGCCTAGACTGGCTGAGCTCGCAAGAAGAGCAGGGTGTCTACCCAGAATTGTCCTGGGAAAGGGTAACCTGTCTGCCCTGCCATTCCTAGAGTGGACATGAGTACGTTCAAGTTTGTTTACAACGCACGCTCTTCTAGGCAGGAATTGAAAGCAGGTTAAATGTTCGTTCATTTAAAAACGCCTGCGTTATAATCAGTTTTTTTTTGTGATGGGGAAGGACTTACCTCTTGTTTCCTGGAACTGGCTGCCAGTCCCCCCTGTGGGTTCACCATCCAGCAGGGGGCGCTCACTGCAAAGGCAGGAGCCTGGCTGGGTGGGGGTGGGGGGTAGACCAGAGACCCGGTGACGCTTGTCTTTATTGTGCCCCCCCGCAGTGGTCCTTCAGCCCCCCCATGACAGCTCGACAGCTCGGAGGAGGATCCCTGGCTTCTTGGCTTGGAGGTTTGTTGACAGACTAGATTTGTAGGCGTATTCTTTTCTGAAATGGTGCCTGTGGAAATCATAAGTAATTAGAGAGAAGTGCACCCAGTAGGTAGGTAGATGAGTGGAAAGACAGTGGGACTCTGGGGGGGACCCTGAGGAAAGCCCTAAGGGCAAGGAGGGGCACCCCACCGAGCAGTGGGCTGGTGTGACCCTTTGCCTGGAGCAGCGGTCTGGCGGGAGGAGCTGAGCTGAGCCGGCAGCCATGGGGAGCCTCCAAAGGCTTTGAGCAGGGACTTGATCAGCTGTGTGGTTTTAGGAAAAGGACTCCTTCAGCAGTGTTGAGGGTGACTGAAGGAGAGAATGGAAGGGAAGAAGCAAGTCAGCAAGCTGTGCCCACACTCCAGACGGAGAGGAGACAGTAGCTTTGGAAGACACTTGGGAGGGAGAGTGGACAGAATTTTAAAGTCTGGCTTCTGCTCCCTTGTTTCTGTCCACTGCTTCCTCCCTGCAGGCGGGCACTCTGTCAGCCTCTCTGCCCTTCCCTCCTGCCCATGCTGTTCCATCTACTCTGGCTTTACCCACCTTCCCTTTCCTGCCCCCTCGGACACCTCCTCTCCCCACCGCGCCCTGACCTGACCTCAGTCTGTGGCCTGCCCTGTCATTTTACACCATTTACTCTCATCGTAACGACTTTGGTTTCAACTCCACTGGGTTCGTGCATCTTCCCACCGGAATATGAGTGAGTGGCAGGGCCTCTGTGCACAGAGTCTTGTCTGCTGTTGAATCTTCAAGGTGCAGCAGTGACCGCGGGCACAAGTGAGCAGGAAGAGAGCTCGGAGGTCAGGGGGACTCCCGGGAGTGTCTAGTGATGCCCCACAGCACGAGGACATGTGGCATGAGCAGCAGGTTCAGGAGGAAAGACCACGGTTGCGTATCAGTTGTGTCATTTTGGCAGTGCTGTCTGTGGGACGTGGAGGGAGCAGTGTTGATCACGTGGCTTGCTGTGTGGCGCCGGCTCTCAGAGACAACTGGGGACCAAAGATCCAGACCTGGGAGCTCTCTGGCCTCACGCTGGCATTCACATTAGCTGATGACACTGGGAGAATATTCTCAGGGAGAGCATACTTTTGTGACTCGGGCAAATCTCTTAACCTCTTTGACTTTGACTTTCCCTGTGTGTCGGCTGAGGCTAATCCTACCCATCTCTAGCTCTCGTGATCATTAAAGACTGACGTCTGCACGGAGCTCAACCCAATGACAAGTGCACAGCACGCAAGCAATGAACAGTAGCTAAAAGGAGGGAAAAAATGGAACTCGGGGAATACGTAGTGGGGCAGGGGAAGAGTTTACATGAAAAAACAGAAAGGTAAGAGCGAAGCTAGCAAAAGCTTAGATGCTTTTCTTTTTAATAATAACGTGAAAATTCAGCATAATTCTAGAGTTGTATTTGCAGCATTCTCCTAAACGATAGCTTTAAGTCAAACAAGTATGTAAAGGTTTTCATTTTTTTGGTTCTGTATGATATTTCAAATAAGTAAAACTAAAGAAACATTTTCAATGAAGTAGTTTTGAAAAATTGTTTGTACAGCACGTCACATTATAAATGACGTTTGTTCAGATCTGGTTTTTATTTGATTATATTTACTTATCTTTAGTGTCAAGACTAACGTTTCACATAAAACTTCTCCTACATGGCTGCTGAAGGCTAGTCAGAGTTTATTTAATTAAAGTTTAACTTGTGTAGAGGAGGAATTTCAGAATTAATTCCTATTGCCAAAAGTTAAGAGTATAAATTAATGGTTTTAGAAGTTTTATCAGGCTGAAATGTATTTTCTCAGTTAATGGCTTCCCGAGAAGTGATTTACAGTTCTCTACAAATGTAGGTAACAAGTGTAAGTGGCGGGTGCAAATGCTTTAGAAACGTCAGCATCCATCCACGTGATTTTAAATCAATGGGTTGTGAAATTTTTCTGTCAGAACAATGGATTATGACTCTTTAGGCCCCACTACAAAATTATTCCTGTCATTCACGAATTAAAAATAATCTTTCCGCCATGTCTTTTCCCAGTAGCCTTGTCCACTTACCCTTGAATGTCAGACATTGTGTTCGACGTCGTCACGCGGTTGAGGCAGCAGAGCGTGGTGGGCTTGGGCGTCTCACACTCGGGAAGAAAGGTCTCACCCTCTATTAATGAAAGACAAATTAGAACAGCAACGAGAGACCAACCGTCTTTCATCTACCAAGTTGGAAGCAGGTAATAAAAAGCATACCTGGTGGTGTTAGATTGTGGGCACAGAGGTGACCATCCTCTTTCACAGCTGGTATGAGTGGAATTAGGATGATTTTTGTTCAGGACAGTTTGACCAGAACCATAAAGAACATTTAGCCCTTGGAGGCTCTGATTATGCACCCAGAATTCATCCAGAGAAAGTGAAATATTTGGGCACAGATTTGTACACAGGACTGCTCACTATGGATGCCGTGTATCCTAGTGAAAATGTGCAAGCCACCTGCCTGCCCGTCACATACAAACCACGAGAGCCACACAAGGAGATCTATGCAGACATTAAAAAAGTCACATTATGGAAGAATGTGAATATTTAGTGAAAACGGAAAGAGTTTCTAAGTGACGAAAGCAGAGTACAACATAGGTTTAGAGTATGCACATAAACATATACTCATGCATACAAGAGAATATGAGGATGAAGTCTTAGTGATCTTTTGCTGTAAAACAGCAATAATTTATTGCTTCTTGTGATTCTCTAGCTTGACTAGGCCTAGCTGGTGCTTGGGTTGGGGTTCCTTCCTCCTGGGTTTGGCTGGGGTCGCTCACATGACTCTATCTCGCTGGGGGTTGGACGTGGCTGGTGGGACCAAGGAGGCTTCTCTCCCAGGCCTGGGGCTTCAGCTTTCCTCCGCGCGGCCGATCCATGTGGCTAGCTTAGGCTTGCTCACAGCAAGGTGGTCTGGGGTAATTGGGCTTTCTACCTGGTGGTCGGCTTCTCTTCAGATAAAAGGCAGAAACTGCCAGATCTTTAAAGGCTAGACCAAAAGCCAGCATTGCGTTGCCTCTGCCCAGTCCATTGGTCAAGATGCGTCACGAGGCCAAGTTCAACGGGAGGGTGGAGTGTAGGAACCTTTAGGGAGAGAAGGAATAATGGCAGCCATCTTTGGGTCCTGTCCAATGCAATGTATACCGAATTTTATTTTATTTTTTTATTTTTTCAAATTTTATTTATTTTGAGGTGGGGAGGGGTAGAGAGAGTGGGAGAGAGAGAGAGAATCCCCAGCAGGCTCTGCACTGTCAGCGCAGAGCCCAATGCATGGCTTGAACTCATGCACCATGAGATCATGACCTGAGCTAAAATCAAGAGTCCGATGCTTAACTGACTGAGCCACCCAGACACCCCTGTACACCTGAATTTTAAAAGCAGTTTTCTCCAGGTGATGTGATGATACGCTTATTAACATCTCTCTGTATATTTATATCTGTCCATCTATCTGTATATTATCTATATCTATCTAATCTATCTGTCTGTCTATCTAGATATAGATCTGTTTCTGTGTACTTTCAGTTTTCTTCGTAATTGCTTAGGCTGAATTTCCACTTCATCATCATCAAAAACAAAAACCAAAAAGCAAAAATCCTGACTGCCCCAAATTGTAGTTGTGTGTATAGGGCATTATAATAGAGTTTGAATTATAACTGTTATTTGCTTTATTTGGGCCAGTTACTTACATCTGTGAAGCCACAGTTATGTCATATGTTAAGTGGGGATAATAAGACCTTATGAGAACCAAATAAGACAAAGTCTGTAAAGTGACCAGTACAGTGCCCACCTAGAAAGTACCCAAGAAATAGTATTTTTTTCGCTATGTGACATCTTTTCTTAAAGTTTTTATATGCAACTGGTAGAGCATCACTATGTTCATATTTTTTTGTTCTTTTCCCCCTGAGCTTTGTGATTTTGCACATCATTTTATTTATATCAGTAATACAAACTCAGATTCCTTTCTCAAACAGAAAAAATAAAATTCCTTGGTCATGTAGTATTTCTTGCCTGGAGAGAAATCCCTGCATCTCCAATCTCCATCCTTAACTGCTATTCGTTCAGGTCTGTAGACGTGCCCAGAGAACCGAGGTTTTCTCTCACAGATGCTGACTGCAAAATGCTGGGCCTCTCAGGATACAGTGTGAATCGTCTGGGTGTCCTGTGGAAGGGGCTCAGTTCTGGGATGCAGAAAATCCAGGATTCTTATTTTTGTTTTATAGCTAAACAGGCATGTGGTTTTAAGAATGTCATTTCCTCTGTTTTGTTTTTGAAATGTTCAAGAGGGGAGAGACTGGGCGAGGGTGATTTCTAAAGCTCCTTTCAGCTTTAAAATATTGATTCTACTAGTTTAAGCTTATGTCAGGAAGACCAGATGAAGTGTCCAAAAGTTCTGCTTCTTCTGAGCAAGAACTGAAGGCCAATGCTTGCCAAGGGACTGGCATCGTTTAATGGATGGGGCAGCAATGGGGCATTGGACACTCAGTCTCTGTTTTAAATATTACCGCTGACCTGCAGGTTGGCACTTGGGAAATTAAATCCTACCTGCGTGCTTTACTCACTTATGGATCTAAGAGCAATTTTTCTTCTTACCTCTAGAGGTTGTTATGAGATGACTCTATCCAAGGAATGACATTTTCCCCCCAAAATATGAGATTTTTATGGCCAGGTGATGATATTTTACTGTTAATGAAGACTGTATAGGAAAGTAACCAAAAATTACAGGCACTAACACAGACCTAGAAAGACACCAGCACAGCACTTGTTTCCCGGGGTCTCTAGTTCTTGTCTGCACATTGTCACTGAAACCGCTCTGAACTTATAATTAGACGTGGAAACAAACATTTTGGGGGGAGGGGGTCACGGG
This sequence comes from Panthera tigris, assembly GCF_018350195.1. Taxonomy (NCBI): domain Eukaryota; kingdom Metazoa; phylum Chordata; class Mammalia; order Carnivora; family Felidae; genus Panthera; species Panthera tigris. Next base: position 89,042,846 of record NC_056671.1, on the reverse strand, counting down.
GGTGAACAGTGTTGGAAAGGCTGCCGATGAATTCTCTCATTAGGAACTATGCTCCCGTCATAAACTACTTTTGAGACATAAGATATTAACATCAAATCACGTCTCATGGTTTTTTACAAGTTGAAAAATCAATTAATGCAAGACATAAGTAGCGATGCTGATAATAGTAAATGGAAATCAATCAGTGAATCTATCTACCTATCTCTGCAGTACGATACAATTTCACACCCAGCAGATAGGTAAAAATGAGTGATGATATCAAGCTTTGGCAGATTAGAGGAGTGGAAGGATCCCATTTTACACTGGTAATACGTATGGAAATTGGCACATACACTTTCCAAACCACCTCCACAGAAGAAACATGCAGTTTTTGATCTGGCGATTCTAGTTCTGGGCTTTCTAGAGAAACCTTGTCCATGCACACTGAGAGGCATGTATTATCGTGTTTATAACAGCATCACTCCATGCTGGAAAACTTTGGAAACAGTCCACCAATAGCAGATTGGATAAATAAATCCTGGTATGTTCAGACAGCAGTGACACGAACTATAGGTACACATATCAACATGAAGGAATCTCATGAAATTATAGTATTAGTTTGCTAAGGCTGCCCTAATAAAGTACCACTGGCTGTGTAGCTTAAACAGAAGAGTTTTATTGTCTCACGCTTCTGGAAGCCAGAAGTCCAAAATCAAGGTTCTGGAGGACTGGTTCCTTTTGAGGCTGGGAGGGAACACTCTACCCCAGGCCTCTTTCCTTAGACGGTAGATGGCTGTCTTCTCCTGTGTCTCTTCTCATCATCTTTCCTGTTACGTATGTCTCTGTGTCCAAATTTACCTTTTCTATAAAGAAATTAGTCATATTGGATTGAGGTTCATCCTAATGTCCCCATTTTAGCTTGCTTACATCTGTGAAGACCCTCTCTCCAAATAAGGTCACATTCTGAGGTTCTGGAGATCAGCACCTGAGTTTTGAGAAGACACAATTCAGTTCTTTGAGAAGACACATATGTTACTCCTATCCACCTGAAGGGATGTCCCTGGCTTTCAGAAGATTCTCAATAAGGTCTGTGACCTTCAAAAAGTTCAGAAACCCTTGCAAATTAAAAGGAACCTTCTACTATTATTACTTTTATTTACCGCTGCTCTATTAAAAGTAGAACCAGGAATTGGGCTCCTGGGTGGCTCAGTCAGTTAGGCGTCTGACTTTGGCTCAGGTCATGATCTCGCCGTTCGTGAGTTCAGTCCCTGTGTTGGGCTCTGTGCTGACAGTTCAGAGCCTGGAGCCTGTTTTGGATTCTGTGTCTCCCTCTCTCTCTTCCCGTCCCCCACTCACACTCTGTCTCCTCTCTCTCTCTCTTTCTCAAAAATAAGTAAACATTAAAAAAAAAAAAGTAGAGCCTGGAAGGGTTGTTAAATGTTACAGAAGCTCATAAGAAAGGCATGTAGAAGCCTTTTCTGTAGGGCATCTGAAAATCAGAACACTGCTCTTTGAAATGGTTTATATACATTACTGTGGGAATTTACTTGGCTAAATAGTCACCTTCCTGTCTTTGAGAAGGATTAAATAGTTGTCCGGTTTTCCACGAGAAATCTCCTCGTATCTCTTCACTTATCACCTTACATATTTCCTTAGTGCGTACTTTTGGATGTAGGAAACGTTTAAGAGACTCCAAGGGGAATCACGTGGTTCACACACTTCCTACCAAATCCTCGCAGGCAGGAGTCTGTCTTCAGGGTCATTCTTTGCAGCTTTAATGACTCGCAAATCCAGGGAGAGTCACCCTGCCAAGTGCTGCTGCTTTTTCTCTGGGCCAGGGCTGAGTATCTCTGCTCTCCCAGGCGGGAAGGGCCCTACTGGGTGCAGGCCTCCGCCGGTTAGCAGTACCGAGATGAAGGCTCCACACCGAGACTTTAAAAAAAAGGCAACAAAGATTTGTCGAGAATGACTGAGCTCATATCCCAAAGTTGGAGCCATCTAAATTTACTATATATTAGCTAAAGTATATAAAGCAAACACTAGAGAGATTCCCACCGTGTTCTGATGTACCTAGAGTATCATTGCCCTAAGTGCCATGAATTACGGCTGATGACAATAGTGTAGGGTGGGGGTGGGTCACTGAATGTGCAGCCCCAGGCGGCGGGGTGTGGAGAGCCCTGGAAAAGGAGGAAACGCAGTGGAGCATCCAAGGGCCTCGTGTCAGAGTTGAGTGTTCCCAAAGGTGCCCACGTGGCATCGTGGGTGCCACGTGTCTTATATGGACATCCCTACATGAACCGCACTTAGCAGTTAGGAGTTGTTTTAATTGACGCACAAAGACCTTTGGAGAATTCTGGCCTCTTTATTTCATATTTATCGGGTGGAAATGCACTCGATTCCATCGGGAAGGACTGGGAACCTACATTTGGAACTTTGCAGAGGTCAGCAGCATCATCAGGAAAACTAAATTCTGTGGGGAGGCCTGGGCAAGATGTCGGGACTCCGAGGGGGGAGCCCACACAGGCAGCAGCCTCAGCCCTCGGTCACAGAGCATGATGTCGGCCCAGAGAAACATTGGGGAGTGAGAAGAAACCAGGAGGGGATTAAGGGGGAGCCCAGGAGGAAGGGGCGTACCCCTCTCCTCTGGTTTGCCCTACATTTAATAATCTCTCAGCTTTATGCAGATGGCTCTTTAAATTCTTGTTAAATTCATGGAAAGTTCCAGTGCCCTTGCTGAATTCATGGAAAGTTGCTACTTTGAAAAATTGTGCACATTCTCATGCAATATAGTTAAAAAATAAATTTCCTTGTTTTATGGTTGCAGAAGCTGTATTTCAGACAAGGAAGCCCTTTCTCAGCTGTGGAGGAGAAGGAAAATTTAAGAAGTATTGTTGAAAAAATGAAGGAATTATATTCTTTGTTTTAAGCCAGAGGAGAAAACTGAATGTTTTAAACATATGCAGTACTGAAAAGCACTGTATTTTAAAATAGACCACAGTGTGACTTAATCATCACTAATCTAGAGTAGAATAAATTTTGAGCAGCTCCCTGCTGCTGACTGTGTTTAGTTTAGGATTTACTACCTTTTATTAAATCCTCGGAGAGTATGAAGTCGGAATAAATTACCTCTAGACCCTAGCCCTCTGCCTTCTAACTTGTTTTGCTTCCTTATAATTGCTCGTAGAAGAAAGATAAATAAATCAGTTGGATGTTTCACGTTGCATGGGATGTGTGTCTCATTCACAGGAGGGAGGTACAGGATGGCATCTCACTGAGCTGCCTCACTGTGACCTTCAGTGGATTCCACGTTTGTACTTGTCAAAAACCGCGCCTGGCATCTTGGGCATCACAGAGTAGGTGGTCATTAAACGTTGCTGACCCAATGGTAGCTTTGGCTAAATAACCTTTTAGAGGTGATGTCACTGGGGCTCTATGTAAGCAAGGGTAACGATTCATGGCGTGAGTCTCTGTGCTGGTGACAACCTCTGATGGCAGAAGAGAAATGTTTTAATACGGTGTTTTGAGGAAAGCCAGGAAGCTACAAGCCGATGCCTGAAATCCTGCTGTTACATTAGTCAAGAATCGTTTCTTAATATTTCTACAAATGCATTTCGGTGGTAAATCGCTTTGCCCTTACCAGCACTAGCACCTTGGTGTGAATTAGTTGTCAAATCCTTTATTTATTTATTTTTTAAATTTTACTTTGCTGTGATGAGAACCCAACATGGGATCTTGTCTCTTGAAAGGTTTTTGAGTGTGCAGTGCAGGACTGCTGATTATAGGCGCAGTGATGGTCAGCGGGCTTCTAGGGCTCATTCATTGTGCTTAACTGAAACTATATGCCCATTGACTGGGACTCCCCAGTCCCCGCTCCCCCCAGCCCCTGGTGACCACGAATCTACGCTTTGATTCTACTTTAGATACCTCATATAAGTGGAATCATGCTTCCTCAAAAAATCAAAACCAGAACTACCATAGGATCCAATGATCCTGTGTCTGGCTATGTCTCCAAAGGAATTGAACTCAGGGTATTGAGGAGATATTAGCATTCTCATGTTCACTGCAGCACTAATCACTATAGCTGAGATACAGAAACCACCTAAAGACCACTGATGGATGAATGGGTAAAGAAAATGCTTCATGTACGTTCATACAGTGGAATACTACTCAGCCTTCAAGAAGAAGGAGTCCCCATGATCTATGACAGCACCCAGGGAGGTGAGTCCTGAGCACCCCATCCTGAGAGGTCCAACCCCACACCCATGACACTGTAAGGACCCCTCGCCTTGCTTAGCTGGTTGCTGGCTGGTGTGCGCTCCTGTTTTATTTGCTTTCATCTTCGTGAGCTACGTCTTTCCAGTGGGACGCAGCAGGAACCGCGTGTCTGGCTTGTTTCTGGGTCTCTAGTGCCTGGCACAGGGCTGACCCCACGGCCCCCACGTTGCCCGAAGGATTTGTTACTCTGTTAGCTGAGCCACAGAGCCTCCCAGGGTGAAGGAGATGCCTGCCTGGTCTGCACTCACGAGACAAGATCAGGACACAGCGCATCCCAGGCCAGCATGCCCTGACCTTGGCCTTGAGTGTGACGATGGTTTCCCCTGCAAAGGGAGCCCCCAGCAGATGGATGTCCCTCCACCTGCCCACCGGCTCCACTGTGGCTGCCTCACGTGACAGTTCGTGTCTTCATCCCAGAGAAATGACGCCTGCCTTCTCCTATTTCTTTTAATGGAAACTCCTTACGAGCTCTGAAATGAAGGGCTGTTTTGTGAGTAACCAGCTCGATGGGCTCTCTCTCTCTCTCTCTCTAAGAAAGAAACCCTAGTGACTGAAAGAAGGAGCTGTGCCACTTACTGGCCCTGCAGTGAGGCGGGGGCTGTGTGGGGGATGTGCCACAAACCCAGAATAGGAAGCTCTGGGAGACGAAATCATTATACTCTTGGTCTGAGGATAACACCCACCAGTGAAGAAGAAAACCGTGACACGAGGAAATTTCGCAGTGAATCTTTTTTTACTATTCAAACAACGGATTTCAGCTTTTTGTTTCCTCAAAAGTGTCCATATAAAAAGAGGGATTCTTAAAAAGTATATTTACACTTACTGTGTGTGGACTGTCCCAATACTGAAAACCATAGGAGCGAGCTTTCCATGGATGAGGAAATCGCCATGATTTTATTTTATTATTATTATTTTTTTCGTTTTTAACGTTTATTTATTTTTGAGAGACACAGAGAGACAGAGAACGAGCAGGGGAGGAACAGAGAGAGAGGGAGACACAGAATCTGAAGCAGGCTCCAGGCTCTGAGCTGTCAGCACAGAGCCTGGCATGGGGCACGAACCCACGAACCACGAGATCGTGACCTGAGCCGAAGTCAGTTGCTTAACTGACTGAACCATCCAGGTGCCCCTATTTTTTTTTTTTTTTTTTTTTTTTAGTTTTTATAAAGATTTTAAGTAATTTCTAGACCCAACATGGAGCTCGAACTCACAACCCTGAGATCACGAGTTGTGTGTTCCTCTGACTGAGCTAGCCAGATGCCCCGTCCATGATTTTAATCTGCATGAAAAGTAACATTTGGGGCGTCCCTCCCTTGGGGCCAGGAGACATCGTACCTGTGCCGACGTTAGTGCCCATGGCTTCTGCACAGAGTGCGTCAGACCTCATCAGCACGTGCGGCCGAACCACTGCTCTGATTCATCTCATGAGACTGTGAGCTTTACGTTCGAACTTACACGAAGTTTCTGAATTGGAATCCTTTGCGGCCAGAATTCGCTGTTGAACTTGCTGGCACCACTTCCTACTGCCTAGTGGCACAAGTGGTGGGTCTGCTGTGACCTCCCCCACGTAAGAAGACAGACAAGCGTCGGGGTTCACTGTCACAGCGAGTGCTTTGCAGAGCTCTGTGGAGGTGGTGGGAGGGAAGAGCTTGGAATATTTATGAAGCCTCTTGATTGATTCTTTTACATTTGTTCTCAAGTGACAATTCCAGCTATGTACTGAGACAGGCAGATAGCTATTTAAGGGAGCACCTTATTTGGGAATTTTTTTTTTCCTAAAAGGGTAAGAGACTTTAGTGACATTTTTGTTGTTGTTGTTCCTAGAGAACTTTGTCAACTTGATGGGTTGACAGAGAGGAAAGTCTCAATGAGTGTTGTACAGTGTCATTGGATGTGGAGTCCAAAGGGCTCTCGGAATCTTTCATGCCAGCCGCCGATATCTTGGAGACGGAAGAAGAGTTGGTGCAGGGAAGTGAGGTGGTCTCTCCAGGGTCCCGCTGTGTGCTCGGCGGATGGAGACACCGGGCCGATGGTTTCTGGCGCCTGGGCTGCTCGAATTGTCTCTCCTTCGTTTTCCAAATCTTAGACTCCTCATTCCCTCCCTCCCTCCTGCGTAGCTCCCTCCTTCAGAGACTTTCCGTGTTGGTTAAGTCTGGGCTGTGGGTTCTTAACCCAGGTCTGAGGACTTCTAGGGACTCCAGGAACTTGCTTCCGACGGACCATGGCAGCACTGATATTGTGCAAAATATCATACAAGTCAGCACGTATGCGCTTCCCAGGAGTAGGGTCTATAGCATTCATTATGGCCCCTCAGAGGAAATTGTGCCCTAAAAAAACTTAAGGACCCTAAACATAGGGAGAGGTAGATGAGCTCTGTGTTTTTATTCATTTGTCAGTGCCTGTTTCTTAGTACTGACCATATGTCTGGCTCTGTGCTGGTCACTTGGCTCTCTGTAGCTCTGGTAAAACAGCTGAGTATTGTCCCCAGTTGGGTAGCCTTGAGTTTCTTTCTATTATTGAATTTCTCTCTTTCTCTCTATTGGTCTCATTTCCAATTCATCTATTGGAGGCAGAATACTTTATCTCATTGGATGGAAGCATCCTTAGCAATGGGTGTAGTTCTTTTTTTTTTTAATTTAAGTTTTAATTTTTTTAAATTTACATCCAAATTAGTATATAGTGCAACAATGATTTCAGGAGTAGATTCCTCAGCGCCCCTTACCCATTTAGACCATCCCCCCTCCCACGACCCCTCCAGTAACCCTCAGTCTGTTCTCCATATTTATGAGTCTCTTCTGTTTTGTCCCCCTCCCTGTTTTTATGTTATTTTTGTTTCCCTTCCCTTCTGTTCATCTGTTTTGTCTCTTGAAGTCCTCACACGAGTGAAGTCATATGATACTTGTCTTTCTCTGACTGACTCATTTCACTTAGCATAATAGGAATGGGTGTAGTTCTAAACCTACTGGTCTTCCACGTATGCACAAAGGTGGAAAGTCCTAGAAAAGCCAGGAGGAAGAGGGCACATGGAACCACTGTGCCTGGTGCACACTGGACAGATTAGGGGCTCACCATCAATCCTGGTCCCGATCTTCCTCAGAAGCTCGTCAGTGTGTGACGATCACTGGGAACAAGTGTACAGGAGCCTTATTATGGTGGAATTCGGCCTTTGCCCCAGGAAAGGACACTGCAGACAGGGCTTTGTCCTAGAGGCCTTGAGGGGGCATGTCATATGTGGACGTGATTGCTGAGTGGCCTGCACCCACAAGGTATTAGGTAGCTTCACAGCTACCAGATTTGTAGTTCGTTTTAGATACTTCTGGCTTGAATTCAAATGGATGAATCAGAGATATGTAGCATTTGGTCTTGGCATCAGTGTCTTTACCATCTCAAAATCCCTTCAAAACTTTTTTTTTAATCTTACTTTTTCCAGAATTTAAATATAAATTGGTGACTTTCTTTTTAAATCTGCAGGAGTGTCTTTGAGGCTATAAGAGAGAATATAAAATACAGAATATTTCTGTTCATAAGAGTCTTAGACTCACTTCAATCAGGTGACCAATATTTATTGAGAACCTACTAAGTACTAGGCTCACACTGGTGAAGAAGGCACGTTTTCTGCACCGACTCTACCTTTTAGAAGGGAAGATGGATAGAAAACATGTAAAAAAAAATACACAAAGAAATTAATTTTGGATAGTGGAGGGTATGAACCAGTCAGAGTTCTTAGTGGCAAATAGCACAAATTGGTCAACTGAAACAGAAAAGGCGTTTTGGACGTGTGTTTGGCTGCTTCCAGAATCCACCAGAAGGCTTGGCCGGGAGTAAGGAGAGGCGAGGCGCCGCCGCGGCCTTGTCATAGAAACACGTGCCTTCCCTCTGCGGTCCGCACAGCGCTGGGGAGGCTGGAAGCAGGCCACCCCTCGACTCTCAGCTCCGCCCTCTCCGCGACTTCTGGCCCCTCAGCTGAGGGCAGTCCCTCGTGGGGGCAGGGGTCCCGGGTAGACTCTGTGTAGGTCACGGGGACGATGTTGCAGCTCCTGGAGGATGGGAGAGAGACTGCCTCCTTCTTCACGCCTTCGGCTTTGCAGTGGGGCACCTTGTGATCTCTCTGCACTGGGTAGGGGTCCTTGGAGATGCCAGGTGATGGCTCAGACGGTCGCTGGGGGAGGCTGAGGGCGCCGGGGGGCCTCCCTGAGTGGGTGACCTTTGAGTTGAGACCCACACGATGAGAGGAGGCAGCGAGATGGCCCAGGAGGGAACATTTCGGCAAGAATCCCCAGAGACAGGGAGGAGCCCAGCACCGAAAGACAGGGAGGCAGGCGAGAGCCGGTGGCTGTCTGAGGCGGAGGCGGGTGAAGGGATGAAGTCAGGCGTTTGCAGGGGCCCTTTTCACGGGACCTTGCAGATCCCAGCAAGAGCTTTAGCCTTCTCTCTTCTTGTGGTGCAGACCGCCGCGAGCCTCACTCTGTTTGCGAGGGGGACCAGTAACCAGAGGATGCCCTGAACCAAACGGTGGCTTGAATGCAGACCGCGCCGTCGCCGCTGTCCGTCCGAATGCTGACGGCAGCCTGGAGCAGGTGAAGTTGTGCAGATGGAAAGATGTCAGCTCGCGGGAGGAGCGAGTCTGGCAGCGGTCGGAGGCGGCCTAAGGTGAGAATCGGGAGCTGCGTTTTGGCCGCGCCGAATAGAAAACGAGTCTCACCTTCTCGAGTGGAAATATTAAGGACGCAGATGGATACGTGAATCGGGCGCCGGGGGGAGAAGTTGGCGACTCAGCTTTGCGAGTCCTGGCCGTGTGCGCGGTACGTCAAGCCACAAACCGGGACCCCCCCCCCCCCCCCCCCCCCCCCGAGAAGAGGATACAGACGGGCAAGAGGCGTGAGAGAGGAGCTTGCAGCAGAGGAGGGTCTCGGAGGGGCCTGGGAAGCAGGTGCCGGCAGGTGGGAGCATTTGGGGGCGAGCGTGGAGCCACGCCAGCCTGGAGCAGGGCGTTTGCGCTGGGTCTCCGGGGCGCCACTTTTAAAACGAGGAATTCGGTTCGGCCTGCGTTATTTCAAATAGGCATCGCTGAAGCACCCTGTGTTTTTTATAGCGCCCAGTTGTTTTCCTTCGGTGAATTTTATTTATTTATACGTACGTGACATTTGCTTCCCAAAAAGCCTTTGAGGCAATTTGGTATGAAGTGATAGTTGAGGAAAACCATTAAAATGCAAAATCAAACCAATATGGAAGGCAGAGGAAGGGAAATGCCGTCAGTGCTAATGTGCCATATACGTGGTTATCTTGACTGAATATTACATTTAACTCAGTCTCCCAGCAGCCAGTGTCGAAAGGAGCGGGTTAGGTTATATAACTGTCTTCAGCTCTTTGGGAGGATGCCCGAATGTAAGGGAGACAGATGATTTCCTCTTACCAAACGCTGTCAAAAGTGAGTTGATTCTGCTCATCCCATACCTAATGGTAAACAACGTGTCTCCCAGATAACAGCACCCATCGTTGTTTTATTCTCACGCAAGCTCTTTAAGGGGGACTTCACGGTCATCCCCATTTCATAGATGAGGCTGGGAGAGGGTAGGAGCTGAGAGGTGGGGGGGCTTGGATTTGAACTCCGTCTGATGCCGGTACTTGGGTGCTTAGCCACGGAGCCACCCTGCTATCCCGGTGGTGCCAACCTGCTGTCCTACCACGGTGATGTGCTGGCAGTCACCATGCCGGACTACCATCTGTAGGGCGGACCGCTTTCCTTGAACCTCTGTTTGCGATTGCCAGCTGGATATCTTCAATTAAATGATTATAAGCATCCCACATTCAACTTCTCCCTAACTTGTACGCCTTATCTATTCCGATCTGCCCTTCTTGTATTCTTGTGTTATGGGCCCACATCCTGGAAAGTCATCTTTGCATCTTAATAAATGGGTCCGATGAAGATGAATTACTGGGTGAAATAATCACACTCCCTCACTAGACAATGAACTGTTGGTAGTGACCACATCTGTCCATGTAATTGCAGGCCCTGAGACAGTGTTTCCTTGTCGAGCAAACGCTGTGACTGCATACTTGGTTGTGTGTAACTGTAGCCTAGGAAGGGCATGGAGAGAATAAGGAGAAAGTAAAGCTGGAAGATATGGGTAGCGTTCGACGGTGAAGGTGCCTGGATGTGTACTTCTTCCCTCTCTGCCGCCCTCCTCCACCACTCCTTATCTTTCGAGTCTCAGTGTAGACATTCCTGTCCCTGGAGTGAAACAGTTTTCTCTGGAAAACTTCTCTCACCCCCCTTGGAAACTCCTCTGACTACCCTCTCCCACCCCCATGTCTCCCATGTTAGGCTAGGAGTCCCTCCTGTGCTCCCTTTGCACTCGGTGATCTCCCTCCCATGGTGTTCATCACTCAGCCATGTCAATACATTTCTTTTCCTTGTCTTCCCACATAAGAGTGAACAACCCTTAAGGAAGGATGTCTGGTGGTCAGTGCTGTCAACTGGGATGTCAGCTGGGGTTGCCCCCTCATGTCCTTCTGCTGTGGTCTGGACTTCCTCGCAGCATGGTGGCTGCGTGCCGAGGGTGAGAGCCCTGGGGGAGGGAGGGATAGAGGGCTCATGCGCTGTATCGCCCTTTGTGACTCACCTTAGAAGTCACGTAGTGCCACTTCTCTGTACTCTAGTAGTGGAGACAGTGACGAAAGTCATCCCGGTTCGTGGGGAAGGGGCATCGACCCCGCCTCTTAATGTGGCTGGGACAAGGTGATAAGATCATATTGTTAGAACAGGAGATGTCTTTGTGGTTCTTTTCAAGAAACCAGCTGCCACTCCAGCAGAGCTTAAACAGGATGCAAATCCAGTAGGCGTGAACAGGTGAACCTGAAGTGTTCTCAGAACAGTGGGAGCAAGGGTGGCCTCGAGAATGAAGCTAGGGGACAGGAGTTAGGGCCACATGCAAGGATTATCCGTGGGGGAGTTTGGCAAGAGGGGAGAGATGGGACCACGTGCCTATTATAGAATGTTTTTATATAGGTGTATTTCATAATTTCTCAGTGTGTCCACTGGGTTAACCATTGCTAATCTGGTTTTGGTTGATGGATGTACCTGACATCATTAAAAAATAAAAATTCTGAGCTTTTAAGGATTCATATGGCTATGAAATGCTTCCCCCATTTCACTAAATTCGTGAGATTTTTGTGATGTTAACTTTCTTTTTAGGTTCCCTGCGGGAACCAAAAAGAGCTACATCTATCATGTCCAATTGCTGATTGCTTTTCTATGTTACGTTGAGCTGGCCGGTTCTTTGGGGAATAACAGTAAACTGCTTTGGAACAAAACAGACCGGACTGCTTTTAGATTTTTAACAGATCTTTCATGTCAAGTTTTAGAATGTGGAAGAGGGTCAGTAATGCATTCTCCAGACTGAGAAGACACTTTACTGAAAAGCAAAAGCAAGTCATTCCATACCATTTACTCAGTTTCATTCAGGGTGACTTACTGACAAGATCTATTGGGCAGGTGTGGGGGGAGGACCATCCAGGGCACGCACAGCTGCCCCTGTTCTCTGCCCCTACGCGGACCATGAATCCCCAGCTTTTATGGAGCGAGAGACATGGTGAGGTGACAGCATAGTTATCTCATGTGGCGCCATCTTTGTGCCAGAGGGGAGAAAGAGCTGGAAGGCCGAAGATGGGGTCAGCTCCTTCATCAGGCTGCCAGGATTCATACAGACCCTTGGGCAAATGTTTATACCATGGATAATTTAAGGCAGCATGCTGAGGTTTTTACCCATCCAAGAGACTTTGTGCACAGATAGTTTCACGTCTGTGAAGTTTAAGATAGTCTCACATCTTAAATGCGTCCACATTTCCTACCTAAGCCAGTGCTCAGGTGAGGGGCTGAAGGACGTCGCTTTATCTGACAATCCCAGGTCCCAGTCCTTGCCCCCTACTCCACCGTCAGCCACTCCCCAGGGTACGGCATTCCCTGACGGCACGGGCTGCTTTACCCGCACCTCTCTGGGCCTGGTGATGTCCTTCCCTTTTCCTGTCCCTTCCCACTGTGCCAAATAAAGGCCTGTAAGACATGATCCCAGTGGTGCTTCTCATTTCCAGGGCTGATTTTGTTTTCCTCCGCACCCTCACCGGACCCGTGGGGGTTCTGAGCACATTTACTTCGATCTCTGGGCTCATTTACTATTACTGGTGGACTATGAAGCCGTTAGGATGGAATTCTACCTTATTTATCTTTGCTGCTCTGCCACCAGCATGGTTCCTGGCCACGGACAAGTAGTATTCAACACATCTTGTTGCACACGTAAAGACAACATTAATTATGTTAGAAACATTTGGTGCATTAAATTGTAATTTTGGATAATTGGTAATCTGAGGAAGGTAGCCACTTTCCAGCATTCAGAATATTTAATTTTGCAACGTGCAAAATGTGAAGCGGAATAGGTCAATTTCTCTTCAAAAGTTGACAACACTCAGGGCACCTGGGTGGCTTACTCGGTTAAGCATCCAGCTCTTGGTTTCGGCTCAGGTCATCACCTCAGGGTTCGTGGGATCGAGCCCCATGTCGGGCTCTGTTCTGACAGCTCAGAGGAGCATGCTTGGGATTCTCTCTCCCTCCCTTTCTGCCCCTCTCCCACTCGCTCTCTATCTCTCAAAATAAATACATTTAAAAAAAAGTTGACAACACTCATTCAGTTCACATACTTAATATTCAGACATGCACTATTTACTTTTTGGTTTGTTTTGCGTGTGTGTTCAATACTGAGAATCTGTCTTATTTCAAATTCTCTTCTCAGAAATATATATATTTTAGACCCGTGCGGGAAAAAAAAATTGGCTTCTGTGGCCGTGAAAAAGGTTGGCCATGACCGTGTCAATGGTCAGGTAACGAGGAAGATGGAAGAATTGAAATCGGGGAATGTTTACCAGCCATTAACTCACCAGCCTGAATCTTGCTAGGTGAATGATACACTGATTAAGAATGCTTTTCTGGGGTGCCTGGGTGACTCAGTCATCTGAGCATCCGAATTTGGCTCAGTCATCATCTAGCCGTTCGTGAGTTTGAGCCCCGCGTCGGGCTGTGTGCTGACAGCTCAGAGCCTGGAGCCTGCTTCAGATTCTGTGTCTCCCTCTCTCTCTAACCACTCCCCCCGCCCCGCCCCGCCCATACTCTCTCTCTGTCAAAAATAAATAAACATTAAAAAAAGAAAAAAGAAAGAATGCTTTTTTAATAATATCTTTTTTTAAACGTGGCAGTGAACTATGTGTATGTAATATAGCTGGTGAAATGCTAAAAGCAGGAAATGTATTTCACGTGCATCCCTACAATAGTCAACCAGCATGAGGCAGGCATAGTTCATGTCGAATAAGGCAAGAGGACCTCTACATGAAATGAAAAATTGTAGATCTGCTGGTCTTTCCTTCCTTCTTCTTATTATTTTAGATTATTGATGCAGCTCAAGTAAATAGACCTTTATTGCAGAGGATTTTCAGATGCCTGGAAATAAGACAAACTCATCTATTTTAGCATTAATGGAATAAAACTTGACACGATGGCCATACTGTCATAAATATCTTCAGCATGATCAATAAGAGACATTGCTTTTTGTGGTGTCTCTCTGGATTTCTATTAAGCCACAGTGACAGGTAAGAATATTGTACCCAGCATGTCTGCTATCCAGATGAAGGAGAGGGTTAGCAGAAGGTATATAATAAGAAAAAGACAATTTCTAATTTCTTTCTCAGATAACTTTTCAGCAACCTTGACACAAATTATTTGCAGGATGTTTTATGTTGAGCGTAAGGAACTCTTTTTGGCAGTCAGGAATCTTTTTCCTTCTTGTGTCAGAGAAAAATGAAACTTCAGGAGATCTTGGGCTGAGAGATTTAGATTGACAAGAAATTTTACTTCCATTTCCAAGAGGATTGAGTAACTTGGAAACGTTTTACAATTCGTAGGAGCGGACACAAACAATTCTGGGAAGATGGCAGACAAAAAGGGGTAGGTAATAAAAGCCAGGAAAAAAAAGTGTGTTCCAAACACGTCTAGCCCATTTTGAAAAGCAGTACAGTTTATTCTTGCTGTATTTTTTGTTTCAATTTTTAAAAATTTGGAACAATCTTAAATTTATAAAGAAGTTGGAAACCCAGCATGAAGAAGACCCTTTATTTTCCTGATCTATATGAGAGTCCGTTGGCAACCTGATGCCCCATCACTCTGGAATATTTCAGGTGTGTTTCATACATGACACAGTCATCACAGTCAGGAAATTATCATCAATACGTGATCACTGCTCCGTTCAAACATCACCGGTTGTCCTAGTAATGCCCTTTGTGGGAAAACAGTCTCTATCAGAATCACAGGGTGCACGTATGTGTCCCCTGTCTTGAGGCTCCTTCGAAAACCGGAATGGTTTTCAGACTTTCTTTGCTTTTTACTCCCCTGACACTTTTGAAGATCACAGGGCAGTTGTCTTAGAGAGTATTCCTCAGTTTGGGATTGACTGCTGTTTCATCATGATTACGTTCAGGCTATCTGTCTTTGGCAGGGACACCCTCAAAGTGGTGCTGTGTCCTCACCATGTCCCATGGGGTGGCATGCAATTTCAAATTGCCCCATTTCTGATGGTGTTCCCTCGGATCACTTGGTGAAAGTGCTGTCTGCCAAGATTTTCTCCCCGTCCCTCTCAAGTTTGAAACTCCTCTGTCTTGTGTGCTGGAGCCTTGATAAAGAATAAATCTCTCTGTGTTTTAGTGATTGTAGGCCACAGTGTGAAAGTCAGATCCAGAAATCTGCCCAGTTTGTCTTATGGAGCCTCCCTGCCTCAAAGCCTCAAAGGAAAGAGGGGCCTGCCCACAGAAGCTAAAAGGGCTGCCATCACATGAGGCTGCGTGAGGTGGGTGGCCTGGCCTTGGGGACAAAGGGCATCAGCTTACTGGGGAAAGGACATTCTCCCCAGTTCTGTAAGGAGCACCATGGACAACTGTGAAGCTTAGGGAGGGCTGAAGGACAAGTGTCAGGCAGGCAGAATTCTCACAGAAGACGCTGGAAGCAGTGCTCCTAGTGGGGGTCATCCTGGTGTGGCTGTTCTGTAAGCAGATGTGAGTGAGGACCTCAGAGACTTGACCTCCAGAACGTATGGGTACTTTCTGAGGATTCCCAGAAATAATTGAAATTGATTTTGATGGAGGGGATTATACTGATAGGGGCCAAGGGTTTGATAATTCTGGAGATAAATGATAATGTGGCCTTATCATGCTCATAGCCTGAAGAGGTTTGGTAAAATTCAGATGTTTTGTATTTCAGACCCTAAATCATGCTCATAAAATGTACTTGTACCAAAGGAAAATCCTAGTCCAAATATACATCCAAACAGATACAACAATTCTCCGTAAAATCTTAACATGTATAATCCACATTGGAAGAGTAATATGCTGTCCCAAGTACACAGAGCTAATGTATCACATTAATACTAATACAGTAAAACCTTGGTTTGTGAGTGTAATTCGTTCCAGAGACATATTTGTAATCCAAAGCACTCATATATCAAAGCGAATTTCAAGAACCATTGGCTCAGTTGTGATCATGTGACATTCAGCATCACGTTCTACTCATTACAAGACATGGCTCATTTATCAAGTTAAAATGTATTAGAAATGTTTGCTTGTCTTGCAGAACATTTGCATAACAGGTTACTTGTGATGTAAGGTTTTCCTGTACTTGCAAAAATAATACAGTTTAACACCTACTGATACCTGCTGGTATTTAACAAGTCAAGGGAGTACAACCTGGGTGTGAGACCAGGATTCAAAGTCATCCAGCATGTGTGAGCGACAAATTCGTCTCTGTCTTTGTACGTAGTGATTGAGAGGTATGGGTTGTCAGGGAAGATCATTTCTATTGATACAGAATCTACATCCTGAGAGACTAAAAGTGTAAGGAAAAAATGAAACTGGACATAAAAGTGAACTATCATTTGTGCCTAGTTAGCCCCGAGGCAGAAAGAAGAGTCAGAATGCGAGTTATCACCTTTGTTCCATGCTTTGTTGATTACACTCTTACTTGCCAATGCATGCAGCGTGCTGGTCGACTCACAACTTTATATAAATTAAAGGAAATAATGTGTACTGTTATTGAAATGACATGTCTTACTGACAGTGAATTAATAGCATCATCATTTCATAAGAAGAAATTTTAAATAGCCGTATTGTATATAATATGTCACCTATAAATAATTGATGTATCATATTAATATAGACTCAGCCTCCCCATAAATTTGACATTAATAAATTTTCCTACTCCCATGACTAGCGGCCAGAACAAAAAAAATGCAGCTAGGAGAATGAGAAAGGAATCTATAAATACCAATAAGGTCACTTATTCGGGGCTTATAAATGTTTTCTGTGTGTGATTTTTTTTAATTTAAGTCAAGATGTGGGCAAGTTTCAAAATGCAAAAATGCTACAGCAAGTTTTATTTTTAATTAAAAGTGTAATCTGTCCATAGTAAATTATAGACATTTTAAAGTATAAACTTGAGGAATTTTGAGACTACTCTATCAACATGTAAAATAATTTCACAACCCCAGAAAGTTCCCTCATGTTTCTTTCCAGACAGTTGACACCCCACTTGAAGCAACCACATACATTTTTATCACAATAGCTCAGTTTGTGTAATTGTACAGCTTCACACACGGGACAGAGAGTATGTACTCTTTTGTGCGTGGCTTTGCCCAACAGTGTCTGTCAGATTCATCTCAGTTGCCTGTATCAGCAGTATGTTCTTTCTTCAAAAACTCAGTGAGCGGTGTGCCGTTGTGTGAAAATACACTTTGTTTATCCATTCACATGTTGATGGATATTTGGGTTTTTCTCACTTTGGGGCTATGATGAATAAAACTACTATAAACATTCAGGTACAGGCCTTTTTGTGGACACGTTTTCCCTCTTTTTGAGTAAATGCCAAGAAATGGAATTGTTGAGACTGGATAGTAAGTGTGTATTGAACTTCATAAGAAATTGCCAACTAGTTTTCCGCAGTGGGGGAGCCCACCGTCTGCTCCCATCAGCAGGTGCACGACAGTTGGGCTGCTCCACGTCCTTGGCAGCAGGAGGTAATGGCAGCCTTTTAAATTTTGGTCATTGTAGTGTGCGTCATCCTGAGGGCGAAAACCTACTACAGTCTTAAAAGAATGGAAGTCAGAAGCTGGGCTCAGATTGTGGCACTGCCATTTCTTAGTTACTGAAACTCAGTTAAATTTTTAAAACGTTTTAATTCCAGTATAGTTAACATACAGTATTCTATTACTTTCAGGGGTACCATGTAGTGATCCAACAATTCCACATATTACTCAGTGCTCCTCATGATAAGTGTACTTTTTAAAAAAGTTTATTTATTTATTTTGAGAGAGAGAGAGAGAGCCAGAGAGAGAGAGAGACAGAGAGAGAGAGAGACAGAGAGAGACAGAGAGAGAGAGAGAAAATCCCAAGCAGACTCTGAGCTGTCAGCACAGAGCCCGACCTGGGGCTTGATCCCATGAACCATGAGATCATGACCTGAGATGAAATCAAGAGCTACCCAGGTGCCCCATGATAAGTGTAATCTTAATCCCCATCACCTATTTCACCCATTCCCCACCGACCACCCCTCTGGTAACCATCAGTTTGTTCTCCATAATTAAGAGTCTGTTTTTTGATTTGTCTCTTTCCCCCCATTTGTTTGCTTGCTTTGTTTCTTAAATTCCACATATGAGTATTTTTCTCTCTCTGACTGACTTATTTAACTTACCATTATACCCTCTAGATCCAACCATGTTGTTGCAAGTGACAAGATTTCATTCTTTTTACGGCTGAGTAATTTTCCATTGTGTGTGTGTGTGTGTGTGTGTGTGTATGTGCCACATCTTTATCCATTCATCAATAGATGGGCATATGGGTTGCTTCCATACTTTGGCTATTGTAAGTAATGCTGCAATATACATAAGCATGCATATATCTTTTCAAATTAGTATTTACCTAATTTCATTAGGTAATTTTTATTACCTAATTTACTAATTTCAGATTAGTATTGGTATTTACCCAAAGAATACCCCGTAATGGAATTACTAGATCATATGGTAATTCAATTTTTAATATTTTGAGGAAACTCCATACTGTCTTTCAAGGTGGCTACACAAGTTTCATTCCCACCAACAGTTTATGAGTGTTCCTTTTTCTCTGCGTCCTCACCAACACTCGTCTCTTGTGCCTTTGATTTTAGCCATTCTGAAAGACATGAGGTGATACCTCGTAGTGGTTTTGATTTGCATTTCCCTTATGATGAGTGATGTTGAACATTCAGTGTCTGTTGCCATCTGTATGTCTTCTTTGGAGAAATGCCTGCTCATGTCCTCTGCCCATTTTTTAATATATTTTTAAAGTATATTTATTTATTTTGAGAGAAACAGAAAGTGTGAGCAGGGCAGTGGGGAGAGCTAGAGAGAGAGTGAGAGAGACAGAGAGAGAGAGAGAGAGAGAAGACAGAAGAGAAAATCCCAAACAGACTCTGCAGGGTCAGTGCAGAGCCCGATGTGGGGCTTGAACTCATGAAACTGTGCGATCATGGCCTGAACTGAAATCAAGAGTAGGGTGCTTAACTGATTGAGGCACCCCATCTTCTGTCCATTTTTAATTGGATTCTTTGTGGGTTTTTTTTTTTTTTTTTGGTGTTGAGTTGTATTAAGTTCTTTATATATTTTAGATACTAACCCTTTTTTGGATATGCCATTTGCAAATATCTTCTCCCATTCAGTAGGTTGTCTTTTAGTTTTGTTGATTGTTTCCTTTGCTCTTCAGAAGCTTTTTATTTTTATGTAGTCCCAATGGTTTATTTTTGCTTTTGTTTGCCTTGCCTTAGGAGATGTATCTAGAAAAATGTTCCTGCCTCTGATGTCAGAGAAATTACTGCCTGTGCTCTCTTCTGGAATTTTTATGGTTTCAGGTCTCACAGTTAGGTCTTTCATCCATTTTGAATTTATTTTTGTGCATGGTATAAAAAAGTGGTCCAGTCTCATTCTTTTGCATGTAGCTGTCCAGTTTTGCCAATGCCATTTGTTGAAGAGACTGTCCTTTTTTTACTGCATATTCTTGCCTCCTTTGTCAAAGGTTAATTGAGCATATAATCATTAGTTTATGTCTGGGCTTTCTTTTCCATCCTATTGATAAGAACAGATCATTGTGTCTATTTTTGTGCCAGTCCTATACTTCTTTGGTTACTACAGCTTTGTAGTATAACTTGAAATCTGGAATTGTGATGCCTTCAGCTTTGTTTTTCTTTTTCAAGATTACTTTGGCTATTTGGGGTCTTTTGTGGTTCCATACAAATTTTAGGATTGTTTGTTCTAGTTCTGTTAAAAATGCTGTTGGTATTTTAATTGGAATTGCATTAAATCTGTAGATTACTACTTTGGGCAATATAGACATGTAACAATATTTGTTCTCCCAATCCATGAGCATGGAATATCTTTCCATTTGTTTATGTCATCTTCAGTTTCTTTCATCAGCATTTTATAGTTTTCAGAGTACAGGTCTTTCACCTCCTTGGTTAAGTTTATTTTTAGGTATTTTATTATTTCTGGTGCAGTTGTAAATGGCATTGTTTTCTTAATTTCTCTTTATGCTACTTCATTATTAGTATATAGAAATGCAATAAATTTCTATGTGTTGACTTTGTATCCTGAGACCTTACTGAATTCTTTTATTGGCTCTAGTAGTTTTTTTTTTTTTGGTGGCCTGCAAATAGTGAAAGTTTCATTTCTTCCTTACCAATTTGGATGCCTTTTCTTTCTTTCTTCTTTTCTTTTCTTTTCTTTTCTTTTCTTTTCTTTTCTTTTCTTTTCTTTTCTTTTCTTTTCTTTCTCTTTCCTTCCTCCCTTCCTTCTTTCCTTCCTTCTTTCCTTCCTTCTTTCCTTCCTTCTTTCCTTCCTTCCTTCCTTCCTTCCTTCCTTCCTTCCTTCCTTCCTTCCTTCCAACTGCTTGCTGTGTTAGGACTTCCAGTACTAGTTGGATGAAAGTAGTGAGGGGTGAAAGTAGTGAGGGTAGACAACCTTGTCTTGTTCTTGATTTTAGGGGAAAAGCTCTTAGTTTTTCACCACTGAGTATGATGTTAGCTGTGGGTTTTTCATATATGGACTTTATTATGTTAAGGTATGTACCCTCTAAACCTACGTGATGGTTTTTGTCATGAGTGGATACTGTACTTTGTCCAGTGTTTTTTCTGTATCTATTGAAATGACCATGTGTTTTTTATCCTGTCTCTTGTTGATATGATGTAGCATGTTGATTGATTTTGATTGAATTGACTATTGGGCCACTCTTGTATCCCAGGAATAAATCTCATTTGAGTGTGGTGAATGATTTTTTTTAATGTATTGTTTGATTTGGCTTGCTAATATTTTGTTGAGGATTATTTCATCTATGTTCATTAGAGATATTGGCCTATAGTTCCTCTTTTTTTTTTGTAGTGTCTATCTGTCTTTATCTGCTGGCCTTATAGAATGAATTTGGAAGGTTTTCTTCCTCTTCTATTCTTTGGATACTTTGAGAAGAATAGATATTAACTCTTCTGTAAGTGTTTGGTAGAATTCATCTGTGAAGCTGCCTGGTCCTGGAGTTAGTTGGATGGGAATTTTTTGATTACTGATTCAATTTTATTGCTGGTGATTGGACTGTTCAAATTTTCTATTTCATCTTGATTCAGTTTTGGAAGGTTATATGTTTCTAGGAATGTATCCATTTCTTCCAGGTTGTCCAATTTGTTGGCATGTAATGTTGCATAATATTCTCATAATATAATCTTTTGTATTTCTGTAATATTGGTTGTTATTTCTCCTCTGATTTTGAGTCTCCCCACCCTCCCTCTCTGTCTGTCTGTCTCTCTCTTTTTTTTTCGATGAGACTGGCTAAAGGTTTATCCATTTTGTTGACCTTTTCAAAGAGCCAGCTCCTGGTTTCATTGATATGTTCTATTGTTTTTTAAGTTTCTTCATTTATTTCTACTCTAATCTTTATTATTTCCTTCCTTCTGCTGGCTTTGGGTTTTGTTTGTTGTTCTTTTTTTAGCTCCATTAGGTATAGAGTTAGGTTGTTTATGTGAGATTTTTTTCTTGCTTCTTGATGTTAGCCTGTATTGCTATGAACTTCCCTCTTAGAACAGCTTTTGCTATATCCCAGAATTTTGGACTATTGTGTTTTTATTTATTTGTCTCCATGATTTTTTGATTTCCTCTTTGATTTCTTCATTGCCTTATTCATTGTTTAGTAGCCTGTTATTTAACCTCATATATTTATGTTCTTTCCAGATTTTTTTCCTGTGGTTGATTTCTAATTTTGCAGCATTGTGGATGGAAAAATACATAGTATGACCTCAGTGTTTTTGAATTTGTCAAGACTTTTTTTGTGGCTTAATATGTGATTCATTGTGGAGAATGTCCCATGTGCACTTGAGAAGAATGTGTATTCTTCTGTTAATGTCCCTTACTATTATTGTATTACTATTGATTACTTTATGTTTGTTATTACCTGCTTTATGTATTTGGGTTTCTCCATGTTGGGTGCATAAGTATTTACAATTGTCTTATTTTCTTCTTGGATTATTCCCATTATTATCATGTAATGTCCTTCTTTGCCTCTTGTTACAGTCATTGTTTTAAAGTCTATTTTTTCTGATAATAAGCATCACTACTCCAGCTTTCTTTTCACTTCCATTTGCGTGATAAATGCTTTCCTATCCCTTCACTTTCAATATGCATGTGTCTTTAGATCTGAAATGAGAATCTTGTAGGCAACATATAGATGGGTCTTGCTTTTTTAAATCTATTCTGTCACCTTATGTCTTGTTATTTTGTTCCTTATGGTCGTTTTTGTAGTTCTCTGTTCATTTCTTCTCTTGCTTTCTTCTCCCACAGTTTTCTGGCTATCTTTAGTGATATACTTGGATTTCTTTATCTTTACTTTCTGCATATTTCTTACTGGTTTTTGATTTATGATTACCATTAGGTTTATATATAACATCTTATGCATATAGCAGATTATATAAAGTTGATGGTCACATAAGTTTGAACCAATTCTAAAAACACTAAAGTTTTACTCCTCTTCCCCCTCCCCCACATTTTAGGTACATGGTATCATAATTTACATCATTTTGTTTTGTGAGCCCCTTGAGTGATGTCCACTGAAAGAGTCCCTTTAACGTTTTTTTTTAGGGTGGTTTAGTGGTAATGAATTCCTTTAATTTTTATTTGTCTGGGAAACTCTATATTTATATCTATTCTGAATGATCGCCTTGGTGGATATAGTATTCTTGGTTGTAGACTTTTTTCTTTCATCACTTTGAATATATCATGCCATATCTGGCCTGCAATGTTTCTGCTGAAAAATCAGCTGATAGCCTTTATGAAGTTTCTCTCATATATAATGGTTTTCTTTTCTCTTGCTGCTTTTAAAATTACTTCTTTATTGGGGTGCCTGGGTGGCTCAGTGGGTTAAGCATCTGACTTCGGCTCAGGTCATGATCTTGCAGTTTGTGAGTTCGAGCCCCATGTCGGGCTCTGTGCTGACAGCTCAGAGCCTGGAGCTTGCTTCAGATTCTGCGTCTGCCCCTCCCATGCTCATGCTCTCTCTCTCAATAATAAATAAACGTTAAAAAATTTAAAATTATTTCTTTATCATTACTTTTTGCCATTTTAATCACTATGTGTCTTAGTGTGGGCCTCCTTGGGTTGATTTTGTTGGGGGCTCTCTGTGCCTCCTGGATCTGGATGTCTGTTTCCTTCCCCAGATTTGGGAAGTTTCCAGCTATTATTTCTTCAAATAAATTTTCTGCTCCCTTTTCTCTCTCTTCTCCTTCTGGGATCCTTATAATATGAATGTTATTACAATTAATATTACTGAGTTACCTTAATATATTTTTATTTTTTATTAGTATTTTTTTCTTTCTCCTGTTCACTTTGATTGCTTCCCGTTTCTCTGTCCTCCACATCACTGATCCATTATGCTTCCTCTAGTCTACTATTTATCCCATCTGGTGTATTTTTCATTTTAGTTATTGAGTTTTTCATCTCTGATTGGTTTTTATGCTCTCTGTTTATTTTGTTGAGGGTCTCATTGAGGTCCTCCACTCTTTTCTCAAGGCCACTGAGTATCTTTATGACCATTGTCTTAAATTCTCTATCAGAAAGATTGCTTATCTCTGTTTCGTTTAGCTCTTTTGCTGTGATTTTGTCCTGTTCTTTCATTTGGGACATATTCCTCTGTCTACTCATTTTGCCTAGCTCTTTGTGTCCCTTTCTATGTGTTAGGATAGTCAGCTGTACCTCTGACTCTTGAAAGTAGTGGCCTAATGAAGAAGAGGTCTTATAGTGCCCCGCGGTGCAGTGTCCCCTGTTCTCCAGAACCTGGCACTTCAGAGGCGTCTCCTGTGTGTTGCATTTGCTCTGCTGTTGTCTCCGAGTTGCCTTCAGTCTGGTTGTCTGCAGTGGCTCTGTGTGTTGTGGGCAGGGCTTATTCCTGTGTTGTTAGCAGGCCACTCTGGAGCTTCTTCAGGCTTGAGTTGAGTCAGACCAGGTGATCGCCAGAGATGCAGTAGCACCAAACAATAGGGAGCTTTTCATGTGTCGTGCCCTAAGATGTCATTGGTTAGTGAGGCCTATAGTCAGACCAGCTGTCTGTCCCCAACCCACTGTTGGGACTGTAGTTGGATTGGTGTATGTGGTTATCTTACCTTCTCCCCCAAGCAGGAGCAACTTTGAAGTGGCCCTGGCCCGTGCTGGGGCTGCTTGCACACTGTCACACTTGTGGTGCCGATTTGGATGGATTCCTGCTGAGGATGGGTCTGCAGGAGAACACAGGGGTAGGGCCTGCTGTTGGCAAGCTAGGTGGAGAGTGTTCGTGTTTTGCTGGTTTCTGCAGGTGTCCGTATATCTAGGCTGGGGAGCAGGGGAGGGAAATGGTGCCTGCTGGCTCTTTTGTTCTTGGAAAAGTCTCCCAAAGATCTCTGCCCCTCCAGCACAGGCTCTGAGATTGGTAAACAAATATCCCTCCCATATACTCCAGGAGTTTTTCCAACTGCTTCTTCTGTGCTGTGTGGGGCTGTTTGCTGTGCTATTTCTTTAAGAATGGGGGCTCAGTTTCCTATTGTCCTCTCAGCTCTCCCAGAGCAAAGCCCACTGATTTTGAAGTTCTGGGTGTTAGGCTCCCCTGATTGTAAGAACACTTGAAGTTAGACATCTCTGGTTTTCAAAGCCAAATGTTATAGGGATTTGTCACCCCAGTGTGGTTTCTCCATACCTGGGGTGCCTGGGGTGTCTGGCATGGGGTTCTGCTCCTCTCTCCTCTCCACACCCATAGGATCCCTCCCTCCTGAGGACAGTTCCACATGTCCATTTGGCTCCTGCGTGTATCTCCACCCTTCCTGTTCTCTCTGATGTGGCCTTTTCTCTACATTTAGTTGTGGAGAGTGTGCTCTGTCAGTCTTTGGGTCACGTTCTGTGTTATTTACGCTGATATGGGTGCTTTCTAGGTGTGTCAGTGGGATGAGGTGAGCCTAGGATCCTCCTTCACCATCCTCCCCCTCGTTAAGTTTTAATTTTCTCAACTGTGAAGTGGGAGTAGTACCCGTTTCACAGGTTGGTCCTGAGATGACCAATGGAAGATGCACATGAACCACACTTGACAAATGCCAGTTTCCTGAGGTTTCTCCTGCACTTCCTGGATCGCGTGGATCGATACTAGGAACTACTAAAATATTGAAATGGCAGAAAGCAGGAGAACTACAGGTGAATAATTATGGTTGGTTTATGTTGGAGGTCTTTAATTAAAGTGATAAACTCTGAACTGTTCATAACGGAAAGCTCTCTAGAACGAGCACATCATTTTGAGCAACAAACCTGGAATGGATTAGCATGGAGCAGCTTGAGGAAGCCAAGGGATCAAGTCCATTAGTGATAAAATAGTAAAGAAGAAGATCTGGAGGAAGGCAAGGGTAAAAGATATTATCCTAGCAATTCCTGACTAAGAGCTTGGCCAGCGCTTCGTGGAGAGACAGAATGGAGGCAAGGCACCTACTTGCCAAATGCTTACGGCGCAGCCCGGGTTTGGACAGGAAAATAAAGCCACTTAATACATGTGCATTTAGTATAGGATTTCTGTTTATACAAACGTGGGAAGAATCCAGGACTTAAGGGCAGTAAGGGTAGGGCCAGAAGGTTGGGAAATAGTCAGTGAAGACCTCAGCCAGAAGCACCAACATGGCTGCTTTTCATAACTTTGCCAGGAAGTTTCTGGGAGAGTTGCCACCAACTGAAACTCACTGCAGTGGCCTGGTGGGCTAAAGGAAGCCCAAGAAGCCTTGATCAACCCGTAGTTGTCCATGTCTGTGGCCGCCAGGAGCCCCAGGAACACTGGTCTGCCCACTATCACTCTCTGCTTATCCTCAGGAACCTTCTACAGAGAAACATGGTTCTTGGCTTCTCCTCTGCCACATGGAGGGACAGCACACCCACTAAGCATAAGATACTTTAAATATGCTGTATTTTCATGGAATCCATGTGATAGAGGCACATTTATTAAATATATTTTTCTGAGATGGAAATAGGCAAAGTCATAAGCCAAAGGCAGGGCTAATTTTATTTTATTTTATTTTTATTCATTTTATTATTTTTTTGTCTTTCCATTGTTTCTTCCTTCCTTTATTTTTTTAATTAATGAAGGTAAATAATACTTAGGGTCTTTTGAGGTATAATTGATATACAACACTATATTAGTTTCAGGTATACAACATAATGATTTGATATCTGTATATATTGCAAAATGATCACACAATAAGCCTTGACACCATCTGCTCCCATACAAAGGTACAGAACATCTTTTCTTGTGTTGAGAACATTTAAGATTTAACTTCTAAGCAACTTTTAAATTTGCAATAAAATATTATTGACTATAGTCATCAGGCTCTACATTATATCCCCATTACTTCTTTTTTTGATGTAATACTTTTATTTACTTATTTTTTATGATATGTTCTATTTATTTTTTATTTTAATTCTATTTTTAAATTTAAATCCAAATTAGCATATAGTGCAACAATGATTTCAGGAATATATTTCTTAATGCCCCTTACCAATTTAGCCCTACTCCCTCCCACAACCCCTCCAGTAATCCTATGTTTGTTCTCTCTATTTAAGAGTCTCTTCTGTTTTGTTCCCCTCCATGTTTTTATATTATTTTTGCTTCCCTTCCCTTATGTTCATCTGCTCTGTGTTTTAAAGTCCTCATATGAGTAAAGTCATATGATGTTTGTCTTTATCTGACTAATTTCACTTAGCATAGTACCCTCTAGTTCTATTCACGTAGTTGCAAATGGCAAGATTTCATTCTTTTAGATTGCCGAGTAATACTCCATTGAATGTATATACCACGCCTTCTTTATCTATTCATCAATCGATGGACATGTGGGGTCTTTCCATACTTTGGCTATTGTTGACAGTGCTGCTATAAACATTGGGGTACATGTGTCCCCTCAAAACAGCATACCTATATCCCTTGGATAAATGCCTAGTAGTGCAATTGCTGGGTCGTAGGGTAGTTCTATTTTTATTTTTTGAGGAACCTCCATACTGTTTTCCAGAGTGGCTGTACCAGCTTGCATTCCCACCAACAATGCAAAGGAGATCCTCTTTCTCTGCATCCTCGCCAATATCTGTTGTTGCCTGAGTTGTTAATGTGAGCCATTCTGACAGGTGTCAGGTGATATCTCATTTGATTTTGATTTGTATTTCCCTGATCATGAGTAACGTTGAGCATTTTTTCATGTGTCGGTTGGCCATCTGGATGTCTTCTTTGGAGAAGTGTCTATTCATGTCTTTTGCCCATTTCTTCACTGGATTATTTGTTTTTTGGGTGTTGAGTTTGATAAGTTCTTTATAGATTTTGGATACTATTTATCTGATATATTGTTTGCAAATATCTTCTCCCATTCTGTCAGTTGCCTTTTAGTTTTGCTGATTGTTTCCTTCACTGTGCAAAAGGTTTTTATTTTGATGAGGTCCCAGTAGTTCATTTTGGCTTTTGTTTCCCTTGCCTCCAGAGACGTGGTGAGTAAGAAGTTGTTGCGGCCAAGATCAAAGAGGTTTTTGCCTGCTTTCTCCTCGAGGATTTTGATGGCTTCCTGTCTTACATTGAGGTCTTTCATCAATTTTGAGTTTATTTTTGTGTATGGTGTAACAAAGTGGTCCAGGTTCATTCTTCTGCATGTCGCTGACCAGTTTTCCCAGCACCACTTACTGAAGAGAATGTCTTTATTCCATTGGATATTCTTTCCTGCTTTGTCAAAGATTAGTTGGCCATACATTTGTGGGTCCGTTTCTGGGTTCTCTATTCTGTTCCCTTGATCTGAGTGTCTGTTTTTGTGCCAGTACCATAGTGTCTTGATGATTAAAGCTTTGTAGTATAGCTTGAAGTCCAGGATTGTGATGCCTGCTGCTATGGTGTTCTTTTTCAAGATTGCTTTGGCTATTTTGGGTCTTTTCTGGTTGCATACAAATTTTAGGATTATTTGTTCTAGGTCTGTGAAGAACGCTGGTGTTATTTTGATAGGGATTGCATTGAATATATAGATTGCTTTGGGTAGTATTGACATTTTAACAATATTTGTTCTTCCTATCCAGGAGCATGGAATCTTTTTCCATTTTCTTGTGTCTTCTTCAATTTCTTTCATAAGCTTTCTATAGTTTTCAGCATATAGAATTTTCATCTCTTTGGTTAGATTTATTCCTAGGTATGTTGTGATTTTTGGTGCAGTTGTAAATGGGATCAATTTCTTGATTTCTCTTTCTGTGGCTTCATTGTTGGTGTATAGGAATGCAACTGATTTCTGTGCATTGATTTTATATCCTCCAACTTTGTTGAATTCATGAATCAGTTCTAGCAGTTTTTTGGTGGAATCTTTTGGGTTTTCCATATAGAGTATCATGTCATCTGCAAAGAGTGGAAGTTTGACCTCCTCCTGGCCAATTTGAATGCCTTTTATTTCTTTGTGTTGTCTGATTGCAGAGGCTAAGACTTCCAATGCTATGTTGAATAACAGTGTCAAGAATTGACATCCCTGTCTTGTTCGTGACCTTAGGGGTAAAACTCTCAGTTTTTCCCCATTGAGGATGATATTAGTGTTGGGTCTTTCATATATGCCTTTTATGATCTTGAGGTATGATCCTTTTATCCCTACTTTCTTGAGGGTTTTTATCAAAAAAAGATGTTGTATTTTGTCAAATGCTTTCTCTGCATCTATTGAGAGGATCATATGGTTCTTGTACTTTCTTTTATTGATGTGATGAATCACATTGATTGGTTTGTGGATACTGCACGAGCCCTGCATCCCAGGTATAAATACCACTTGGTCATGTGAATAATTTTTTGAATGTATTGTTGGATCCGGTTGGCTAATTTCTCGTTGAGGATTTTTGCATCCATGTTCACCAGGGAAATTGGTCTATAGTTCTCCTTTTTAGTGGGGTCTGTGTCTGGTTTTGGAATCAAGGTAATGCTAGCTTCATAGAAAGAGTTTGGAAGTTTTCCTTCCATTTCTACTTTTTGGAACACCTTCAAGAGAATAGATGTTAACTCTTCCTTCAGTGTTTGGTAGAATTCCCCTGGAAAACCATCTGGCCCTGGACTCTGGTTTTTTGGGAGATTTTTGATTACTATTTCAATTTCCTCACTGGTTATGTGTCTGTTCAAATTTTCTATTTCTTCCTGTTTCAGTTTTGGTAGTGTATATGTTTCTAGGAATTTGTCCATTTCTTTCAGATTGCCCATTTTATTGGCATATAATTGCTCATAATATTCTCTTCTTATTGTTTTTATTTCTACAGTGTTGGTTGTGATCTCTCCTCTTTCATTCATGATTTTATTTATTTGGGTCCTTTCCTTTTTTTTTTTTTTTCTGATCAAAGTGGCTAGTGGTTTATCAATTTTGTTAATTCTTTCAAAGAACCAGCTTCTGGTTTCATTGATCTTTTCTACTGTTTTTTTTTGTTTTGTTTTGTTTTGTTTTGTTTTTTGGTTTCAATAGCATTAATTTCTGCTCTGATCTTTATTATTTCCTGTCTTCTCGTTTTGGGTTTTATTTGATGTTCTTTTTCTAGGTCTTTAAGACATAAGGTTAGGTTGTGTATCTGAGATCTTTCTTCCTTCTTTAGGAAGGCCTGGATTGCTATATACTTTCCTCTTATGACTGCCTTTCCTAAATCCCAGAGGTTTTGATTTGTGGTGTTATCAATTTTATTGGCTTCCATGAACTTTTTATTTCCTATTTAACTTCTTGGTTAACGCATTCATTCTTTAGGAGGCTGTTCTTTAGTCTCCAAGTATATGTTACCTTTCCAAATTTTTTCTTGCGGTTTATTTTGAGTTTCATCATGTTGTTGTCTGAAAATATGCACGGTATGATCTCAGTCTTTTTGTACTTGTTGAGGGCTGATTTGTGTCCCAGTATGTGTTCTATTCTGGAGAATGTTCCATGTACACTGGAGAAGAATGTATATTCTGCTGGTTTAGGATGAAATGTTCTGAATATATCTGTTAAGTCCATCCGGTCCAGTGTGTCATTCAAAGCCATGGTTTCCTTGTTGATATTTTGAGTAGATGATCTGTACATTGCTGTGAGTGGGGTGTTGAAGTCTCCTACTATTATGGTATTACTATTGATGAGTTTCTTTATGTTTGTGATTAATTGATTTCTATATTTGTGTGCTTTCACATTTGGGACATAAATGTTTACAATTGTTAGGTCTTGGTGGCTAGACTCCTTAATTATGATATAATTCCCTTCCTCATCTCTTGAAACAGTGTTTATTTTAAAGTCTAGATTGTCTCATATAAGTATGGTTATTCTGGCTTTCTTTTGTTGACCATTAGCATGATAGATGGTTCTCCATCCCCTTACTTTCAATCTGAAGGTGTCTTTAGGTCTAAAGTGGGTCTCTTGTAAACAGCATATAGATGGATCTTGTTTTCTTATCCATTCTGTTACCCTGTCTTTTGATTGGAGCATTGAGTCCATTGACTTTTAGAGTGAGGTATGAATTTATTGCCATTATGTTGCTTGTAGAGTTGGAGTTTCTGGTGGTGTTCTCTGGTCCTTTCTAGTCTTTGTTGATTTTGGTCTTTGTTTGTTTGTTTGTTTCATCTTTTCTCCCCTCAGAGAGTCCCCCTTAAAATTTCTTGCAGGGCTGGTTTAGTGGTCACAAACTCCTCTAATTTTTGTTTGTCTGGGAATCTTTTTATCTCTTCTTCTATTTTGAATGACAGCCTTGCTGGATAAAGAATTCTTGGCTACATATTTTTCTGATTCAGCACATTGAATATATCCTACCACTTCTTTCTGGCCTGCCAGGTTTCTGTGGATAGGTCTGCTGCAAACCTGATCTGTCTTCCCTTGTAGGTTAAGGACTTTTTTTCCCTTGATGCTTTCATGATTCTCTCCTTGCCTGAGTATTTTGTGAATTTGACTATGATATGCCTCGTTGATGGTCGGTTTTTGTAGAATCTAATGGGGGTCCTGTGTGCTTCCTGGATTTTGATGTCTGTGTCTTTCCCCAGGTTAGGAAAGTTTTCTGTTATGATTTTCTCACATAACCCTTCTACCCCTATTTCTCTCTCTCTTCCTCTTCTGGGACCCCTATGATTCTGATGTTATTCCTTTTTAATGAGTCACTGATTTCTCTAATTCTTAAATTGTGCTCTTTTGCCTTAATCTCCCTCTTCTTTTCTGCTTCATTATACGCCATAAGTTTGTCCTTTACATCACTGATTCTCTGTTCTGCCTCATCCATCCTTGCTGCCGTGGCCTCCATTCGAGATTGCAGCTCAGTTATAGCATTTTTTATTTATCCTTACTAGTGTTTACTTCATTTATCTCTGCAGAAAGGTATTCTAATCTATTTTCAACTCCAGCTGGTATTCTTATTATCGTGATTCTAAATTCTGGTTCAGACATCTTGCTAGTATCTGTGTTGGTTAAGTCCCTGGCTGTCGTTTCTTTCTGCTCTTTCTATTGGGGTGAATTCCTTCATTTTGTCATTTTGAAGGGAGAAAAGGAATTCATGAAGTAACAAAAATTAAAATTAAAAAGAAATTAAAATTAAAATTAAAAAATTAAAAAGAGACACACACACACACACAAAATCGAATAAATGATGTTAGATCCTAGGTGTGTTTTGGTCTGGGTGTTGAAATGGGCTTGATAGATTAGAGAAAAAAGGGGAAAGAAAAAAAACGAAATCGTTTGAAAATTTGAAAAAAATGAATACACTGAAGTAGACTAAAATGAAATGATGGAAGTAAAATAGAATTTGAAAAAAAATTACACAAAAGTAAAAAATGTAGAAGAAAAATATTTTTAATAAAAATTGAAAATAAAAATGAGTTTTTTATCCTTCTGTATTCAAGAAAAGGAAAAGAAATGAAAAAGAAAAACGAAAGCAAAAAAGAAAAGAAAGAGAATTGAATAGATGGACCAGCGAACAGATAGAACTACTACTGAAATTACTTCGTTTTCCCCTAGAAGTCAAACTGTGTAGCACTTTATAGTCCATAAACTACGGAGCCAGAGAGACTTGTGCTCCTGAAGACCGAGGTTGGCCCACTTGGGCAGGGCTTAGTGTAATGGCTCCGTTCTCCATTAGGTGGCGCTGCTAGCCTACTGGGGTGGATTGCTGTGGCGCTTGTAGGTGTGTATGTGCATGCGTGGGAGCATTGAGAATGGCGTCACCCAGCTATCCAGTCTCTGGTATCAGAACTCTGTTCTCCCCGATCAGCAATCGCGTACCCGTCCTTTGTCTTCAGCTTCTGTCCACTCCCTGCTTTTACATAGTCTGTGACCAAGCTCAGGCAGCACCTCCCTCCTGATTTTTGTCTCACATGCGGCTGTTTTTCCCGACCCCTTACTTCTGAGGGACTGCGGCTTTGACCCGTTCCTCCCCTTTGTGGAGGATCTCACCAGCAATGGCCAAATGCTGGCCGCACCCAGAAACGTTCACGGGACTGTGCTGCTGCCGACACCCAAGGACTGTGGCCGAGTGTCAGCCCACCCCAGAAAAAGTCGGCAAGAGAGTGTAACAGCAGCGTTTCAGGGATCATGGAAAGTCACAACACACATCTGGCACCAGGCTCCGCCCTTAACGACTTTGTTCCAGCACCAGTGAATGTGGTTGTTTTCCCTGGTCCTCTGGGGCCTTGCCTTTGGGGACCCACACAGCCTCTACCAGGTGTCCTTCCAGCAGGGGAACCGCCTCTCCCCATGTGGCCCGAAGAACCCCAGTCCCCACTCTGCTCCTGGGGATTCGCCCTTCCCACCAGAGCGCCGCCAGGTATCGAGCTGCAGAGTTTCAGACTCTGCTCTCCCCCTGTTTATAATCTTAATGGAACTTAAACCCTCTTCTTTCTCCTTTCTCCCTTTTTAGTTCAGGCCCTGCGGCTGTTTCCACTTTTCTACTCTTTCTCCAGCTGCTTTGGCGGGGTGCTTTCCTGTATTGTCCCCCACCGCGTCTCCATCCTCTCTCTACACGCAAAAGAGGCTCCCTGCCCTCCACGGCTTCTCTCTCCCCCAGTTCACCTCTAGGCAGGGCCTTTTTTAAACCCAAGTCTCTCTGACTCCCAAGCCTTGCATATTCATGTCTATATATTTGTTGTGATTTGCTGAATAATTGGGACTAATGTTAACCATGAGTAAATAGTGACTGGTTAATTCAATAGTGTGACTTTTTTTCTTCACTAACCTTTTGGTATCCTTATAAAGTTTCCATGAAAAAGTGTCTCTGTGTAGCATTAAGAGGAATTTCTGGCACTGGGGGACCCAGCTGATATTATGATCAATTCCTTAGTAACTTTACAGATTAGGTTTATTACATAGACCTAACACTTTTCTATCCTTTCCTTTTTAAACATTGTTTTTCTCTTCATTTGGCTATTTCATCTGTATATATGTCTTTTTAAGTTCCTTGAGGTCAAAGATTATATTCTATAGTTCTCTTTTTTCTTTTCTTTTTTAAATAAAGATTTCATTTTTTTAAGTAACTTGTACACTCAATGTAGGGCTCAAGCTTACAACCCTGAGATCAAGCATCACATGCTCTACTGACTGAGTCAGCCAGGTACCTGTGTTCTGTAGTTCTCTTATCACCCATTAGATTATTACAAATGTATGTTGTTGACTTGCTTCTTTGCCGAATTTCATGCAAATTGTATGTTCAAGCTATAAGACACCTCCTGCATAAATATGTTGTAAGTGTTCCATTTAAAGCAGTTTGTGAAATACTGAAGTTTGAAGTAATTTGTGTCATTCTATTGTATTTTTAAATTACTACGATTTAATATTATACATTTAACAAATTTTAACGTAAGTACAAAAATAAAACCAAATTATTCTCCAATTATGAATATAGATTTTTGTTCAGAAACCAGTCAGCATTACTATATGGCATACAAATGGTAGAACGTGCCAATTGTATGTTAAGAATCATTCATTAGAAAAGTTACAAGGGAAGTAGTGATAAAAGTTACCTCGTTTTACTAAGTTGTTTATTCAGGTAAATATTCTGATTAGAAGGTGCATGTTAGAAGAACTCATGATTTGCCTGGAGTTTTCTGTTTGAACTGTGTACATGAAAGGATACACAGAGCCATGTTTCTCTTCGGAGAGGTCAGTAGAGAGAAAAGTGTCAGCAAAACCTAAATGGAAGTCACTGTATGCAGTGGACCAGGTTGTGGATGGGTAATAGAACACAGGTGTAATAGTGTTGGGGAAATCTATCAGGAAGGGCTTTTCATGTTGAAATTTAAGTATACTTATAAAGTTTTATGGGCACACTAATACTTGGATGTCAACGAGTTATCCAAGAAGATGAACAAGCAACCTCGTTGGAAATTAAAAAAGGGAGATACTCTTTCAGAAACAGATGTTGTTGTGCGCATGTGCACGTACACACACAATATTAGTGATGCCTTCTGGAGCACTTTTTATGGTTACCGTACACTGAGATAAAGACATTCCTAGAATAATCCTCGTAAACGACTCTGAAAGACTTGTGTCATTATCCCGGTTTATGGGCGAACGGACTACCCAAGTACCTTCCAAATTCACACAGGGAGTGCAGAGCTGGGATCTGAGTATGTGCCTTCCACACTGTGTGATGTGGTTGAGTCATGTCACCTCGGCTGAGTTGAGCCCCACTCCCCAGAATTGCCTATCTAGTGCATTTCCAATTAGTGTGGGCTGTTAGTGTATTTTGTAGCCCACTCATACCTTCCTCCAGTTATTCAATCAAATGCTATTTGGTGCTGCTGTGAAAGGATTTCACAGATGTAGTTAGAGTTTTTCATTAGTTACCTCCGAGTTAATCAAAAGGGAGATTATTCTGGGTGGGGCCGACCTGATTGGGTGGAAACCCTTTAAAGAGGAGCTCGGCTCTTCCTGGAGTCAGTGATTCCAAGGTCAGGTTGTGCTTGTGGGCTTCCAGCCTTCCCCAGTTTTTCCTTGCCACCTGCCTGCCTATAGACTGAAAACTTCAGCTCGTGCTCCTGAGGTCCAGCCTCTTGTGTTCTCCCTTCCCGGCTGCCTGTCCTGTGAACCTCAGGTTTCTTAGCCAGTGCCCGTAAGTAAGTCAGTTCTTTGTTACATACATCCTCCTGCTCTTGCTTCCTGGTTGAACCCTGACTCAGCCACCCACTGCTGTATTTCTGTGATATTATTCCTTTAAATCTTGTTCAGAATGCTATTTCCTTTTTGTTTTCTGTGTTACCCTACATTTTTACATTGTTATGCCAGTAATAAACAGGATAACTTATTTTTCATGTACAAAGTATGTTCAAGAATGGAAGACAGTGCTTCATCACAGCTTATTTATTTCTACCTATGAGAACTACTCAGTCTTTTCTGTAGGGCATGGGAAATACTCTTAAATACTGTATGTGTTAAAGGGGCCAAATATTAGGAAGAAACCATAGGATATCTCTTAGGATTTAGCACTCTGAAATCTATTGGGCTTAGAAACTGACGGTGTGAGGGGCGCCTGGGTGGCGCAGTCGGTTGGGCGTCCGACTTCAGCCAGGTCACGATCTCGCAGTCCGTGAGTTCGAGCCCCGCGTCGGGCTCTGGGCTGATGGCTCGGAGCCTGGAGCCTGTTTCCGATTCTGTGTCTCCCTCTCTCTCTGCCCCTCCCCTGTTCATGCTCTGTCTCTCTCTGTCCCAAAAATAAATAAATGTTGAAAAAAAAAATTAAAAAAAAAAAATTAAAAAAAAAAAAAAAGAAACTGACGGTGTGTTTTATTTCTAAGCCTTATTGACATTTATCTTGCCTCTAGTATCATTTAGCATTGTGTACTTTTCTTAGAAATATTAATGAACAACCAGGAACAAGTTGTACCTCATGAGCATTGAATGACACATTTAGTATGTCCTGACTCAGCAAAAGTGCTTTAGTTTTTTCAGAAAGGCAAGCATTTGGCTGTCATACAACTTAGTGAACGGTGCAGATAATTCAATGTCAAGGGTAGAGCTGGTTCTCGGCATCAGTGAGCAGCAAGATAATTGGTGATAACTCTGACAGAGTCTTGGAAAAGTGTGAATCTTTTGTCAATATCCTAACATTGCTGCACTTCTGAGCTTGGTTCACTAAATAAATCTCATAATTGCAGTCTGGCTGGGTGTGCCTCAGTACCTAGAGGTTTCTGGGATATCTAATGTGCTAATATTAAAATAATTTACATTTGAGAGAGTATTGGGGGAGGCAGTTGGCCGAGAACCCTGAGTGTTCTGCACATACTGGCTCAGTGTGCCGGGCTGCAAGACTTACCTGCCTCCATTTCTAGAGCCAGTCACCTAAGGAGGTGAAGGCCATTGCTTGCCCCCTAGAGGATGGGGAACTGGCTGGTTTGCTTCTTGTTGCAGTGTTTGCTGTTTGTTCAAAAAGTACTGGGACTTGGGTTTCCTTCCTATACAGCAACACTCTCTGTGCAGGATTCTTCCAGGCTGGCTACCACCTGTATGGGGCAGGTGGGGCAGGAGGAACCAATGAGAACAGGAAGGTCTGTCTGCTGCTATAGCAACAAGCAATAAAGTCCTTTGTCTCTGTCCAGGAATCTTGTGTCTCTTGCCAGCTTTCATTAAATAGTAACTCATTAGCTTGTGGCCTCTAACTAGAGTAAAATCTCAGACCCTTAAAATTTGTATTAAGTGATTTACCTTTGCTTAGAACCATGATAATGCTGCTGTTCTGTAGCAGTCAATGTTGACCATATTAACAACCACCACAACCAAATGTTTATAAAGCACTTACTGTTCCAGGGGTGGCACGTAGAAACACTGTACTTAAAACTTTATGGTCGTGTATGTTAGGTATTTCACTGGGCTATGTTCAGTGGGAAGTTAAGTGTTAAATAAGAGGTCCATTCCTTTCTTACATGAATGAAAAGTCTAGAGTTCGCAGTCCCACCTCTCACTCTTAGCTAATGACTTTGCTTCTTACTTCACTTAGCAGCAGCAGGAGGAGGAGGAGGAGGAGGAGGAGGAGGAGGAGGAGGAGGAGAGGGGGGAAGGACAGAGGAAGAAGAAATGAGAAGTATCTATTTCAGACACATAAAAAAATTCAGAAATGCCAGAAATATCTACCAAATCTCTGCCTATGTCTCACTAGCTAGAACTGAGTCTGTGAAGATATTTTAACTGTCTTGTTACATTGAACAAAATTTGGACTTTGCCAGTAATAAAGGAGAGAATACTGATTAGGTAAATAGTAGCATCAAAAATGTTAGTATCTATGTGACCTTCGAATCTACCCTTTACATAGCTGTTATTATTTGCTTTCTGTAGAGGTAGAGTAAAGGGGTTCACTTGCCCAAGGTCACACTGGTGAATTGAAGACCTAAGACTGAATTCTAGTCTCACCACCTCCATGCTTGTATCGCTAGTAATCATATACAGTTGCTAATGGCAACTTCACTAATTCAATCAACTAAAAACTATACTTCGAGGACTACTGTCTTAGTCTAATTGGGCTGCTATGACAAAATGCCATTGGCTGTGTGGCTTAAGCAGCAGGATTTACTCACTTTTTGAGAGGCTGGAAGTTGAGAGGAGGTACCAGTGAGGTTGGGCTCCGGGGAGGGTCCTCTTCGTGGCCTGCATATGATTGCTTTCTTGGGGTGTCCTCACATGGCCAGGTGCAGGGGTGGTGCATAGAGGGGGTGAGCGGGAAAGAAACAGTTTGGTTTCTTCTCATAAGGGCACCAATCCCACCATCAGTCAGAGGTACGGTCTCCTAATATCATCACATTAGGGGTTAGGGCTTCAACATATGGATTTGGTGGGGGGCGGGACAAACATTCAGTTCACAGCAACTTCTCTTGGTAAAATATTATGGCAGGTACTATAGGTGGATGTGTGTGTATATATATGTGTATATATACACATATATATACATATATATACATATACATATATGTATACATATATATACATACATATACATATATACATATATATACATATATATATACACACATACATATATATATACACATACATATACATATACATATACATATATACATATACATATATACACACATGTATACATATATATACATGTATATATACATACATATACATACATATACATATATATATATACACATACATATACATATATATATATATCCTTTTTTTTTTTTTTGCCACTGAGAATTTTATACTCCAACAGGCATGGTAAGATATAATTACATGAAAATAAGGCTAATAAATACTCCACAAGTTCATGTTATCAGAGTTCAGAGAAAAGACCATCTGGCTGGTCTGAGAAGGCTTCAGAGAAGGGGGAGATCTGCTCTGGGCCTCAGAGAACAGGTCCACATAGAAGAATAGGGGGCGGTGTTTAGGGGGCAAGAAATGGTCTGTGTCTTGGTAGAAATGATATGTCCTTTCTTAGGGCAGATTCTGAGAAATAATACCGGGGAGATTAATTACAATTTTAATGCATCCTGACACAAATGGAGACAGATAATTTTAATAAGCATGCTGTTGGTAGATTTACCAGTCGAATGTGGATGAATGTGAATTTATAGCCATCTCCTCTCAATAATGAATAGAAAATTAATTCAGTTGGTGAGTTGGGGGGTGTGGAAGGCCCTGAAGGCAGAGATCATGCTGTCTGTATGGCAGTTAATCTTATTCCTGGGCATCTGGCATATTACCTCAATCTGTCGGGTGGGCCAAGGTTGAGTGCATCGGGTTTCAGAACACGCCGCACAACTTTTTAGTAGTGGCCAATTTCTTAAGTTACTATTTTTTATTTATTGTTTTCTATTTTTGTAACTATTGCTTTGCTATATAGGCAACGCTGGCTGCTACTGTGGCCACAGTTGACTGACTCGGAGTGGCTGCATGGGCCAGAAAGAACGATCCGTGGGCTGGTCTGATGGCACCAGCCACCCTGTGGTGGTTTCTCAAACCTTGCCTTAGAGGTGGTCTGATCCGGTAGGCACCCACCCACTGCAGTCCAGTGTAGCCGACCTCAGTTCTTGCTGAAGCAAAAGTAAAAGGCGTTCAGGCTGATAGGGACAATTCCCGGTTTACTGCACACACATGGACAGGTGGGGAATGTCTAGCTTTTGACACACTTGAGTTGTACCCGTATGTTCGAGAGAAGACCCCAGGTGTGTTCACTGGATATTCTTTCTCAATACCCTGTTCTGTTCTTTGGTGGACTGGAGGCTGTTCTAAGAACCTCCTGGTTGTCCGCGGACCAGACACATCTGCAGCAGGAGGTGTAGGAGAACAGAGATGTGCTCTGCACAGGCATGTTCCACGTAAAGGGGCGTGGTGAGCTGGATGGCCAGACCCACAGTGGCTGGCAAGTGCACTCATGCTTTCTGGAAGCAGTGGGAAGTGCGGCCTCCCCCAGGGCCCTGGTGTAATTCTCAGCTTGGTCATTGGTCTGACCGTGCCGGGGGCTGCTGCCCAGGTGAGGCCTCCCTGCCCCCTGTGGCATGTCACTTGCTGGAATGGCTCTTTTTCAAAGGTCTAGAGCAGAGCAGACTCTCATTTATGAAAACACCACCTGGGCGGCCCTTCCCCTTGCAGCCCCCCAGTCTGAATGTCACGTCCACTACTCAACGTCAGAGGAAGCGGGATGCCTGGTTCTGCCTCGTGTCCTCTGTCCACTGACCTCACCTTGCTCTGGGCTCGCTTCCCAGCTCGCTCACAGTCCTGCTGCCCAAGAGCTCTGAACGCCTCTTTACCTTCTCAGCTCTGTGCCGGGTCTCTTGGCTCACTCTACTGGCCACATTCAGGTACGCTGGGGGAAAGGTCAAGGTGCCCTTGCCAGACCTGCCAGCATGACTTGTCTTCTTTACCAGAAGGTAGCACATGGCTTGTGCTCATCAAAGCTCCACTTTTTCTACTGACTTGGCACAGAGAAGACTCCACCTCCCAGGCCTGTGGCTGGTTCTAGACAATGGAGCACCGGGAGAGTGACACAGGGATCTCCCAGTGTGAGGTGCCTAAAAGCTTGTCCAAGCATTGTCGGTTGTTCTTTTCCCTATGGGAGCAGCACAGGTGGCCTCATGTTGGCAGAAATGCAACCTAGATACTGAATGGCACGTGGAGAGATGACCTGGAGTCCCTCAGTGTTGTGTGGGTTGCACATACGCTTCTTCAGTAAGCTGTTGATCACTGAGATTTGGGTCTACGTGTTACTGATGCTGAGTCCAGCCAGTTCTTACTAATCTAGAAGCCATTCATGAATGTTTTCCCGAGTGACGTGCCATGAATCCTGCTGTGCTCCTCCAGGGACACAGTCCTAAGGTTGACATGAAGTCTACTACTAGGCCACATATTCCTAGAAGATGCTAGAAATGTGTTCTAGGAAAAGGAGATAGTCCAGAAATAGAGTTGTTTATAAATGAAAGAATAGACTTAGAGAAGCAGGAAGGATTCAGCAGTTCTGCCTGGAAAGCTTCCTGAATAAGGAAAGGAAGAGAATTCAGACTCTTAGATTCAGAGGCCAATAACTGGGGTAGGAAGAGGGGGATGGATGGAATCCACACATTTCAGAGCACATATACTAAGGGAGGGAGAAGCAAGAGAAGGGTAAATGCAAAAGTGCACAGCAAACCTGTGGAGACCTCCATGGTTCCATTTGTTAGGGTATGTTTGGGACCCTTGGTTCCCCTCAGACTCTCATTAGATGCTCAGTAAACTGGATTAAGGGGTGTATGAAAGAGGAGAGGAAAAGGCAGAGCGGAGGAGTGGAAGCAACACCACCTTCAGCACAGAGACCCCTTCGGGTGCATCTGAGGGCCGAGTGGCCATCTGTGAACGCCCAGACCAAGAAGCACAGCCCCTCATCAACTTATTAGACCGATGCACCCAGAGCGGTAGCTGCAGAGGACTGCTCAAGTTTTCCACCTAACGCTTTCCTTCTGCAGATGGAAAGACATGGGCCAACTGTGTGGTTATGGTCAGGGAAGGACGGACATGGGGACGGCATGGTCTGTGGTCAGGGCACCTTTCCAGTCTAGACCCTTTGATTTCTGAGCACGGCGTCTAGGCTTTGGCATATTGGCTTCTTCACGGGATCACGGGTGTGACTGGTACAGCACAGACTCTGGAGGAACAAGACCTCTAGCTTTCCTGGTCCAGTGGAGACTTCCGCCTTAAGTAAGACCATCTGGGTATTTCCCCCATCATTTCAGAGTCTTGGTCAAAATGCGAACTTTATTTATTTATGCGTTGTTAGTTCCATCACTGACTTTTGGGACCAAATAATGATTACTTTCACTTTGGGAACTTCCTTTGTTGATTATAAAGTATGAGACGGCAGGGCTGCCATGATTGTGAAAAGTAAGTACTCCAGTGCTTACCACCAGGGCCACCGAGTGGGTTGATGCGAAGTACTCTGGCTCAACCTAGAGAACTCAGAGTGATTTACTAATAAATCTGCAATAGTATACTTTATGCATAATGACAAAGTAACAGGAGAACCTCAAGGAGTAAATATTTTATGTAATGAATTAACTGTGCCAGTTTCAGCCATGACTGTTAATGAGAATCCTGAGATTAAACTCCTGTGTGTTGAGCAGTTTATGCTAACAAATGAAGTCGATAGAGGGTAATGATGCAGCACTTGTATTTTAATTTACTGTGGTCTCTTCCTACCAAAAATGTGAGAAGGCCCCTAAGAGTTAAACAAGCACCTCCCCTGTGCCTGCTGTTCCTAAGAGGAAACACGTGCCTGCCCTCCTCTGGTGGAGGCATGCTAGTACCTTTCCTCCAGTGGTACCAGATTAAAGGAACATCGGCTGTGTTGGCCCAGAGATGCTGGGCAGCAGATTCCCCATGAATGTGGTCTGCGGGGCCAACTGTAAGAGGCAGAATTGTCCCCTCAAAATGCCCATGTCCTAATAATCCCAGGAACCTGTGGATATATTACTTTACATGGCAAAAGGGATTTTGCTGATATGATTAGAGGATTTTGAGATGACATTATCCAGCATTATCTGGGTGGGACCAGTGGAATCACAAAGGGTCCTTAAAAGTGGAAAGGTGTGGGGCGGAGGGGGGGGGTCAGGGTGGCTCAGTCGGTTAAGCATCTGAGTTTCACTTGGGTCATGATCTCATGACTTGTGGGTTTGAGCCCCGTGTCAGGCTTTGTGCTGACAGCTCAGAGCCTGGAGTCTGCTTGGGATTCTGTGTCTCCCTCTCTCTCTGCCCCTCCCCATTTGCCCTCTGTTTCTCTCTTTCTCAAAA
Organism: Panthera tigris; assembly: GCF_018350195.1. NCBI lineage: Eukaryota > Metazoa > Chordata > Mammalia > Carnivora > Felidae > Panthera > Panthera tigris. The sequence goes on along the minus strand of NC_056671.1, from coordinate 89,000,767 downwards.
ATAAATAAAAACATTAGACATTTGTTTTAAATAAAAATTAAAAAAATGAAAGTGGAAAGGTGGAGCAGAAGAGGTCGGAATGATGTCGTATGAGAGGGGCTCAACCTGCCGTTGGTGGCTTTTTGAAGACGGAGGACGGTGCCGTGAGCCGAGGAGTGCGGGCCGTCTCTGGAGGCTGGAAAAGGCAGGGGTGTAGATTCTCTGCAAGAGAATCCAGAAAGGAATGAGGACTTGTAGACACTTGGATTTCATCCAGTGAGACCCATGTTGGACCAGTGCCTCCGTGGGGCAGGTCCTTTTTCCTTGTCTACAATGGTAGCCTTCATTCCCATCACTCTCTGCCCCTGTTTTATTTCATCATGGGACTTACCGCCTCCTGAAACTTTCGTGTTCATCTCATTTCTTGTTTATTTTCTTCCTCACTTTCCCGGAGTGCACACTGAGAACAGAGGTCTGACCTAGGTTAGCGTTTTGGAGGTGATAATCGATCAGGCTCCTCGAAAACGGACGGATCGCATATCAGCATTTAAGAGACCCAGTGGAAGTGGGGAATGTGGCACCCCTCCCATTTCATTTGCGCCTCTCTGTAGGCTTGTGCCTGCAGCTCACCGGCAGGAGCTGAGTTTCCCCCAGGAGCCCGCAGAGAAAGTGCTGAGCCCATGGCGGCTCCTCCTTTCCAGCTCACCCACCAGGTAAACTGCCTGGTCCCCCTTGGAGGAAAACAAGTGATGGATCAGGGACAGGCCCAGAGTGTCCTCCTGCAGGAGACCCCCAATGAGGAGACAGAGGTCCAAGGGAGCAGGAGTTCCAGATTCACTGCAACCTTGAGCCCCTCTGCATCTCCAGTGCCTAAAACCGCTCCTGTCATGTGGGAGGCACTCAAAAAGGGTTGAAGGAATAATGAGTGAATGCATCATCTCATTTAATTTTGAGAACAACTCCGAAGAACATGGTTTGTGTCTACTCTATTAGGGAGTCCGAGGTCAACTTCCTGAGTTTGGATAATTGGGTTCAAATCCAACTCCGCCTCCTCTGCAGCCCATCATGCTGTGTCCTGGTGCAGCTCTACGTTGGGAAGAGGCAACTGTCTGATCCGTGTGGGGGAGTCTTGTTGGCCGTGGCTGCTCGGTGTCTACGCTGACCTTTCTGGGCAGCTGTGGGTGCAGGGTCTCCACAAGGGGGTAACACTGCCATTTCAGGCTGTGGGAAGTGCCTGCTGAGGCCCAGATGCCCTTGCTGGGGCGCACAAATATGCAAACTCACTCGCAAATCAATTCACTGCTGCTCAGGGCGTTCATGATGCCGACAGGATATTGAGGAACATTTTTGTATTTCCCTTGACTATATAAAATTCCTCTGAGGAACTCAAACCCTTCATAGCTACTGTTCTAACAGTGTCCCCCAAATTCCTGGGGAGGAGGTAGGGGAGGGCACTGACTCCTATGAGAAAGGAGCAGGTGGGAGAAGTACCAATTGTCCTCAGCATCTGGAGGACTAAAGCTGGTGCTGACATTACCAAGTTTGTGGCCCGAGCACATTTAATTCTCTGATCTCCCAGGACTCTTTGCATTTGCACCAGAACTCAATTGTAGAGAATGCTCTGGAGAACACGCTAAAGCCTGTGACCAACGGGAGCCTGTGTCCTGAGGAGTTTTATAAACTAAGAGGAAATACCGATTTGGCTAAGAATATAGCAGGCGTGTTTTGTAAAAATGTTTTTGTGCACATGTCCCCTGTCCTGTGTCAGCACCTACGACCCACCTTGTCCGTAGTGGACCCTCCGCGGGTACGTGATGCCCAAGTTAGCAGGTCGTCCAACGCAAATTTTCGCTAATTTAAGACCACGCTGCCTCATTACACCACGTGATTCCTTAGTAATCACTGGCTCCTTCCTGTTCCAGCATGGAAGAGAGAGCCTCTGTCAGCATCCCCCTTCACCCCGGTCTCAGCCAGTGAGCACGTGTGCCTGCCTTCCCTCTCCTTCTTATAAACTCTCATTCCAGCTCCTTTTCCCTTCTCGCCATGAAGTTTAATGGTCTCAATAAACTTTTATCTTGAATTTTATGTGGTTGCTACTAAATCTCTTATGCTGTCATTTTAATGATGCACTCTTACACCCTATTCCAATTGCTCTCAGCTCGGTGGCGTGGGGACCCCGGCAACTGGGTCTTTTCTGAAAGACGGCGATCCTCCCCAGCACCATTTCCTGTTGTGCCATGCTGGGACGTCTGCTTTGAGAAGGGATTTCGGGGCTGAGTACACAGATGTCCTTCCTGTTGTCATCGTGTGGAGTTGCCATCCTCCAAAGACTTGAAGGCGTAAAACTCTGTTTTAGAAACATGTTCCAGTGCGCGATGACATCTCTTTGACCCTAAACTAGTGTCTGGGCCTTTCACTTGGCACTTGACAGTCTCCCCATTCACGTGTTTTGGCACCTCTCATACGAATACCCTGTATGCCTGCCAGGACTTCACATTCCGTCGTGAGGGGGTCCCCCACTTGCAGTCAAAACACTTCTGGCAGCATTGAGTGCTTGGGGTTCGGTCGGTAGACACTGGCCTGTCCGTGCATCTTGTTGCTTATTGTGGTTCCCAGGGCTTCCCTGTATAATTAGAAGGAGAAGCGTCTCCACCAGAAAGAGTTCCCACTGACTTTGCGTTCAGGAAGGGGCAGCTGACCTGGTCGTCTAATCCGATCGCCAGCTACCCTCCTAGTTACTCTGGAACGTTTTAGGTCCCCTCTACAATCTGAAGGGATGTTTTGGCTCAGAACTTTATACAGACCACTCAACTGTTTGTCAACAAGCATTAATCCATACTTTGTAATTAACTATATAGTTTTTTAATGGCACACTCAAGGATAGAGCCGATTATAGTAATATACAAGGATAGTTAACTTTAATGTGTCCTAGTGTTGAAACTCATCCTCTCAAATTAAATTGCTTATAAACTGCATAGCCAGGGATGTTTACGCAGTTTCTACTTTGATATGTACTTTTGTTTGTTGTTCTGAGTGTCTCTATATAGCCTATGCTGGTCTGCAGCAATTTATGGGATAGCCATGTCCTTATCTTAGAGTTTATATTAAAATTACATATTTCACAAAGAATATTACTGATAGGTGTCATATAATGAAAGTCCTCCGTACAAATGGGTTTGTAAAATGCCTAGTTAGATATAGTTCTTTACTACAGGATTTCTTAGAGCCTCTAATACTGTAAATGCAGTGCCAGGGGCTCAGCCGACTGCCAGGTGTTGTGGTAGCTGATTAAGACAACAAGCCAAAAAGCGAGTTAACAGTCAAGCCTTTACTCACTTACTGGGATGGCACACGCAAGGGAGCAAACCCAAGGCAGTGCGACTCCTTCCTTTCCGTTTTCCCCCATGGAACAGCACACTGGCCGAGGGGCAGGTAGATCAGCACAGATGTGGGGTTCAGTCAATCAGATCTCATTGTTAAGGAAGCCCCAAACAAAGGCTCTGGCAGTTTGGAAGATGTGGGGCTGGTGGGGGGAGTGGTGGGGGTAGGGCTGGGAATGGAAGGGTCAGGATGACCTAGTCAGGTGTAGAGTGTCTTTGAGGCTTCCTTTCCCGATGCCTAGAAGAAGGCCTCCCAGAGGTTGATGGCTTCTGTTGAAGGTCCCAGTAAAGAGGCTCTGAGAGGAGGCACCTGGGCCAGGAACGCATGAGTCTGGCTGGCATGGTGGGGGGGGGGGGGGGTGGGCTGAGTCCTTGACAGGTAACTCCTGCCAGAGACTACAGTAGACTGGCACCTCTTGCCCCGTGAGGTCTGCCAGGTAAAACCTTTGTAATTGCCCATGGCCAGGCCTGAAAGCCCACACAATAGGATTTTAGCCAGAAGCCAGACTCTGTGTGCATAGTGGCCTTCCGAGAGGATGCGATTTGTAGAATTCTGAGAGGATTCTATATGATGGGGCATTTCTTAAACATCATTAACCATGACATTCCTTACTGTCCATTCCTTGTGGCTGGCACTCTGGTTACTGAAATAGCAGTGTTTCTACCTGCGATTGTTCAAAGTGTAGTCTTTATGGAACACTTTTTCCCCCCTAAATGCAGAGATTTCGTTACCAACATTTCTTTTGATCTAGCTAAAACCTCATACAGCTGTGCCTTGCCTAAAGGCACCTGCAAAATGCTATATCTGGTGAGCTGCCCATGAGAGCCAGACGGCTCTCTCAGGTCAGCTGGGTCAGCTCAGGCTGGAGGGATTGTTACAGAACATCCTGGTTTTGCAGCAAGAAGTTCTCTGCCTAGATCGATGTGTGGATTACCCCCACCTTAAGTTTCCTGACATCCACCATCAAGCCAAGGATGCTGAAACACCTGTGCCAAATGGCGCCTCGGGTTGTGTTTTTATTTTATTGTAGACATCACAGGTGGTGGTGGTGGTGGTGGTGGTGGTGGTGGTGTTGTGTGTGTGTGTGTGTGTGTGTGTGTGTGTGTGTGTGTACACGACTCTTTATCATCCAGTACTTGGGAAGGAATCAGTGTAGATAATAAAGTAATTTTTTATTTGGTCTGTAATGTCCTGGGTTTGGTGATTCAGCAGATTTAATGGCTACATTTCCTTTTGCTACTTTCACATTAAAATTCCATTGTACTCTCCTTAGGGAATTGGCAGGAGAGCGAGGCTGCCCAAATGATCAGGTCAGTTTAGACTGTCCTCCTATCCCTGGGCCATCATTCAAATCACAGCAAGGGGTTTTAGATCAGGAGTCAGATTCGCCTGCTGGCATTGGCTTACTTCCGTCCAAAGCAGATTAAGCTATGGAAGCTAAGAGCCTAACTGGTCGTTTATGAAATGCACCCGTACGTGTAAGGTCTTCTCAGGTATGCACATCAACACTAGATTACAGAATTTGGTTGTGCAAAACCAAGTTGGCTCACTCTGGACAGGATCTGTAGCTTAGAGGAATGGTTCTTGTGGTCATTTTTACCAGTGGAATGCTTTCTTCACAGGAAGTTGTATGAGGAATTTCAGTGCCTACAAATCAAGGAAGGTCATGGTTGAAAGTGTAGGGGAACTTGAAGACTTTCCTCTTTGTGGTGCTCTGGGGGGCTTCTGCCTGGAACAGCATTAGTCTGGTTGAAGAGAATGGGGATCAAAATCAGATTTCTTTAGCAATGCATGCGTATTGCCCAGTCCAGGATTTTAACAAGAACAACAAATACCCAATATTGGTTAAGCTCTACTAGCTGGTGGGCACCATCCTTAGGACCTCTTATGGATTGTCTCACTTAATCTCACAACAAATGAAAAGGATGGTTTAAAATTGGGAAGCAGTCCCTTCTAACCCTGATGGCAGCTTTGGGTGTGGTCGAGATCCCCTCCACGTTCACAGACTTGCTGAAACGTATTATCCTCATGGTTGTGGTTTAGTCTGGCAAAAAAGAGGAGATACATAGGGCGAGTCCAGGCAAGTCCTGAATTGAAACTTTCAGTTGTCCTCTCCCATCAGTGATGGACAGCAGTGTGTACAGAATATTGCTGACCAGGAAAGCTCATCTAAGCTCTGGTGTTCAGAGTTTTTACTGGGTCATAGTCCTAACAGCCCATGTTGCTGATCTGAATCTCCAGCCCCCCAAGGTTGAGCTGATACCTGTGAGACGAAGCCCCGTCCTTAAATCACACTGTCAGACTGCCTTGTGTGACCCAAGAACCTGCATCCCTCCCCCTCCCAGCCCCCCAAACAAAGACACTTTTATCAGGCAATAGATCGAAAGGGCTGAGAGATTGTCCCCAGGAGCTGATGGCAGAGGCCAGACTTCTCTTTGGTCCAGGATAAATTCTTTACAACACAGACAGCTACTATAATTATATTTCATTTTATAGATGGGAAAACTAAACTTAAAAGAGTTAAGTAACACTTTGTAGCTGAGGAAACTGGGTCTCGAAGCCACAGATTATAACGTCAGAGGCTCAATCTTTTGTTTTGTTCTGTTTTGTTTTATTTTTGTTTTTATTTATTTGTTTTGAGAGAGAGAGAAACTGTGAGCAGGGGAGGGGGAGAGAGAGAGAGAGGGAGAGAGAGAATCCCAAGCAGGCTAGTGCAGAGACAACGTGGGGCTCGATCTCATGACTGTGAGATCATGACCTGAGCCAGAATCAAGAGTTGGACATTTAACCGACTGAGTCACCCAGGTGCCCCCAGAGGCTAAATCTTACCTACAATTTCTTACGAAGGTACTATCCAAAAAGAATCATCCATACTTGACAAAATGATTAATTTAGGTGTAACTGTACATCATATCAAATGAATCATAGTTAGATAAGCCAATTGCATAATCCTGGTCTTACTAAGCAGTCTTTCATATCCAGAGTAACTAGGGAAATGTCCCTCCTTGTTCTTGTCCATTTGGCCAGTGTCATTCCAGGCCACTCCCAGGGATCGTCAGGATCGCCTGTCTGTGACTCCATGCTGCCTGTGGCTGCACCTGCTCAGTGTTGAGCCTTGAAAGTCTTCATTCGCTTCAAATGCTGTAGCTGTCTCTGTTCTTTAATTGCTAATTCCACAGTGCCAGGGTGAGACTTCCTTCCAATGCATATGCATTTGAAAACGCTTGTTACAAAACATTTTTCTGCAAAATGCCTGTGGCTGCTTCTAATTGTTTCTTTTCTGTACTGCTATCACTGAAGAGTTTATAAAATATACCGTTGGCTCTTCCACATCCTGCAATAATTATGAGAGACTCTGTCCTTTCACCTTCTACCCTAGAGTTGGTTCCGATGCCTCGCTTTCTGTCAACACCACCCGCCACAGCCAAATGTGGCCATGCACATCACTCGTTCCATTGCTCGCGTTTTGCGGGAACTGTGTATGTATGTAAGCTATGGTGGCCATATTCTCTCAGCCAAAATTTGGGACACACGGCCAGCCAGGATGACTGTACATATGGGTACACAGGACATAATATTTCTTTCCCAGAAAACCTGAGACATATGGTCTCCATATGTACAGCATCCATGGCCTCTCACTGTCTATTTATTGATGCATTTTTAGTCACATGAATATGTAACAATAGTAATGTGATTTTTATAGCCTCGCTGTCAGGGCCTTTCCATTTGGGAAAGATATTCATCATTTCTGCTTATGGCAAAATGACTTCTCAATTTAGTGTCCAGCCTTACATTATAAGCTATATATCTTGGATTTGATGTTCTTTAGTGAATATAGTTTCTTCTATTTTAGGAATCTGTGTTCTGTCTCGTCTAAAAAAAAAAGAAGAAGAAGAAGAAGAAAAAGAAAAAAGGCTGTGTGTATTCATTTGTTCTGAAAATGTCTGTGGAGGAGGTTGTGTGATGGGGAACCAATGTGGGAAATGATTTCAGGGGAGGCGTGTGGGGAGGGGAAGCTTTAGAAAGTGTATTAAAGTTTATGAAGTCATTTCTCTGTTGGAGTCCACAAACATGGGTGTTTGGAAAGGCGGAATAAGTGATTAGTGAAGGGAGGACAAGGAAATGGCGGAAGATGGAAGCCACAATGGTGTGGAAGGTGTTACTTTTTCTTGCCGGCATCTACCCGTCGGCCTGTGTCCAGGTGGCTAATGGAGAACACAAGTAAAGGGGTGGCTTTCCTCCACAGCAGAGCCGACGGCAGTGATGGGAAGTGGGGCCGATGTGGAGAGACCTGGGGGTGTTAACGAGACGTGTCTGAGTACAGAAATGGCAAGTGTAGCCGGCACGTGTATCCTGTAAGCAGTAACTAATGACATTCTGATAGACGGAGGTAACCTCCAAAGTAAGCCAGAGATGATCTGTTTGATCGGAGTAACTGGAACGAGAGACTCCAAGGAGAAAAATGAACACTTCATAGCTGTGAAACCAAATTAGACACGATACAGCTCCTTGCAGCGACACCTGGAGCTTCCGTGATTGGCAGGCTTTATATGTTACACTGACCTTCAGGTAGACCCGAAATTCAAGTCTGAAGCACCAGAGAGATGGATGAATGGGACAGGAACCCCCTTAATGTTTTTCTTGTCATTAGGTGGTTTTAAACTAAATACATGCTGCACTCAAAATTCCGTGGGTTTCGGTAACAACAATTGTGTCGCGTCTCTCTCCAATTTAGTCTCATCTTTCACTGGGCTGTGCAGATCATTGTTTTCCTTCACCTCTTCCATTCTGTGCAGGGAAACAGTTACAACTTGCTTAAAACTGGAACCATTTCCCATTATTCGTAGATAAGGAAGAAAATCCTCAACCTGGCTTGTGTGCCTTGCCTATCTCCCCCCCAGTTCAGTGAGTGGTCACCCTAATGTCCCAGAGTGCCATCTGCAGTGCCCCCTGGCTTCTAGGACCCGTGCTGGTACCACCCCGGGAAAGCTCTTTCATTTATTAGCCTAGTTAACGCCTGCTCAACTGTCGGGTCTCTGCCCCTGTGTCACCTCCTCAGGAAATCCTGTTGTCCAGGCTAGTGTGGGCACCCTGCTATAGAGCTCAAAGTGCTGCGAGCCTTTCTTTGTCGTATTCAATACAACCATGTACTCATGTCAACATCTTTCTTCCTCACTAGACCAGGCTCTGCAGGGTTCGGGTGCCGTCTTCTTTGCCTCTCCACGTTTTACCCGTTACCTGGCACGGTGTGTACCCTGTAGAGTATGGGCTTGTCACTAGGTGGGGAGTGTGATGCCAGGTCTGTGCTCATGACCTCCTACACAGTGTGGTTAGAGGAAGTGCCCATCCCCTGTGTGGCATATGCTGTTGAGTACATGCCCATCCCCCAGTGTGAGGTATGCTGTAGAGTATGGGCTCATCAACTGGTGTGCATTAGCTCGTTTAATCCCTAAGAGAGAGGTGCTATTATAACCTATATAGTTCAGATGAGGAAGTTGAAACATAGAAAAGATACATAGCTGGTAAATGTGGAAGAGTGGTTAAACCCATTCAGTCCCTTTTCACAACCTGTGTATTTAATCGTGGTGCTCAGTTGCCCTTCAAGGCAAGAAACTCAGATTTAACCTCGTTGATTTTCTGCATGAGTGCAGCCATATTTACTTGGGCTCTTAAACCTGAATGGCATCTTCCTACCTGTCCACCTATCCATTTACCCATCAATACATCCTTCCCTCTTTCTTCCATCTGTCTTTCCATGTATCCATTGTCCGTCCATCCATTTTGTCACTAAACATTTTCAAACACCTAATACATACCAGATGCCATGGTTCGTACTGGGACACAAAGTTGAGAAATATTAGTCCTGTCTAGGTGTATGGTGTGTGTGTGTGTGTTTCAATATGTACCTATTAATCTCTCTATCTTTCTGCACATACCCATGCATTCAGAGCAGTGGTTAGGAGTTTAAATAGAAGTTTTTTTTTTTTTTTTTTTAATTTTTTTTTTCAACGTTTTTTATTTATTTTTGGGACAGAGAGAGACAGAGCATGAACGGGGGAGGGGCAGAGAGAGAGGGAGACACAGAATCGGAAATAGGCTCCAGGCTCCGAGCCATCAGCCCAGAGCCTGACGCGGGGCTCGAACTTACAGACCGCGAGATCGTGACCTGGCTGAAGTTGGACGCTTAACCGACTGCGCCACCCAGGCGCCCCGTAGTTTTAACAAATTATTATGGCCAGCTACCAGAAGTTGTTAAATTATTGTGTCTGAAAAGGTGTGGATGGGAAAAACTTGATGAAGCAGCTAACATCTGGATCTGGAAGGACAAATATTAATTTGGCAGGTAAATAAGTAGAGAAGAGCATTAAAGGAAGTGAGAATTGCAGGGTAAAGTGGGAAGTGATCAGGGCTGTGGGGAGGGGCTCAGGGAGGGCTCTTTGGGGAGTAGGATCTAGTAGCAGGAGGTGCGGTGGGCAGTAGACTGGGGCCCGGACGGGAGAGTTTGTAAACTTGGATTTTCACTCCCCAGCGAGGGGTCCACAAAGGTTTGGAGGCAAAACCAGCTTTGTCTCTCAGTAGGACAAGCAGAGTGACTCTGGATGAGGGACCGGAGGGCAGGGGGTCACGGCAAAACCAGCTTTGTCTCTCAGTAGGACAAGCAGAGTGACTCTGGATGAGGGACCGGAGGGCGGGGGGTCAGGTAGCCAGTAGCATCAGCTCATCCGATTAGAGAGGAGACCGAAATGCTGCCGCCCTACAGGGTTCTGAGTCCCAGTGCTTCCCCTGCTGCTCCTGGGCCCCACAGCCATCACGCGGGGGGTGTGTCTGCGGGTGGGCTCCCTTCCAGGTTCGGGCAGTTCACCCGGCCGTACCTTTATTAACCGAACGACGCGTTGAATGTCTAGCACCTGTTAGATACTTGCAACCATGATTCTAAAGACCAATTTTTATTTTCTGTTCTTCCAGAAGTTAACTTACCAAGGTGGGCCAAGGATCGGTCTGGGTGTGTCCAGCATGGTTGTGGGTATCTGTGTGGCTGCACCCACGTGGGTGTGCACACGCGTGTGCGTAGGCACGTACGACATGTGTGTACAGCCGATGTCCTGGAGAAAGGGTACATGGGCCACATTTCACGGTGGACGTGGGTTTTCAGAGTTTTTAGAAGGATCGTGGAGCGGCAGTATTACGTGTGTCGGGGGATGGCCGCCACGTCAAGGACCGGGGCAACCTCAGCTGATTCACACGTGGCAGCAGCGACCGTGTCTGGTGCACACGCCGGGCTGTGAGAGCTTTACAAAGAACTTTTATAACAGGTGGTTCACCTTGGTGCGCCCCAGGGCACGCGGTTAAATGCCTGCGTGGTGGAGTGTTGCCCTAAACCCTGGTGGTGCCTATATGCCTCGTCTGCAAATTAGGGTTACAAAGATCCACACACCAAATGTGATGATGTCTATAAAATGTCCAGGGCAGTTTCTGGCTCATGGCAACACCGTGTGGCAGCTAAGTGCATGGCCTGTGGCCTCGGGCTGCCTGGCTTCTTCCTGTCCTAGTTCTGACGCTTACTAGCTGTGCGATCCTGACTGAAACAAGTGACCTCTCTCTGCCTCCGCTGTTTCCCACACAGGCCAGTAGTAATCGTTCCTACCCTGTCAGGGTGTTAGAGGAATAAACGAGCAGCACTTGGCATGCGGCCCTAGGATTATTATTTCCATGCTGTCAACCCTGGGAGCAGAATTCAGCTTCATAGAAAATCGATGTGATGCCCAGCGTCCAGATCTAGAAACCCTGATCCTGTGCTTTTGCTCCTTTCAGTTTTGATGATATTTAAGGTTATTTTTTTTTTTCTGGTCACAAATAATTTCTGTGTATTTTATTGACATAGCGCCTGTCAGTTTATTATGGGGGTGCTGAAACAGTGAGCTATTTTGGTTGCCAAACAGTATTTTGGGGCTGACACGGTAGAGAAGGGGAGGAGAGACCTACTCTGACAGGGAAACCGGCCAGATTATGCGGGTCCCTGCTGCCGTGCCTGACACGCGGGACACAGGAGCCCAGACCCCTCGCTTCTCCAGCCCTGGGGGCATTCTGTTCTCGTGGATGTAAGTATCCCAACAAAGTGGCCAGACCCAAGTCACTGCGTTCCTCCCGGCTGGGCCATTTCCAGACGAGGCAGGAAGGGCAGCCCTGTGCTTCTGGAGGAGGTGAGCCCACCCGGGCACAGGTACTCAGGCTCCTTCCTTCAGTGTCTCACTGCCCGAGAGACCATTTTAAGGACCGCCACTAATTCTTTGTGCTTTGGATGAAACAATAGATCTTCTGGAATGTGAGCTGCAGAGGCCGCGTGATTTTAGGACTTAACAGCATTGGGTGCAGACACAACCTGGAACGAGTTTGAATGGATTCTGCTCTGCGGAATGGAATGGAACGTCTTTGTGAGGCTGGACGGTAGAGAGAGGGTTTCGTCTGATTATGTAATTGTTCCCCTACCACGTAGGGCAGAAACAGGAGTTCTAGGACCTGGGGAGAAAAATCCAATTTGATCTCTCTTTTTTTTTTTTTTTTTTTTTTTTTTTTTTTTCCGCAGCATGTTCATTTCCACAGGAAGGTTCAATTATTCCCTCATTTTCAAGGCTATAAATGAGTTTGCTGGGCCGGCTCCTGACACCGGCTCTCTCATCATTATTCAGATTGGTTTTCGCTTTCCTAAACTGCTCTTCTGCCTACTGCTCTTGGAGCCCAGCCAGCATTTCAGAAGAGGATTAAATAATCCTTCTCTCGCAACTTCCTACATGTTGTGCTATTTTGTTCTCTCCCAAATGTCACCGTCTCCTCGCGCGCATGTTTCCCGCGGGTGAGGATCGCAGGCGTCTCCAGGGCCCGTGTCTCCGCGGACCGCGGGGTGGCCGTCCTCCACGTGGGGGCCGAGCCTGGCGCTCTTGCCAGCACGGGAAGGCAGAGACCACTGTTTACCCACAGACGCATCAGTTTGCTCGGGCAGAGAGAATCCACGCGAATCCCTCCCCAGGACAGGAAGACAAAATGCGAGCCTCTTAGCTGCTGTCCGGGGACCCCTTGACGGGAGCGGCCAGCCCAGCTGGTGCGTCCCTTCGCTCTGTTCGTGGCGGGCTTGCCCCACAAGTACTTCGAGACTCCTCCAAGCACCTGGAAGACGGGGCTGTGAACACCTCTTGTGTTTCAGGTGTGGGCCATTCTTAACACCAGCAATACCCTCCCGCATCCGGGGGGGAGGGTGAATTCATGCCACCCTTCAGGCTGCTGTCCTTGCCCACAGCACAGAGTCCTTCTACCTCCAACTTCTCCATCTGGTTTGAGCCCATGGAGGCCAACTCCAGCCCCTCAGACACGCCTCGGGGTCTCCAGCTAGCTCGCCGGGCCGCCCCGCCAGCCCCGTGGACCGAACGGGCCTTCTGTCACGTGTGGGAGTGCTTCTTCCCCTCTCTCTTGGTTTCAGAATTCCTCTTCCGTGGAGCAAGCCCTGCCCGCTTCTCATTCGGCCTCTCAGCTCGAGCTGCCCGTTGTCCTCACCTGGAGGCCCTCTCGCGGTTGAGGCCTGCCCCCGCGGTCGAGCCAGAGTCTCCGCGGACGGTGCCCGGGCAGGGCCGTGTCTAAGACGTGTGCCGGGTGGCTCCACAGGGCAGCCAGGACTCAGAACAGGTGAACTGATTGGCGGCTGAGCCCGTGGCTTCTCCTGTCCTAAGGATGCAAAGGAGGGATCGGGGACTTTTGTAAATGTGGACAGCCAAGCAGATAAGTTGCGAAACACGGTGATAAATGTGACCCGCAGTCTGTGAGCGCTGCTGGTGGAAGCCCGAGGAAGGAACACACAGTCACCTGGAGAAGGCAGGGAAGCTGAGGGAGAGGGGTGTGCTGGGCGGGGAGTTCGCAGGCGGCAGGTGGAGGCCCGTGGGAGGGCAGCCGAGAGACAGGTGCTGGATGGACGGGAAGAGCCGCTGGCAGCAGGGCAGGTTGCAGGCCCAAGTGTGTGTCCTCCCACCAGGGGCCTGCAGGGGTTTTGCAGCCAGGCCGTGTGCTCGGCTCCGTGTGCTCGAATAACCGCCCGGTGCGACGTACAGGAGGTGCCGCGGTGAGAAACCCTGGGGCCAGCGAGGTGACGAGGGCCTGGACAGGGGAGGACAGAGGACCCAGCAGGCTGGTCTCAAAAGGGGATCGGCACATTTTTACGAACGACTGGTTTTCAGGAGCCAAGGAGGACGGATCCCATATGTGGGGGCTGGGCATCGAGCAGAGGCTACTGCCATTAATAGAGGTTGGAAGCCCTTTTCCCTTTCTGTTGTTTTTCTCTCAGGGGAGAGAATAAGCTCAGATTTGTGTTAGTTAAGCTTAAGATGCCAGCAGGACCCCGGAGAGAAGGCCGCAGGTACCCGGTTGTGCTGTGGGGTCTGCACTGCAGGTGAATGTGACGGAGACGAGACGTAGGGGCCTGGGCATTTGGACAGAACTGCAGGAGGCGTGAGGGTGGTTCCCTCCGGGGGGAGAGACCAGCAGGAGAGGGGCCTCGGGAGTGAAGTGTGCGCATGCTGCCGCCACCGCCTTACGAGGAGACCCGAGCTGGAAGGGTGCCGGGAGGAGGCTGGGGAGGGATGTTCCGAGAGGGAGGAGGGAGAGAGCTTTTAGACAGCAGGGCAGTAATGTTTCCTGCCCCAGGCTGACTCAGAGCTCATCTGCAGGACAGCTCAGCTTGCTGTGTCCAAACTGAATCTTCTTCCCCTTCCCAGGGCACCTTTCCGGGACCTCTTCACATTCAGTCACTAACCAAAGCCTCTCACTCTCTTTCTCCGATACATCCCCCCATCCCCTTGCCATCGCTCTGACTGAAGGAGGAGCCCCCGCAGCAACTTCTGGATCGGCCTCCCCGCCACGCACCCTTGCCCACCGCCAGCCTGCCATCCGGGCGGCACTGAAGGTAGTGTTGTGAAAACGCAGACCTTATTATGTTGTCCGTGGCCTGCTGTGACCCTGGATTCAAAATCTTGATTGTGGGGGTGGCATGGTCTAATGTGGCCAGGCTTCTGCCCTGTCACACTCCCTTGGTCACCCCCCTTGAAAGGGGCCATGCTGGCCCCTAGCTCTCCCTGGGCCGTGGCATTTGCACACGGCGCCCTTTGGGTATCATACTTGGCCGTCCATCTAGTGAACTCCCCCGTACCCATCACGTCCCAGCCAGAGTATTTCTTCAGGGAGTTTTTTCTTTGTTCCAGAACAAGGGAGGTTCCCTATGATGAACTCTCAGAGCATCTATTTTTTTTATAGCACTTACCACAATTATATTTATACAGGGATATATGCATAATTACTTGTTTAATAGCTGTTTCCCACTGGGTTATAAGTTTATGGAGAGAAGGAATCATGTTCATTTTACCCCTGAAGCTTAACATACTGCCTGAATGTGCTTAAAACTATTTGCATTAAAACAAAGACAGTGCACACTGAATGTGCCTTAAAAAATGAAAACATTCAAGTAGCTGAAAATCTACGGGTAAATCTAGTAGGATGATGGTTGAAAAATAAGCAACTTGACTGGCCAGTTATGAGGTCACTGTGACTTCTATATTAAAAACAGTTTCGGGGCGCCTGGGTGGCTCAGTTGGTTGAGCATCAACTTCGGCTCAGGTCATGATCTCACGGTTCGTGAGTTTGAGCCCCGCATCGTGCTCTGTGCTGACAGCTCAGATCCTGGAGCCTGCTTCGGATTCTGGGTCTCCTTTCTCTGCTCCTCCCCTGCTCACACTCTGTCTCTCTCTCAAAAATAAATAAAGATTAAAAAAATTTAAAAAAATAAATAAAAACAGTCTCAATGAAGCGATGGAAAGAGGATCAGGCTGTATAGAGATGAGGAATTTCTGAAAGTTTAAAGTCCTTCTCCGCTGCTTCTTCCCCCAAACAGCTTTTCACAATCCCTCCATCGCCTCCTTGTTCCCTTTTCCACCTCTGGTGACCTCTCATTCATAATAACAGCAAGAACATCTCCTGTTCAGTCACCACTCGGATGCAAAATCTTACCCTAATCAAGGCCTTTTTCACGACTCCCGTGTCCTACAGTATCTCGATTGTCCACCTGATTTCTGCTCTAGCTTCATCAAAGTGACCAATTAGGTTTATGAAAACACTTCTTTCATTTTGTAATAGATCTGTTGGTCAAAAACCTTTCGTGGTAGCCTAAGTCTGGTATTCACGGCAAGTTGTAAGCTGGTTCCCAGCTCACTTTCCAAATTTAGCCCCAGTGCTCCCGGTACGAATCCTGTGCCCCGCTGTTCTCTTGATCCAAGTTAAGTTTGCTTTAGCAAAATGCCTGTGCCCTGCATCCTCCTATCCCCCCCTCACTCTCCCAGCCCTGACTTTTCCTTGAGGGTCCAGACGAAGTCACAGCATCTTAGCGAGGTCTTACTTTAGTCCATCGTGATTTCTGTGTGCTGATGGTTCTTGCTGTCTACCTCGTGGGAGTGTAGATGTCCTCCCATTGATGTGTCATTGCCACGTGCCTGTGAGCTTCCACACTCCTGGAGGGAGGGGACTTTGTCCTCTTTGGGAGAAAAAGTGTATTCTGTCTACCAGGTGCCCTTCTGGGAATGCCCTTCTGCACAAACAGCAAATAGATTCCCAGTGTTCAAACAAGGAAGACAATACTTGAAAGCCTCATGTAAATTAAAAAGATGCATGACAAATATAGGTTCAACATCTTAAATATATTGGAGATCATGTTTGTGCCGATAAGCAGATTGGTTTAAAGGTAGAAGAGGCCTCGATCCACCTGTAATACAGCCTATTTGCCTGCACCTCGATTCCTATGTTGAAATAATCCGCAGTGTGATGATATTTGGAATTGGGGCCTTAGGGAGGTGATTCGGTCGTGAGGGTGGAGCCTCCATGAATGGGATGAGTACCTTACAGAAGAGACCCAGAGAGCTCCCTTGTCCCTTCTGGCCTGTGAGGACGCAGCAAAGGCACCAGCTGCGAACCAGGAAGCAGGTCTTTGCCATGCGTCACGTTGGCCGTTACCTGGATCTTAGATTGCCGGCCTCCAGAGCTGGGAGAAATAAATGTCTGTTGTTTACAGGCCATCCAGTCTTTCCTACTCTGTTAGAGCAGCCCAAGTGGACAAAGGCCTGTCAACGTAATTATTTTAACGCTTTGAAAGTCTTTAGAACAGTAAGTGTGGGGTGGGTGTTCTCAAGGGCTGGTTTCTCCCCCTGGGCTCTGTTGATATTTTGGTCGGATGACTCCTCATCATGGGGCTGCCGGATGGTAGCATCCCAGGCCTCTGCCCCCTGGATGCCAGAAGCAGCCCCTTCCCGTCATGGCTTCCCAAAATGTATCTGGTCATTGTCAAATGTGCCCCCCGGGGTGGGGGGGCGGAGTGGCCCCTGGTTAAGAACGGTACTTTAGTCATAACTTTCAGACCATGAGGGAAGTTTGCACCCTTGGGAAAGGTGGATGGACATCCTGTGTCAGTTCCACGGAGGGCAGTGGGAGATCTGTCACCACGTGTGCGCAGAAACTGGCCGCTTTCAGGCAGCTGCCCTCAAGAGCACTGTGTCTGAATACAAGCCTTCTTGGACACACCTGGAACTGTGCCAGCTCAGTGTCAGTCTTGCACAGTGGCCTCTCAGTTGGAACAGTGACTTTTGTGGTCAGGAGACCATGGAACTGGGGCTAATGCGCCAGCCAGTCTGACCAAAACGCCAATAACTCCATTCTTGAGCAAGGACCTTCCCTCCCTGGTGTGCCCGTGTGTCTCTGCAGGGTCCAAGGAGATGCGATGTCAGCCGCTCCGCGCCCTGCTCTCATTGTGGTTCCAGAATGTCGAAGGCTCATCGAGAGAACGTGTCTGAGCAGTGGTGAACTTTCAAAGTTGGAGGTGCCTCTCGGGGTTTGGCCACTTTTACTGCCCATGATCCCAGGGCCATCTGACTACACTGGCATTCGTCTGATTTGTTATTCAGGGACCAATGTGTGTGTGAGCAAGAGTGGGGATGTTCAGAGTTTAATTAAGCATCTGCCTTGGGCTTGTGCCCAGATGCTCTGTGATGGGTGAGTCCGAAAATCAATAACAACAGTGAAAGACAGATAGGGTAACGCTAATGAGCTCAATAATAACCACTTGTAAAACACGTCCGAACTTTGCAGGCTTCCTGGGGGGGTTGGCGCATATTCTGAATGCCAAGGAAGGCTGAGCATGGAAATTCGGGTGGGAGTGAACAGGGCCACCTGTGAGGGTCACCGAGAAGCACTTCTGAGCCTGGTGACTAGAGAGCAACGATCAGACGCCCCAGGGAAAGGCAGGCCCAGCCCAGCCACCACCACTTAGTAATTGTTTCGTCTTCCCCGAGTAATAACATGCTTCGCAGTCAGTAGTGGAGATGAGATGAGACGTGGAGAATACTTGCTACGCTGAAGCACTCCTCCCAGGGTGGTTGAAGGTACTCCACGAGCAGCTCCCTCCCCAGAGAGGAAGAATCAGGCCATTCCCCACCGATGAAGGCTTTGAATGGGACCAGGAAGTGGGTCCTTCTATAGGCCAGGAAAGCCCCCCTCCGGGTGTTCTGGGAACCGGGAATCAAATATGGGCGCTGGAGCCTGGGAAGGGGCTGGGAAGGAAGGGTCAGAGAACTGGTCACCTCCGGGGCTCGCAGGCAGACAGAACAGGGCCTCTGGGCCGCTGCAGGAGGCTGTGTGGGCAGCTGCGGGGCTGGAGCCTCCGCAGGGGTTTGGGGAAACTTCTGGACTCTGTGCCGACAGTGGCCTGCGAGGCCCCTGCAAAGGACAGGGGGGAGTCCCCACAGCAGTGATTTCTGCCCACCGCCCATTGGCCTATCCCATATGAGTTCTCCTTGTGGTGAAATAAATGCACATTTTGCCATTTTAACTATTTTTAGGGCAGAACTCAGTAGCGTTAACTACATTCACATGCTGTGCAGCCTGCACATCTCCCCAAACCTCTGATTTCACCCCAAACAGAAACTAACCATGAGGCAGCGACCCTCTTCCCCCTCCCTCTGCCCCTGGCCACCTCCAATCAACTTCTGTTCCTATGAATTTGCCAAGTCTAGATTTTTGTGGAATCCTACATGATGTGACCTTTTGTGTCTGGCTTTTTGACTTAGCATACTGTTTAAAGTTCATCCATTTTGTATCAGTACCTCGCTTCTTGTGACTGAACACTCCGTTGTATGATAGACCACGTTTGTTTGTTTTTGTTTTTTTTCTGTTCACACATCCGGGACCCTTGGATTGTTTCCACCGTTTGGCTATTGAGAACAATTCTGTAACTACCACTGGCCGACAGGTTATTTGTTGGGTACCTGTTGCCAGTTCTCTTGGGTGCATCCCTGGGAAGGGGGTTGCTGGGTCACACGGTAACTCTGTGGTTAGTGCTTCGAGGTGCCTGCTCTAACCTCCACCCGGTCCTGGAACCTACGGAGAAGGGGGTAGGTAGGGAACATAGTGGTCCCAGCGGTGGGTTGGTAGCTCAGGGTCTCCCTAACAGCATAGTCTGGCCAATGCCTGGTCCATAGTTTCCGAAGGAGGGCTCTACAGGATAGACTGATGAGACCTTTAACCCGTTCAGAGTATTGCAGACAGCTGGAGATTGCAGAGGCACCAGAGGGGGTACGGTCACAAAGGGAAATGGAGCATGGATGCCGGGAGAACTCTGTGTGTCCTGAACTGGATCCCATTTCTTCTGGGACCTCCTGATCTGCCTGTGGAGGATTGCCGGTGGGGCCTAATTTCCCTACGTATTTCTCCAGTAAATTCTCTGCCTCTTGTCCCTGCAGACTCAGGGACCCTACTTCAAACATATCCCTGACTCACACATGCCCATATGCCTGAGCTTGCCCCTTGCCAGGGTGGTCATTAGCAAGCCTGGCCACGGGATTTCTGCCCAACACCTCACCCGTGACTCACATGATCTCTTGGCTACTTCTCTTTGCTCCCATAAATTACTTATATACCAGTTTCATTTTCAGGTTGTAGGCTTACACAAATCCAAACTGAATGAGGAAGCATAAAAATCATGCTATAAATTTAAGGCTGTAGAGAGTGCCAAACTGGTTAATAAAAACAAAGCTAACAAAAATCTTTCCAGGGGTTGAATTAGTAAATCTGGACAGGTGCCTTCACTTATTTCTGGACCATATGTCAATAGAATATGAATAATGGATTTTGGCTATTTGTTCAAAATAACGGATAACCAAATATTTCTTTGTTCCCAAATGCTTTTGAAAACTGTATCTTCCCACTGCCTTTTAAATTTATAGCCAAGGGATTGAGGGCAGGTATTAAATCATGCGGCAAAGACTTGACTGAGAGGGATTTGGTGCCCAGTGCTACATGTCCCGGGCTGCACAGGGTCCTGCCTATGCTATTCTGGAGCCATTCTGAGACTCACAGACTCAGGTCAGAGGCCTAGGCCTCCTGTGTGCTGAGGGCTATTATTTTGTTAACTGGATTCATTGAAATCGTGTTCCTCCATCCTGTAAGCCAGAGTGAGAACCACCCTCTAATTCCACCCAGGAGGAGGAGGGTGCCACCCCACCCTGGCCTCTGGGGTAGGTTTTCCATCATTTGCCAGCTGTGCCTCCAGAATCAATACAGAATCATTCTCTCTCAACCTGTTTGCGGGTAATAATACTCATTGCGTGGAGCCGACAGCCAAGAAAGAATTCTTGAAGACAGCTTTGGTGCATAAAATGTGATCTTATTAAAGCACAGGGACAGGACCCGTGGGCAGAAAGTGCTGCACTGGGGTTCTGAAGAGTGACTGGTTATACACTGTGCAGTTGGGAGAGGTAAAGTCAAGAGGAAGTTTCTTAATGGGATTTCCATATGCCAGAGAAGACTCACAGATTACTGGAGGCCTAGCTATTGTCAAGCTAAGGTTGTTTTACCCTCTAGGAAAGCATGATCGTGCTTATCGGTGGGAAGTTCTTGGAGATTAGACTATTGATAAAATTTCCTTTTTGTAATTTACTAAGATATTTGTAAACTGATGGAGACTCAATCAGTTCAGTCATTTGGTTTCTGTCCTTTCCTTTGTCCTTGGGCAGCCAGGAGCCCCTGAGGACTATCACACATGTCCCACCTGGTGGGGGGGGGGGGTGTTGTTACCTTGTGCTTTGCCCTCCGCTGGCCTTATGCTCCCTCATCAGGGCCATTAGTGCTATTTTCATTAAGAGTTTCTGTGCTGTACCTAAAATGAGGGCAGAGGGGCTTCATGGGCCCATCAGAAGTGACAGTTTGCCTTTCATGCAGCTTAGCCTGGGTCAGGGCACTCTGCAGGGTGCCCTTGAAAGGCCCAGCCTTCAGCTTTCAACATACTCTTAAAATAATCTCTCAAAGTGTAGGACACATTGCTCTTGTGTTTTTCTTTCAGGAAATGCTATTGCGATCTCTTTGAGAGATTCTCCAAAGTTCTTTCTATTATTAGATCCAGACGCAGCCTCCCACTTGGCCATTAGATTTGGCACTGACAATGTCAGTGAGTCCCATGCTGCCGGACCCCTCTGTTTCAGAGCACTTACTTGCCCAGCCAACCTGGGAAAAGAAAAGGCTTTTGCACTGGGGAGTAGGTGGTACCCAGTTAAAAGGTGGCTCTATTTCAGCTAGCCTTTTAGCTCATTGTTTTGATCAAACTAATTTTATAAATAGCTGGCCCTCCCCAATCAAGATACAAGCCAAATGCCTCTTTCACACAGATTGATTCATGGACATTTTCTTCTATTTTTGACCAGGGTGGGCAGGTAATGAAACTCAGTCCCCATGTGTGCAATAAACAGCATAATAAACTCTCCAGTATGAAGTCTATCTTTTCCTGTGAAAACGCATTTGAATTTACAACAGCTGCTAGTACTCTATCCGGCTGGTCGGCTAACTCAAATTCCACCTCTAACTGGGCAATGAAAGAATTTGAATCAGGTGCGTAGTTCATTATATTACATATAAGTATGAAGGCACTTTGGAAGAATATAAGGAGGCCATAAAAATGAATGAAAATTCAAAAGGTTTAGAGGCCTTTTCTGTTTATTCAAATGCAATAAATGATAGATTGAAGTCATAGTTTATTTGAACCAAACATTTCCTCTCATATGAGTGCCTTCCCTTCATATATTTGCATTTAGTGAGTCACGGGGCATTAATAAAATATTTAAGGAACCAAAGAAACAGTGAATGTAAACCCAGATAAATTGCTTCTCTTTTGGCCTTTTGCACAGTTCCTACAGAATGTGTGTGTGCACGTGTGTGCAGGTGCACACACACATTTCAAATACACTTACTCTTCTGCATGATTGGGCAAAGGATATCTGTGAAAAATTGTTCCTTGAAGGAAAAGGCAAAATATATAGGAAGGCAGTTCTTCAATTTAGGAGTTACAACCTTTAATCTTGTTTCTGTCTCTTTTGGTTGACCTAGGAAAGGGAAGATGGTGGGAGGGACATACCCTCTTGTCTGCATAGATGTGGGACCATTCTGTGTTTCTTTGTTGAAATGATGTGTTTTTTTTTTTTTAAGTTTATTTATTTATTTTGAGAGAGAGAGAGAAGGCCTGCGTGAGCAGGGGAGGGTCAGAGAAGAGGGAGAGAGAGAATCCCAAGCAGACTCCATGCTGTCAGCATGGAGCCAAAAATGGGACTTGAACTCATGAACCCATGAGATCAGGATCTGAGCCAAAATCAAGAGTTGGATGCTTAACCCATCGAGCCACCCAGGTGCCCTGAAGATACATGCATTTGACAAAACTCAAGCTTTCTAAAGGCAGGAGCTATGCCTTAAACTAGTATTAGGGGGCGTTTAATAGATATTTTCACTTCATGTTGCAGGAAGTTACCTTTCTCCTGTGTTCTCTGGGTTTGGTCCATCGTTGTAATGATCACTGTCTTTCAGTGGAGTTGGTGTCCCAGGTGCTCATAAGGTCACGCGCAATGGGTAAACAGTATTTAAAAAAATAAAACATGGTACATTATTAGACATGGCTTTAGGTTAAAACGGGCCCTTAAGGAGTGTGCCTTGTCCACTCCACGATGAGCAGCAGGAAGTGACTTCTGCACTCTGAAGGGCTCGAGTCTTCTCTAAACACAAAGTTGTACTGTTAACTGAACTTGCCCATTTAATATGTATGGAGCGCTGAGTCTACAAAGGTTAGTATTAATTCTGTTGTTGACCGATTATTCAGTTAATCCTTATATGGTGGAAAAGAAGTGGAAACTTTCCCCCCCGTGTTTCAAATTGGATAGACATGAAGCTGGGAAGGAGGTACAAGTCTCAGGGAGGTTTCACAGGAATCCCATGAGGGAGCTTTTAGGTTTCTCAACTTCCCACTTCAGCCACCTATCAGGCAACATCATCTTCAAAGAGGAGAAGAGAATTATATAAAACATGACTCATTTCAGTTATTTAACAAAAATTTAAAATTTTTTGAGGCAGTGGATAAATGAGTTCTCAAATATTGAGTCTAATTAAAAATAAAGGCCAAAAATTACCCAGGAGGATTGTTTGCAAATTTAGAAAGACAGTCATTTTCTGATGCTAAGACATTGCTGCTGTTAAAATGTGAATTTTACTTAGTTTTTATTAGATTCCTTGCAATGGAAAAGAGGTCAGCCCGATCCCTGTTGAAGTTTTAAGATGGTGCCATAAACGATGGCAAATAAATTGTAGAAGTTTTCAAATTAAAAAAAAACAAAACCACAAACAACAACCAAACATTCTCTGAAGACAAATTATAGGACCTGCTATTATAGACTGTCCTTGGGAATGATTACTGACAACTTCTTTGTGTATATAAAACTTAAGATCAATTAATGCCTTAGATTATCAAAAATGAATGTTTATCCTGAGAAAAATGTTTTTAGCTCAATTAATATTAAAATTTGTAAATGTTAACACTCATCTGTAATAAAGTATTCCTGTGTTTGGAGCCCAACGGGATGTGGACATAGAATGCTGAATCCTAATCATGGTTTATTAAAGGAGAACCCAGTGCATATAGGAGACCAGACGATGTTACGCCCAATAGGCCTTTTGGGCTTAAGGATTATTTTGAACTGATTATTTTGAGAACAGACACTGGAGGAGCTCTGAGCACAGAGTAGAAATTACCCCTTTGTAAGGGAAATTTACATTTATGAAGGAAACCTCTCCATTTGTAAGGGTCTCTCTCCAGTGTGTACCAGGAAGAGAAAGATGTCTCTAATCACAAAAGGCCAGTTAGTGGAGAAGGCAAAGACTTAAATCTGCATGACAAACTTCACCCTTGTTTACCATACTTTTCCTCCCCACCTTCCCACAACTCACCACTCCCACACCCTGCATCCTTTGATTTAGCTAGGGGTGGTACTATAGCCCTAGTTCCGGCCACCTCTTGGAGTTACTCCTCCCATGCTTATGGGAGATACACAATGTGGAGAACAAAGGCAAAAGAAACATAGAAAAAAAAATTAAACTTCCTTACAACTATAGCCCTTTGAAAAGTCCTTGAGGCAGGCAGAGTGACCTTCCTCCAAGAATTCAACCACTCGATGTTAATGCTTTGCTAGAGGCAAAATACAACCTTAGCTTGACATTAGCCTGACCTCCGGGATTCTGTAAGTCTTCTTTTTTTTTAATGTTTTATTGTTTACTTTTGAGAGAGAGAGAGAGAGACAGAGACAGCGTGTTCGTGGGGGAGGGGCAGAGAGAGAGGGAGACACAGAATCAGAAACAGGCTCCAGGCTCTGAGCTGTCAGCACAGAGCGGGACGCAGGGCTTGAACTCACAGACCCTGAGATCATGACCTGAGTTGAAGTCAGACACTTAACTGATTGAGCCACGCAGGCGCCCCTGTAAGTCTTCTTTAACATGTGAAAATCCCTTTGGAAACTTCCTTTATCTCTACCCCCACGCTTAAGATACAGGTTAGCAATCATCCTCCAGGCATGTAGCCCACTGATAGACATCTGAAGGTCTCAAGACTAAGGTTTTACTAGACAGTAGTACATGACCTTGTCCTCTAACAACAGCTAGCCCCTCAAGGTCCCGGCTTAGAGACTTACCTTATCCCTAACTCCTCCCAACTCAAAAGTATATAATCAGCCACTCTTCACAGCCCCAGTGAAGCTCTTTCTGTCCACTCCTCCTGTTTCTCTGCTTTAATAAAACCATCCTTTTTGCACCGAAGACATCTCAAGAATTCTTTTTTTTTTTTTTAACGATTCAAGTTTTATTTAAATTCTAGTTACTTAAAGTATAGTGTAATAATACTGGTTTCAGGAGTAGAATTTAGTGAGTCATCACTTACATACAACACCCAGGACTCATCACAACAAGTGCCCCCCTTAACGCCCATCACCCGTTTAGCCCATCCCCTGTCCAGCTCCCTCCAGCACCCCCCAGTTTGTTCTCTATTGTGAAGAGTCTATTTTATGTTTTGTGCCCTCTCTCTTCTTTTTCTTTCCCCAAGTTCATCTGTTTTGTTTCTTAAGTTCCACATATGAGTGAAATCAGATGGCTTGTCTTTCTCTGACCGACTTGCTTCACTTAGCGGAAGACACTGTAACTGTCCTCTCTTGATCATGCTCCTGGACCCCAACATTCCACATCAGTACACAGCTTAATAACCTTCAGTTCGAGTTTTTTCTCGTTTGTCTCTTGTAACAGGGATCCCCGCTGAGAACCTAGAAGGATAGAAGGAAAAGATTTTCTTTCTCCCCTAAAGGAAATGCCTATCATAGATAGCTGTGAGAAGTAAAGGAGATGATTCATTTTCAGAAATACCAAATAAAAACTGTGCTGTCTAGTTAACAGCAGGTTTACAACCTATTGGAAATATGTACAAACACACCCACCCCCCAAGGGAGTCCCAAACCTTTAGATACTTCACTTCCTGGTTCTTCTTCCCCTCTGTGTTTCACGGGCTTATTTTTGTGGGATTTGCAACGAGCATGTGCCAAATAACAAAGGGCGGAGGGACTGAAAGTCTCTGTGTCACCTCGGGGATCGTACATTTGTTCCAGACTACTTTTTGCCTTACATGGGCGATGTCTGGGTAAGTCTGTAACATCTTTAGTACTCAGCCAATGAGGAACCAAGGAAGGGACTTGCAGGCTGGGAAATAAATTGTCCGCTCTAACTGCCCGGGGTGTGCCTGTGCATCAGACACCTGCTCTTGCAAGAATGTTGATTCAAGCCTCGCTTCACTGTGCTCGGAAACCTCCCTGAGATGCAGTTGGGAGGTTTAAACTAACAGGAAGAGCCGGACTTAGGGATTTGAACTCGCACATGGATACTACTCCACTGCTCCTGCAGAAGGAGGGCGCTTTCCTCCTCCTCTCCCTTCCCCCGGCACCACCTCCACTGGTGTTCAGAATTTCCTCCAATGGACTTTTAGTTCATAGCAACTCTTCCAACTTACCCCTTTCCTACTTACAAAAGCATGCCTCTCCTTTGTCCTCCCCACCCAGCGCCCCGACTTGCCTAGGGTTTTGCAGCAACTTGTTTGTCCCGGATTGCAATTCTCTTTTATTCCTGAATAAACCCATCCTTTGCTGGTGAAATTACCTGCAGTGTCTATTTTTAAGGTTAACAATCTTAAGATGCATCTTCTGTACTTTTAAACTGTAATCAGGATTGTTTTTCTTTTAAGCACTTAACTAATTACATAAGTAATGTTCATTGCAGAAGATTCAGACAAATCAACAAAATTCAGTCATAATGTCACTCACCTATCAGAGAAAACAGTGATTAAATTTCTGGACATTTTGGACTTTATAGTTCTTTCACCAACTATCAATTCAGAAACAAAGCAGGATCATATTATAAAGACTTTTCTGTGTCCTCCTCTCAATTAATATATCATAAACATTTCAATATCAACAAATATACATATTTGTTACCATTATAAATGGAAATTTTGTTATGACTTAGGTTGTCTATAATTTACTCAACTAATTGCCAGGTGTATATAATTTTTTCTTTTTATAAACAGCAAATACACATCTTCTGTTCAAGTTCATTGTTTATTATGCAGTAATTTGCTTAAGATGAATTTCTATATGTGAAATTTTGGGTTCCAAAGGTTGTATATTATGAAAGCCTTTGCCAAACTGCTCTCAAAAATATCTGACAATTTGTATTCTGTATGTATATTCTGTTTATTTCTTTTGCCATTTGCCAGTTTGGTGGATAATTATTGCATTTTGTTGGTTTTGGTTTGTACCGTTTATACTGTGAAGAACATATTTTCATATACTCACTGGAAATTCTATAATTAGTCTATTCATGTTCTTTACCTATGTTTTCATCAGGTGGTCATCTACAGTGTTATTTATTTCTCAGAGTTTTAGAACATATGTTAAGCATATTGACTCTTCGTATAGCATATCTTCTGTAGGCTTTTTCCAATTTGCCTTCTGGTATTCAGCTGTGTGGACTTGGTGCACAGGGGCCGTCCTTGTATGTGTTGAGTATGGTTTAGCAATTCAGACTGTCTGTCCTCTTCTCTACAGGTTCTATGTTTTTATCAGAATTTAAAAGTAGTTCTTCACAAAGGTATGGGAATATTCCTCTATATTCCTTTCTACTAATTATAGGATTTTAATACTTAGGATGAAAAATTTAACCGACCTGAGGAAAAAAAAGAATCAAAGTTGACCCGGAGTTGACCCTATTTATTGAAAGTTCTGTCCATGCTTCCTTTACCGAGTCAGCCATCCAAGCAGCGTGTGGTGTCTGCTCTAACCCAAAAGAAAGCTGTGTCTTCCTTCAAGGACACTGCAGATCCTTCTTTTGATTTGAGAGCAAATGGCTCCAAGTGGGCCCTTTGTCCCCTTGTTTCAGGCCTCAGGATCTCAGCCTCCTGATTTGAAGCTACTTCCTAGTGTAATTGGGGTAACCCCAGTTTGGATGCTCCTACGTTCTTTCCTCTTTTCTTCTCTGCCTCATCACTGGGCTGCTCAAGAGTGGGTTTTGGTGCACCTCCCCCTCCTAGCTGCCCTTTTATGTGAGTTAAACTGCTTACCACTGTGGGGAAACAGCCAGGAACTTCCACGGACAGTAGACAAAGAGAAGCTATGAGGTCCTCAAAGCAGTGGACCCTGACCCTAGTTTCTAGTTTCCCACTGAGACCCACACTCTTGTTTGTACCTCTACTATCCACCATGCCCTAAACTATTCTGATTCCACTTTTAGGGCACACCAAGACAGAAGTGTCATGTTTCTTTGGCTGGGAAGGCAAGTGGCACCTTGGATTGGGTGACACTCAGTGCACTTGACCTTCCCGGCAAGGAGCTCTGCTGGGCATTTTCTCAAATTCTACCCCTTATAGGAACTCAGTCCCATTTATCCATTCAACAAATAATTATTGATCCACCGCAGTGTGTCTGGAACTGATCTAAGTGTTGGAAATAGAAAATAAGCCAAAGTTCCTGAATTTGTGGAGCTTGCATACTGTCGAGTATTTCTTTCGCTCTTCTCTGTATTGCAGATAATGACTTTCGCACCTGTCCTCCTGCTATTCCACCCACCTCATCACTGGATTATACTTTTCCTGAGGTCAGACATCCAGGTCTTACTGATCTCTGGTTTCCCCATTGCAGCTGGCACACATCAGCGATTCAATGGTTCCACTGTATATGAATCATAGAATAATGCTGCCTTTCCTATGGATGCTGTTTCTGTTCTCATCCCAACTGTAGGGATTAGAAGAATCCCAAGGGCATCTTGGGAGAGAGGGATGCAGAGCAATAACTTGTCACTTTTATTCTACAGAAACACCGTAGAGTGGTGCTTTCCATTTTGGTACTGTGGACACCTTGGGCCAGATTATTCATATTGTTGCAGAACTGTCCTCTGAGTGGTAGGGTGTTTAATAACATTCTCATCCTCTGTCCACTAGATGCCAGTAGCACCCACCTCCCGGTTTGTGATAACCAAAATGTCTCCAGACATCACTAACTGGCCTCTAGGGTATAAATTTGCTTTCATTGAGAACCACTGCCTTAAAGATTTGTGGCAGATTAAATATGGCCACAAATCTTTGACTCTCTACTTTTTGAGACATTAGAGGGTCTGTGTTCCCTCAAACCTGGGTGGGTTCTGTGATCACTTTAACCAAAATTATACTGCAGATGTGATGCCAGGCCAGCTTCTGAGCCAAGGCCTGAGGGAACAGTTTGATCTTGGAGTTCTTGGTCACCATGTAAGAAATCTGTTTGCCCGGAGGCTGCCATGCTATGAGAGCCCAAGGCATGTGGAGAGGTGGAGAGGCTCTGGGAGGTGTGTGTGTGTGTGTGTGTGTGTGTGTGTGTGTGTGTGTATGTATGTGTGAAAGTGAGAAAGAGAGGGAGATGGAGAGAGAGAGAGAGAGAGACATACACACACTGAGAACGCTCAGGTGCTGTCTCGGAAAAGGATCTTCCAGTCCCAGCTGCCCCAGACCCAGTGGGTCAGAGATGAACTGCTAAATGAGCCCTTCCTGAATTCCCCACCCACAAAATGATGAGCAAAATAAAATGATTGTTTTAAGTCCCTAAGTTTGGGGATAATTTGAACACAGTGATGGATAACTGGAATGATTTTTTTTTTTTTTGAGGAGAAAGCAGTTCAATAATTGATTATTTACCATACATAAATCACTGATTTAGGTCATCAGCATAGTTTCTACAAGCCAAGTGCAGAGGAACATTAGGGGTCTGTTGTGACACTATCATTACTTCTGTTTCTGCCAGGCAATCCTCATGATATTCTGTCCCTTATCTTCCTCCTATCGGGTTGACAGTATGAAATGAAGAATTGTTAATGTGCTTTCTTCTCCCCATTAATATTATTTAGTTTTTAAATTCAAAAGTACTTTATCATTAGCTAATTCATTTAATAGCCTTCTAAAATATGCAAATTGATCTATCTCAATCAGCATTTGATAATAATAGAATAAATTAGAAGAGAACTTTTATGTTATTCTATCCTCATTACATACAGATATTGTTAGCGAAAAAGGACTATTTGCTAAGGGAATTATTTTGCTCTAAGTCACTAAGTGAATTTAATTAGCGAAAAATGAAATGTACCAAATGATGGTAAGCATGAAATTGTTTTTCAAATGCAACTTTTTAAGAAAACATTTTCCTCCTAACTTGAGTAATTATGTTGTGAAACCACATCACACTACACTTTAGGCACCTGTGATGACCTAGCAAAATAACTGATACGTGCATCAAGATACAAGTCCCTTTGGGGCTGCCTTGGAAGTGGTATTGAGTAAAGGAAAATTTCCTGGCTGTGGGAGTTCAGACACCTCTGAATCTCAGTTCCTTTTCCTGGAGAGCAGCGTACTCAGTCCCTGATGCATATAACTGTAAACTTTTAGGTTGAGGTATTCCCAATTTTCAGTACATATAATCTACATTGAAATTGGCTCCGATTATAGTGACAATAAATAGATGAGAAAGAGTTTCTTACTAGGAAAAAAACTTCTGGGCACCTGCGTGACTCAGTCAGTCGAGCAACAGAGTCTTGATTTTGGCTCAGGTCATGATCTCATGGTTCTTGCCTTCGAGCCCTGCAGAGCCAACAGAACGGATGCAGCCTGCTTGGGATTCTCTCTCTCCCTCTCTCTCTGCCCCTCCCCTATTCATGCTCTCTCTCTCTCTCTCTCTCAAAATAAATGAATAAACCTAAAAAAATCTCTCACGATTGGCTTATTTAATATATGGCAGTAGTCTATCCACATTCTTCCATTTAATCCTTACCATCCGACGCTGTTGTTTTCATCATTTCTATTTTATAAATGGAGAAACACACTCTGAGAAGTGAGGTAAAGGTATGTCCCAAGGTCTACAGTCCAAGTGGAAATCTACACTTTGGATTCTGGTTCTCTGGACTCTGGACTCTGGACTTGTCTTGCAAGGGCCCTGCAGGATGATTGTTCTTTGATCAGCAAATGTCACGCAGGATGGAAGTGCTGTGCACGAGGCTCACCGGGTGGGGGCACGGCACAATCAGGAGTAGAGCTCTCGGAATCATGTATGAGCAGGTGGGTTAAGAAGGGCAAAGTTCGTTGTTTTGGATATTCCTACTGGTAAAGACATCATAGCTGCTGGACTAAATGCAAACTCCTTAAATACAGGCTGGTTAACTTGTTTGGCACCTCATGGTGCCCCGAGCTGAGAATCTTGCCCACAGTCGGTGGGTTGAGCTAACAGTAAGTCCAGCGTGTGATTTCCTGGCTACGTTAAAATCTCCTGGGAACTTTGAGAAATCTGGGAATCCTGAACCTTTCTGATTCAATTGCTCTGTGTTGGTGGACCAGACATTGGTGATTTAAAAATACCTGTTTTCAAAAGGAAAACCATTGCTTCGGATGAGGAATTTTCTTTCCTTCTTCTTCCAGTGGATATACTCAGCGTAATAACTGTGTTTATTGCCAGCTGTCTCCTCCCTCCTATGCTAGATTTGTGTAACAAATACTTCGCAACAATTGTTTGTCCTACAATTACTTGTCGTGTGATATCATGATGTTTTGGTGACTTTCCATCCTTCTTTTTAAATTTTTAAAAATTTTTTTTAATGTTTATTTATTTTTGAGAGAGAGGGAGAGACAGAGCATGAGCAGGGGAGGGGCAGAGAGAGAGGGAGACACAGAATCCGAAGCAGGCCCCAGGCTCCGAGCTGTCAGCACAGAGCCCGATGCAGGGCTCGAACTCACAGACCGTGAGATCATGACCTGAGCCGAAGTCGGACGCTCAGCCGACTGAGCCACCCAGGCACCCCTAAGTTTTTTTTTTTAATGTTCATTTATTTTATTTTTGAGAGAGAAAGAGAGATAAAGAGTGAGCAGGGAAGGGGCAGAGAAAGAGGGAGAATGAGAATCCCAAGCAGACTCTGTGCTGTCAGCACAGAGCTCGACGTGGGTCTTGAACTCATGAGCTGCGAGATCATGACCTGAGCCCAAACCAAGAGTTGGACGCTTAACCGACTGAGCCATCCGGACGCCCCCATCCTGTTTTCAGTCGTCTTCACGATAATTTCATCTTCAGTGATAAAGTCGCTGTGAGGTTTACCCCTGTCAAGGCCGTAGGAGAACTTGAATGTAACTCTGCTGTTGCCCTGCCAACTGCAGAAGGAAGTCTGTCAGCGAGTGGCCCCAAGCTGTCTCACATGTTTCCTGGTGTGAATGCTGTGATCATGCATTTCCAGCATTTGCTCTCAGATGACCCTTGAGTGTCTTACTGTTCTTTTTAACTTGGAATGAGTCCTAGAAAAAATGCCATCTAACAAGGCTCCTCCTGTCCTTCCCACATTCTGCACATTTTCTTTAATATGCAGGATGGGATAGCCAGTAGCTGATGGTGCCCCAGCTCTGGACCTTGAGACCCACAGGGCGCTCTTGGCAATGAGGGTGGAGGGAGCTGTGTGGCCTCTGAGCTCTTTCCTGATGGTTTGCCCTTCCCTCACCTCACAGGGCTCTTCCAGATCTTTAGGGCCCCACTGTCCCTGTGGTCTAGTCACATGCTGGTCTCATGTTTCCACGGGCCGCTTTTGATATAGCCTTAGACTCTTAAGAAAACAGTGCATCTGGGGCGCCTGGGTGGCTTGGTCGGTTAAGCGTCCAACTTCGGCTCAGGTCATGATCTCACGGTCCGTGAGTTCGAGCCCCGCGTCGGGCTCTGTGCTGACAGCTCAGAGCCTGGGGCCTGTTTCGGATTCTGTGTCTCCCTCTCTCTCTGCCCCTCCCCCGTTCATGCTCTGTCTCTCTCTGTCTCAAAAAATAAATAAACGTTAAAAAAAAAAATTAAAAAAAAAAAAAAAAGAAAACAGTGCATCTGATCAACCTGGCCTGCCTGGTCAGCCTCTCGAAGGCAAACTAAACAGGGCTTGCTCACCTTTTCTGTCCCTGGATCTTTGGCCATCTGGTGAAGTCCATGGACCCATTCTTAGATCAAGGTTTCTAAATGCATAAAATGCTAAATTCATAAAGGAAACAAATTGTCTAAAAATGCAGTTATCGACTTTTAAAGCATAAATTTGCGATATGCTAACATAGGTGCTTTATTAATGAATGAAATGACGTCTGAGGTGCATCAATGACTAAGATAATTTAGAAACGGTGATGAATGACATCTGCAACAATTGTATGTGAAATGAAACAGTGCTAGAGACCCGAGGCCCAGGCCCTGTTCACCTGGGTGGGCTGCCTCCACTAATAATCGAAGGCAATGCTACAGTTTCCGTAGCGGTGAGTGCAATAAAGACGTGATTTTTTCCCTTCTGAAGGCCCCGATACGTTGTCTCTTCAGCCTCTTTACATACTTACGAAATGGAGTTTGGTAGAGTGTTAACAGGCATTAGGATTTAAAACAGCTCTGTGGTTAGAGACACTTGGAACATGGTCCGTTGAACAAAGTAAAACAAGTTCCTTTATTGCAGAGCTTTTAAGATCCTTCAGATCCATGCAAAATCTCCGAGGGGCTGTTTTCAAACCATTGCACCCAGTAACTCTTCAGAGGAGGACATCCTGAGGCCGGAACGCACTTGAGGAAGTCCTCTTGTAAGCAGGGGAGCAGATCGGGTTCCCGATGCAGTGCGCCCCAGCCCCCGCCAAGGACACGCAGGAATGGCTTCCTCCTATGGGAGGGGAGGTTGTCCAGAACACCGGCAATCGTGCCTTTCCAAGGATGCGGTGCCCTGCCCGCATCTGGTGACCTCGGAGCCTGGATCTGTCAAGTGTGCCCCTCAGGAGTGACTTTAGATGCTTGAGGAGAGAGGGGCCAAGCTGCCCACGGACACCCTGCCTGTGTCCAGTGTGCATTTCAGGCCCTGTTTCCTCCTCATGGCCTTGAACACTTCCCTCAGAGACTTCAGGGAAATGAAGGACACATCCTTCCCCTAAGGGGCGTGCGTGTTCTTTCTCTCTCTTCTTTCTCAAACACGGATACGTTGTTTCACTTACGGGACACGCGGTTAAATAAGAAATGCGACTCACTGAGCATGCGTTTCGTGCCAGTCGCTGTGCTAAGAGGTTCGTTCCTGCCCGGTGCCCTGGAGATTATGATACAGTTTCTGAATAACAGTCTCCGTTGAGGAGAAAGCAGGTGGTGGCTGACTTCTGCAGTCCGGGCCTGATTGGCTGCTACAGGCTACGTGGCTCTGAGATTGGCGGCCGCCGTAGGAATCCAGAGGGTTTAGGTGACAGCTTTCACTGTGTCTTGTCTCCCATAGGTGGGGAGGGATGGGATGGAGCGAGGAGACCGGGTTGGGCGTTTCGAAGAACGTGGGGTGTGGGGACATCAATGTTCAGACTCTCAGCCTGCCTCCTTGAGAGGCCCAGCTGCTGTCTCTTTCTAGAGCCCGCCGTCTTTCTTTTGGATGACCAAAGAAATCATTCAAGAGTGAAATGAAGCAGTCCTTATCTCCCTTCAGGATCTGAGCTCAATATTTTGAAATTGGAGGGCGATAATTGACCAACTACACATCAGATGAATAAATCAGACCTTCATTGATCACCAGCAATTTCATGCCATAATTGATAATAAATCGCTGCTCTTGAAAATACTCCTGCAATAACATCAGTGCTGGACATTATATTTTTATTTCAGAAAATGCAATCTCTTTTCAACCACCTCAAGCTTACCCTCCCAACTTAGTGCTTTTACATACTCCCAGAGTTTCAATCTCCACTTATCAGCTTTTGCTTGTTTGAAGTTTGAAAAATTTGAAGCTTGAGGCAACATGTCCACTACTCAGAAAATGTTTTCTTATCATTGGTATGTGCCATGTACATACGCTAGGTAAGTTGGCATATGTTTTGTATCTAAGTGTTTGCTATTATAGATGTAGTTTCTTACATATAC
Source organism: Panthera tigris (assembly GCF_018350195.1). NCBI lineage: Eukaryota > Metazoa > Chordata > Mammalia > Carnivora > Felidae > Panthera > Panthera tigris. Next base: position 88,966,547 of record NC_056671.1, on the reverse strand, counting down.
ATCAGATAAGTGATTTGAAGCTCTTTTATTATATGGTTTTGGTTGAGATAGAATTTTATTTTCTCCAGAAAAACACAAGTCCTTTAACATTGTTTATTACAAGCATTCATTTATTGAACGTGTACTCCAAGCCAGGCACTGTTTTAGGCATTTGGATACAGAGAGATGTTTAATGTAGTCCTGCTTTTGAGAACAGAACAATGGAATAATTTCTGTGTTATCTAAGAAATAGTTTGATCCAGATGTCTAGGAAGAAAAGAAGATTAAAAGACAAGATTAAATAATCTAGTTATTCTGAAGAGATTATCTGGGGAAAGAGACATTAAATTCTTAGAAATTATTGCATAATCTTATTCTGACAAAGAGGGCTAAACGTAAAAGTAAAGCAGAGTTTATTGCCCATACTTGAACCTGTGCCCATTATATAACATGTTTAAGAATATTAAGTGTGCACGTAAATACAGTGGAATCAAGGCCAAATATCTTCATTAATACCATGGCTAAGAATTTGAACATGCCTGTGGACTTCTGTGTGTGTGTGTGTGTGTGTGTGTGTGTTTATTTATTGGGATAGCTATACATAAGCTTCAATAAGTCTGAATTTAAGGTGTAGGCTTTTATCCAGGAAATATATTAATTTCAAAGACTCTGGAGAAAAAGCAAGTTGATAATTTAATGAAAAATTTGGAAGATCCAATGAAACTAAGCCTAAGCTCTATGCTGGCAGAGGTTTTTCTAAATTCTTCAGACCTTTTTTTAGCTTCAGGTATTTAAAAGTCAACGCTGTTTTGATTTAAAGGTTTAAACAGCTTACCGTTTTCTAGCGGAGATTTAAAGAATTTGAGGAAGGGCAGGCCAGTTAATCCTAGATGTGAATTTGTCTGAAATAGTGATTCAGGGTTTAAAAAATCATAATAGTTGGCAGACATTGGGAAGCATTTTATTCACGTGATCTACCTTTGATGTTTAAATTAATCTTCAAATGCTTTTTGGAGATCGAAGGTGCAGGACTCATCCACCTTGGCCCTCTGCTGACGACAATCAAAATATGCACACAGCCTTTGTGATCCCATCCCCAGCCCCCAGTTTACATAGCCACTGGATTGTTGCTTCCCAGGTGAGTCAGTGTAGGGCAGTGACATCCCAGACAGGCTCTGTTTCCATCTCAGGGAGGGGAGACAAAGCTCTGGTGAATGGAGTAACATGCGGCGAGACATTGTGAATATGGACAGTGAGTAAGAAATGCTCAAAGCCAACACTGAAATAACTCTCGGTTTCTTGGTACAGTTAGGATGGAGTCTGAAATAGTCACTCTCGCAGTTTAGAATTTAAACTCCAGATAAGAAAGGAAGAGCATCCTGGAGGCTCCTGAAGTGCAGTGGGAAGCACTTTGGACAGAGAGGTCTGGAAAGCTGGCCCATTCTAGTGAAGACCTTCATAGGACAGTTATAAGTGACAGGAGGTCGGAAAGGATAGGGGACTCTTGGAGATCGTGGCTTTAGCTTCCCTCTTGCCCTTCCAACAGCCCCCATGGGGACACTGGTTGTGGCTTCACCACTGCTGATTGGAGTGTTCTTGAAAAGTCACTGCCCTTTTCAGCCTCAGAACCCTCTGCTCTCCAATGGAAATAACCCTATGTGCTTCGTGCAATACGATGTTGCTGTAGCATCATGTTAAACCCAGTGGAGTAAGTAGCATACTTTTAATGACCATGAAACACATTTTAGGAGTGTTGTGTGTGTGTGTGTGTGTGTGTGTGTGTGTGTGTGTGTGTGTGAAAGATTTTCCAGTCCCCTGTATTTGCTTACTTTTGACCTTGATTCTCTGCTATATTTGCTGTACCTCCTCCTTTTTATTTCATTTTATTTCTTATTTGTTTATTACTTTTATGTGAAATTTATTGTCAAATTGGTTTCCATAAAACACCCAGTGCTCATCCCAACAGGTGCCCTCCTCAATGCCCATCACCCACTTTCCCCTTCCCCCCCAATCCCCATCAATCCTCAGTTTATTCTCAGTATTTAAGAGTCTCTTATGGTTTGCCTCCTTCCCTCTCTGTAACTTTTGGGTTCCCCCCCTTCTCCTCCCCCCTGGTCTTCTGTTGAGTTTCTCAGGATCCACATATGAGTGAAAACATATGGTATCTATCTTTCTCTGCCTGACTTATTTCACTTAGCATAACACTCTCCAGTTCCATCCATGTTGCTACAAATGGCCAGATTTCATTCTTTCTCATTGCCAGGTAGTATTCCATCATATATATAAACCACATCTTCTTTATCCATTCGTCAGTTGATGGACATTTGGGCTCTTTCCATAATTTGGCTATTGTTGAGAGTGCTGCTATAAACATTGGGGTACAAGTGCCCCTATGCATCAGCACTCCTGTATCCCTTGGGTGAATTCCTAGCAGTGCTATTGCTGGGTCATAGGGTAAAAAAATTTAAAAATAGATCATTTTATTTTTTAAATAAAGATTGCATATATTTAAGGTGTACAACGTGATGATTTGGTATACATATGCATAATGAAAAGGTTACTACTGACAAGCTACTTAACATATCTTTTCACATAGCTACTGTTTTGTGTGTGTGTGTGTAGTGAGAACAGCTGAAATGTACTCTTCTAGGCAATTTCCAGGATTCAATGTTAACTGTATTATTATTATTATTCGTAACTATATTATTAACGTAACTATAATTATCATGCTGTACATTAGCTCTCTAGACTTATTAATCCTACATAACTGTAACTTTTTACACGTGGGCCCACATCTTCCCATTTTCCCAACTTCCCTCTCTTCCCACTCTTGGCCATTGCTCTTTTACTCCATCTATGTATTTACCTTTTTAAGATTCTGCATATAAGTAAGATCACACAGGGTTGTTTTTTTTTTTTCTTTCTGTGCCTGGCTTATTTCACTCAGCAGAAGACCTCCATGTTCATCCATGTTGTTGCAAATGGCAGAATGTTCTTTTTTAAGACTGAAAAATATTCCATTGTATGCATCTACCACGTTTTCTTCACCTGTTCATTCATTGATACGTAGGTTGTTTACATACCTTGGCTACTGTGAATAGTGCTGAAGTGAACATGAGAGCACAGATTATCTTTTCCAGGAACTAATATCATATGGTTATATAACCAAAAGAGAGATTTCTGGGCCATATGGTATTTTTATTTTTAATGTTTAGAGGAACCTTCATACTGTCTTCTACCATGGCTATGCCAATTTATATTCCCATCAACATAGTACAACAGTTTCCACACCTTTGCCAACATTGATGTTTCATTTATTTGAGAGCAGACAACCTAACAGATGTGAGGTGATATTTCATTGTGGTTTGGATTTGCATTTCCCTGTTGAGCACTCTTTCATATACCTGTTGGCCATTTGTATGTCTTCTTTGGAAAAATGTCTATTAAAGTTCTTTGCCCTCTTATTAATCTTTTTTCTATTGTTATATGGTTGTATGACTTTATTATATATTTTGGATATTAACCCCTTATCGGATGTATGATCTACAAGTATTTTCTCCCAATCCATAGATTGTCCTTTCAATTTGTTACTTTGACTTTGTGGAAGCTTTTTAGTTTGATGAGTCCCACTTGCTTATTTTGTTTAATGTTTATTTATTTATTTTGAGAGAGAGAGAGAGAGAGAGAGAGAGCAAGGGTGAGTGCATGTGCATTGGAGAGAAAGAGAGACAGACAGAGACAGAAACAGAAACAGACAGAATCCCAAGCGGGGCTCAATCTCGTGACTATGAGATCATGACCTGAGCCAAGATCAAGAATTAGAGGCTTAACTGCCTAAGTCACCTAGGCACCCCAACCCTTGCTTATTTTTGCTTTTGTTGGCTGAGTTTTGGGTGCCATACACAAAAAATCATTGCCAAGGCCAAATTCGAAAAGCTTTTTTCCGATGTTTTCTTCTAGGAATTATGGTTTTTAATCTTTAATCTATTTTGAGTTTATTTTTGTGTATGGTGTAAGATAAAGGTCCAATTTCATTCTTTTCCATATGAATATCCAGTTTTTCCAACACCATCTATGGAAGAGATTATCTTTCCTCCATTGAGTATTTTTGGATCTCTTGTCAAATATCTGTTGACTGTGTATGCAGGGGTTTATTTGGGGGCTCTCTTTTATGTTCCATTGGTCTGTGTGCCTGTGTTTATGCCACTACCACACTGTTGTGATTACTATAGCTTTGCAAAGTAATTTGAAATGAGGTCCGTGATGCTTTCAACTCTATTCTTCTTTTTCCAGGTTGTTGTGACTGTTTGGGGTCTTTTGTAGTTCCATAGGAATTTGGTAATTATTTTTTCTATTTCTGTGAAAAATGCCATTGGCGTTTTTATAAGCATTGCACTGAATCTGTGGATTATTTTGGGTAGTATGAACATTTTAACAACATTAATTCTTTCAATCTGTGAACACAGAATCTTTCCATTTTTTAATATCTTCAATTTCTTTCAGCAATGTCTTATAGTTTTGAGTGTGTAGATAATTCACCTCCTTGGTTAAACTTATTCCTAAGTATTTTATTCTTTTTGATGTGATTTGAAATGGGATGATTTTCTTGATTTCATTTTCAGACACGTTATTTGTATGAAAAATGTGCAGCGAATTCTTGTATGTTGATTTTGTATCCTGCAACTTTACTGAATTTGTTTATTCTAATATGTTGTGTGTGTGTGTGTGCGCGCGTATGTACATCATCCTTCTTATGATGCTAAATGTGTAACCAGGAGGAAAGTAAGGGAGACTATAGACTAATTATAACTAAGTTGGCCAAATAAAATTTCCTTTTTTTCTCAGTTGTTTACTTCAAGCCAAAACATTTTTTGAACCGAACTATTTAAAGCAACCGCGCCTTCACTTTCCTGTTGCAGACCAAATAAAAAAGGCAGCAGTACTTGATGAAACAGAGCACTCAAGAGTAGTTTCTTCTCGTTTGCCAGGTGCCTTGGGAATGCTACTCACCCTGTGCAATATCCAGGCCTTTCCCCATTACAATGAGCAAAGTTAACCTATTTCACATGATTTTTGTGAGAAAATGAAAAACAGCTCCATTGCTCAGTTAAAGTGAGGAGCCTTTGTAAATGCCTGGTGATGATGACAATTTTGATAATAATTATATTGGAGACACCTCAGTGGGAAGTGGTTTTGCCGATACCGTCATTCTCATTTCCTCTCTTAACTTGGGCAGGTCCGAAGGGAAGGATGCACGCCAGTCTCTGCTGAACGGCGTATTGGGTTTGTGTCGTGCAGTGATAAGAGCTGGGATCCTGCTGCGATAGCAATCAGCAATGTTGACCTGTGACGAAGGCCGCACCCCCAGGAAGCTGACTTGGACTGAAATCAATGTTGGCTCGGTCATCAACTGTACTCTCCCAGGATTTCTGGACAGAGTTGTATACAGGTGCATGGATTTTGGAGGCTGACAGGAGGGAGTTATGTTAAATATTTAACAACTATTAAGGCACGGGCATGGGCACAGCCAGTCAGAAGGTAGAGGTGGAGCAGGGGCCAAGTCATCGGCTTTGGGTTGTGGGAAGGCGGGAGGGTCCTGGAGAGGTGCCCGGGTAGCTAGAGCAGTGGGAACGTAGGACTGGGGAGAGCTGGGAAGTGGCCATTTACCAACCAGTACAACACTGTTTCAGTATTTCACTAACCGTTGCAGCTCTATCAGTATGGGCTGTCTGCCTTGTGGAAAGACCTGCTTTTGATCTTGGCTGAAGTGTTGGCCTTGGACAAATTGTTTTACCTCTCTAACTTCCAGTTCTTTCATGTGGAAAGTAGGGATGTTAGTGATACATTTTTTATAAAGTTGCCCTGAAGGTTAAATGAGATAATGAGTGAAGAATGCTAGCTTAGTGCCTGGCTAGCAGAGAGTGTTCAATAAATGGCAGCTGTTATATTGTTATGGTTATGTGCTTTCTGCCTGTTGTGACTGGTGTTTTAAAGGATTTTAAATGGAAACAGCTTGGTATGTATTGAGCCCTTCTCTGGAAGAGATTAGACATTACTGTTTAGATTTTATTTGTGCATAGATTTCTGCTTAAATTTTATGATAATCTTAAAAACACTGATAGGAGAAAATGCAAAAATGATGCTTTAATTTGCTGTGTTATTACTACCATAACTAAATAATAACTGGCTCACAGATTAAGAGTTTCTGAGACGTAGAAAAAGTCTTCACTGTGTGCTTAAAAACAGTTTCTTCATTTTTTTTTCAAGTTACTGGGGCTCCTCATGTGAAACACAGCTATGTTTAGAGGATTTTTTTGTTATCCTGATATTGGACAAGGGAAAAGATAAAGGAAATGAACTCAGATGGGAATGACTTTTGTTTAAGGTTTCCTTAATCTTAACAAAACGCCTTGGAACATTCAAGACATGCGTATCAGTCACAAAATGTTATGAAATAATATGCAAATAAATTATTTTGAATGTACAAAGGAGCCTACAAACTAAAATAATATTTTGAAGCAAATCAATTTTTCAAATTTTTTTTTATTTTATAAAATTTCCCTTTCACGTATGTACTTAAATTATGGTAGGCATGTGTGTGTGAGCGCGTGTGTGTGTTGAAGTATATATTCTTTTTTAATAAACAGATTTTTAGAGCTGTAATTCACATGCCTTGCAGTTCATCCATTTAAAGTATACAATTCGGTGGTTTTCAGTATAATCACAGAGTGATGCAATAATTACATAATCAGCATGTAAATAGAGTATTTAATTTCCATGTATTTGTGAATTTCCCCCAAATCTTTTATCCATTTGTAATGACTTTCCATTATGGTCAGAGGATACCATTTATATCTTTTCAACCCTCTAAATTTTGGGAGGATTGTTTTATGGCCGCATATGTGGTCTATCCTGGAAAAAGTTCCAGGTACACTTGAGGAGAAAGTGCATCTGTGGATGCTGCGTGCAGTGCTGTATAGACGTGTTATGTCTTATGGCTTATGGTGTTGTTCAAATCTTTGGTTTCTTTGTCATCTGCTTAGTTATTCTATCCACTGTCCTTTACTCTGTCTAATATTGAGGTGTTAAAGTCTCCAGTGGGTATTGTGAATTGTCTATTTCTTCCCTCAGTTGTGTCTGTTTCATTTCATGTATTTCGGGCTCCATGTCAGATATCCTGCGTCCCAGACTGGGAGCTGGGGAGAGGGAGCCCTGTGGTCTTGGCAGCTCTCCTCAAGAGAAGGGTTTCCATCTGTGGAGCGGATGTGGAATTTCTCACCCACTTGGTGATAGAGACCCTCCCACCCAGATAATTCTGATAATTGATTATGTGTATATTAACTTTTTGGCTGGGGGGTGACATTAGAATAAATATTTCTCCTTTCTGTAGTGACACTGTTTCAAATGCATTTTACTCTGGGTTAACTTCTCATCTACCAAAATGGCATCCTTAGCATTATTATCTAATTACTCAGACGCATTTGTATATAAACTATATTGGTAAGAATATATGGTTCTGGAGAACATTTTGTACAAAATTGGTTTTATAATCCTGATCCAATCTTTTAAGTTTTAAGCACGAAGTTCATCTCCCCTGGGCACCGACCCCAACCGTTGCTCGGGTGATCTGTTCATTGCTGTTACCTGTGATGATACTCAGACTTTTTTTGGGTCTTACTTTCTGGCAATTATTTGCTGTTTTGAGAATGCTTCCTAAATAAATCTTGTCTGCCATCCCTCTCCCCGCCGGTTTTTGTGTCTAAGTCAAGTCTTTTGTGGATGTATAATAATGACTCTATCGCTAGTTAGCAACAGAAGGATCTCTGAAAATTATGGTTTCTGTCAAAGCACACTGTTACCTCAGTTTACCCTCTGAATAATTAGCCCTTGGCTTTACATAATGCAAGTAATTGTAAGTATCCTTTCCCTGGCCTGTGCATTATTGTCTGTGTTCAGGTAGGAGCTTGCTCTGTTTTTGTTTTGTTTTGTAAACAGATTATAACTGGGCATTAAAATGTAAGTTGCTTTTGCAGGGCCCGGGTGGCTCCGACAGTTGAGTGTCCGACTTTGGCTCAGGTCATGATCTCATGGTTGGTGAGTTTAAGCCCTATATTGGAAGCCCGCTTCAGATCCTGTGTCCCCCGCCCCGTCTCTTCTCTTCTCCCACTCATGCTTTCTATCTCATAAATAGACTTTAAAAAAATAGATACAATAAAATGTAAGTTGCTATAAACATTTCTTAAATAGGACTACTCTTACACTTTTTAATTTTTTAAGTTTACTTATTTATTTTGAGAGAGACAGAGATCGTGTAAATAGGGGAGGGGCAGAGAGAGAGGGAGAGAGAGTTACATTTTCTGACCTAAAGTATACACACATTCTCAAGGAACCTTTCTCTCTTCTTATGATAGATTTTTATTTTACACAAAATGAACGTGTGCAACTTGTAATACTTTAACACCATGTAATATTTGGCTCTTCATATCTTATTTCCTTTTTTTAAAGTTTATTTATTTATTTTGAGAAAGAGAGAGAGAGAGAGTGAACAAGAGAGAGAGCATGTGCACGTGAGTGGGAGAGGCACAGAGAGATTGGGAGGGAGAGAATCCCAAGCAGGCTCCATGCTGTCAGTGCAGAGCCTAATGCAGGGCTCAAATCATGAACCATGAGATCTTGACCTGAGGCAAAATCAAGAGCCGGACATTTAACCAACTGAGCCACCCAGGCACCCCCTTCATATCTTATTTCTACTTGTGGAGAGATATTATTTAGGAATTAAATTTCTCATTTATTGACTCACCTACACCTATTTAAATACGTAATTTCTCCTGTTGATTATAGAGACTTGGTACTAAGAATGAGAGAGCTATTTTGAAAGTATCTTAAAATTTATAAATTTCTTTTTAGTTACTTAAGAATAAAACGCCCTTGATTCTTTGCTTTGTATCGATACCCTCCCTCCACACTTAGAGGCAAATGAAATAAACTCTTCACCAGCATTAATGAATCAATCAGCCTCACACATCTTCAGCTTGAGTCCAGAGATAAGAGAATGGGCCAAAATACTGAGATGAGTGGGCCTTATTTGTGAAGGAGCCACAGAAGCCGGGGGCATGCATGAGACTTTTTTTTTTTTTTTTTTTTTTTTTTGGCTCAAATTGATGTAACCTGGAGTTTGTTTGATCTTGGGAGTTAAGTGGGTCAGTCTATCAAAAAGCCATTGTAACAGAGTGCCTTGAGGAAGTTGGTGCTGGAAAGAAGACATTTTTAAAACATGCACACGGAGTGAAGATATCTGGGAAACAGAAACCCTTTTAATATTTTTATTCATAGATACAGTAATTCACTATCCTGTGTCAAACGCCTGGAAGTGCTGGCATGGAGTGAGGACAGGACATCTGCTCCCTGGGGCTGGGCACGTGCCATCAGACTGAAAGGAGGCCCACCGAGAATGGGTGAGTACTTGGGGGTGAAAGGAAGTCTCCCCATCCCAGCAGACACATCGGGAGCACCCAAGAAACTGAGCACATACTGTCTCCAACCTCAGGCAGAGACTCAGAAAGAGCCAAAGTTGTTGGCTTTGCTGGAATTTATGGCCCATTGAGCATGTTGGAAGAAGGCATGGGTATGTAAGGGGCAGACACTTTCATCCTGTGGGATACCAGGGAAACAATGGCAAAACTAGAACACAGAAGACACGGTTTAATTAACGTAGCAGGTTGTGGGCAGTGTTCTGCCTGAGCTGAGAAAGGAATTCAAAATCCTTCTTGCCGCCACTTTCTCAGAGACAGAATTTCTGAAGTTCTTGTAAATAAATAAACAGCTAACACGTAATGAGCACTTACTGTGTGTGCAAGGCACTATTCTAAAGAGTTTTATGTGCAAATAATTAATTTTCATTACAGTAACTCAATATGCTGTAACATAGTATAGAGCATACTGTTCTTTCCCATGGTTTATTGATGAGACAATGGATTCTGTAATTTTTTTTTTTTTTTTATGGATTCTGTCATTGAAGTCAATACGGCATACTGCCTCTGTGGTTTCCAGAGGTGGCTAGGTACTTGGTGAACGTGGTCAATAATATTGATCAGGAGGTAATAAAGCATTACGTGTCAACACTGAAGGTAGAAGAGGAACTGGAAGAACCTGGAAGACCGTGTTGCTAAAAACTCATCAATTTAGTACGATGACCTACTTGGAAGTGATCTTTTCCTTAGCACAGAGCTTCTGGGATGTGAAAGGCACCCACCTCCTTGCTCAGAAATGTCTGAGGGCCAACTTTAAAGGTTCGTTGGAAACCCCATTGCACATTTTTGATTGATAAAGCCATTGAAGGAGAAATTTAACTCCTTCTTCCTTTGTAAAAGAACCTCCAGGGAGGCAGCAACTGGACTCCCAAGAGGGTTGATCGTGTGGTCAGTTAACAGATACCAGCAGACTTAGAATTTGAGGCTTCTCTCCAATACTCATCAATTTCACCCTAAATTCATTGAAATACTAGCATGTGTTGGTTTACTTTTTGTAAGTCTGGTGTCTTCTTTCCCTTTTCTTCCCTCCCCCCTTTTCTTTCCTTCCCCCACCTCCCTTTCCTCTTTCTTTTCTGTTTTCCCTTGCTCTTTTATTGAAGGACTATTCACTGAGCACGTACTATATTGCAGGCAATGTTAGGTGCTGGGTATTCACTGATGAACAGCAATAGATATGGTCTCTGAACCCCATGAAGTTTATCATTTAATGGGTGAGGCCACCAAATAGCCACATAGATACATAAGGAAAATCACAACTGTGAGAAGAGCCCCAGAGAGAGCATATGATTTTGTGAGACCACGGCAGGGCTCTTCGGCCTAGTCAGGGAGAGCAGGGCAGGGTTGTCTGATGAGACAATGATTAAGCTAAGGAACAGAGGGTGGATTGGAACTGGACAGACAGGTGCATGAAGAAGAAGCCCAGGAGAGCAACTCATGTGGCAGCCTGGCCACCGAATCTGTGACAGCATCAGACCGAGAGAGCTCTGTTTGGGGAGGTGCAGAGAGCAAACGGAACTGGTAGGAGGTGAATCTGAAAGGTAGGGGGCAAAGACAAAGAATGGAGGGCCTAGTGGGCCACATTCAAGGTGTGTCTTTGTCGGACGAGTCATAGGTCAGAGGCATGGGGTGGTACAGCCAGATTTGCATCTTGAAGAGAGCACTCCACCTCCAGGAAAGGCAGACTTGGATGGAGAGCAGGGCTGGATTTGCACGGACCCTTTTCAGGTTATCGTGCACGGCATTTTGGGCCTGATGTTCCTCTGCGATATCCTTTGCAGCATAGGTCAACTATCGGTGCATTGGGGCTTCAAGTTCTCCTGTTATCATACATTGTCTTTTTATGAAAAGTACCCAAAAAGAGGGAAGTCAGACAAGTCTAGGTGTTATTGCTTAATAAGACTAACTATTACAGAAATCTCACAAAGTCTGGTTGTTGGTTTAACAAATATAATCGGAGAAAAAAAGACCTTTGCTTCATGCTTGTAGAAACTTTAGTATCAAGGATACAGGCATCGTTTTAAACTTATTATTCAGGTAGTTTTATCTGATTTTTTGGACTTGTGTTTATGGTAAAGTGAAGGTCTAAGTGAAGCCTATAATGACTACAACTATCTCCACTTAGGCCACTTAATAAAAATAAAATCACTAGATATGTATTCTCTTCTCTCTCATCTCAATTCTTAGCTCCTCTGGTTGTCCCCATCTGCAGCCTCTGCAGCGGAATTCAGCATCTCCAATGTGTCCTTTGGTTTTCTCTGCTTAATACTTGTGGGTTGACAAATCCCAGAGGGCTTACTAGGCTCTGAGGATGGCGATGAGGCTGAAGAGGCAGATCGCAGATGGTCTAGGGATTTGTGATGTGTGTACCACAGAGTCTCGTAGCAACACTATCTGCACTTAAAAGAGGGCTAAAAGTTTAAGTAAGTCCCTGGATGGATGAGATACTATCGTACAGTTGATCCTTGAGCAACACAAGTTTGAACTGTGTGGACCCACTTATATGGGGATTGTTTTCTGTAAATATGGTATGGTGTCATGTTATTTTCTTAACATTTCATTTCTTTAGCTTACTTTATTGTCAGAATACAGCATGTAATACATATAACATACAAAATAGGTGTTAATGGACTGTATATGTTATTGGTAAGGCTTCCGGTAAGCTGATAGTAGTTAAGTGTTTGGGGAGTCAATAGTTACGTGAAAATTTGTGTACGTCATGGAGGACCTTGCTGAACCCCATGTAACCTACTAGTGTATTTGAGGCAACAAATACCCTGCAACTGAGGACAATAATTTATGTCACAATAAATCTGAAATGCAATTTTTTTTTTAATTAAAAAAACTTTAGGTGCACAAAACATCAAAAGTCAATGCTTCCTCAAAGATCCATTAGTTTTCAGAGCTTTCTTGGCTTTGCTTAAGGTACATAATATTGCCAAGACCATTGTGAGAACACTCAGAGGGGCCATGGTGATATGAAGGAACAAATTTGGGACAGGAACTTTTATAGCAATAGCATATGCTGTAGGTACAGAAATCATCCAACTACCACAGCACAACTGTTTATAGTAGATAAACAACTGCTTTATCTACTATAGTCACCCCCCACCCCCGCAAAATCCCACTTCAACTCTAACTTGAAGCCAAATTCATTACCATTTTCTGCCTGTGGACTATATACAGGATATGAAAAGTAAGGAAATTGTGATTATTTTAGGAGGGAAGACTATTTGAGGTAGACAGACAGGTTCATTCCTTCAATAAATATAAATACACATTAGCCAGGTATAATGGAAAGCACTCATAAGAGAGCAGTGAACAAGGTATAAGTCTTATTTTCAAGGAGTTTACAGTCCAGTGGGGAAGGTTGACCATTAAAAGAGCAATTGCATACTATATATAATAAATGCTACACTATATTCAAATGGAGAACATGTAAGAGGGGGCACCTGCCAAGATAGACTTTCTGGAGGAAGTGGCTTCTACACTGATAAGAGTCAGTCAGGGACAGTAGGGAGGAGACTGAGGAAGGGGGCTTTTCATACAGAGGCAACAGTATGTACAAACACCTATAGTATGGCGCCAGCTGGGAAGTGAGGAATGCTTACCACACCATATGGAATAAAGGACTTAGGGAAGAACCCCAGTGGCACAGGACCGTGAATATTGCCAGGCTTAGCCATGGCTGGCTCCTGCTCTTCAGATAGATGAGATGAAGCAGGCAAGGCCTTGGGGTTTCAGCAGATTAGGGTCTGGGGGTGATAACAGTGTCTGATACCTCCCAGGGCAGCCACATGGGTTTCGTAAGGCTCTTGTCCCTCCCACACATTGCATTCTGTTATTTCCTTACACAAAGGCTTGATATTAAAAAGGGCTATGATGAGTAAAAAGAGAGCACCGTTTGTCCTAGAGACCTTATTTTAATGGAGGAAAAGTACTTCGATATATTTTTTCCTCCTGAATTTTTTGTCTGTTGCTTTCATTTGTGATTCCTTCAATTTCTATACTTTCTGTAATTTATCAGAATTTTTTGGGCATTCATTATTTGGGTGATCCCCTTTGTTGTTTAAAGGAAAGAGAGCAGGAACCTCACACAGAGACCCATGGCATGGCCCTAGACAGGGGCAGAATCCTGGCATCAACTCTTGGGCCAGAAATCAGCCCCCCAACTTGCCAACTGAGGGCTCTTTGCGGATGAGGCCTAGGTCCTTCGTTGTGGACCAGTACTTGCTCCTGAGAGGCCTCAGAAAGAATTCTCCGGCTTTGCTGGTTGGTGGTCAGGCTAAGGCAGCAGGTTGAAAGGAGGGCTGTTGGAGCTGTCCGTGTTACTTACCCCATTGAGTGCCTTGTCACCTTTTTCCTGGGCTTTGTTGCTCAACCTAGCTGCAAGCCATTCTGCCTTCATTCTTGATCAGGACCCTTATCATATTGGTCAAGCCACGATATTTTTGGCTGCATTTTAATCTTGACCTCATCAGCTCCTTACTCAACTGACCACACTTTCCTCCACTCTGCCTGGATCTATTGCCACATTGTTCTGCTCTGGTTTCTGCTGAATGCCCTTGGATTTCTTTTCTAGTCAAAAAATAACTCTGTTTTATTGAGAGCGATGAACATGCTCTCAGGTTTTGTTTTGTGTTTTTCAAATTTAAATGAACATCTGAAAAAGCTTTCTGGCTATTTAATTTCTATGGGATGAAAGGCAGCTCTCATCAAAATAATAATGGAAACTGAGACAGGTCACTTTTATAAGCTGTTGTCTTCTAGAGCTGAATATTTGATTAAAAGTCATAAAATAGCATTTGCAGCCAGTATATCTAGGGTTGTATTCCATAGATGTGAAGGGAAAATGTCAGCTCAAATCTTAAAAAAATGTGAGGAATCCTGAATTGATTAATTTTTCAATTATTCTTGATGACAAATGACTTGTCTTTCAATTCTAGATGGAAATCAAAGGTGTTCATCAGTTCCAGGTAAATGTTGACTCTTCTGTCTCATAAAAAAGCACTTAGACTTGATGGATGGAATTAAAGGGTGAAATGGGGTCTCTTAGCAAAAACAAACATTCTGACAAGATTGCTGATTTTTCTTTCTTCTTGCAAATTAGTTAACTTAGAAGTATTCTGATAGCAATTATTAGCCAAGTTTTAGCCTATCAGCATATTAAATGACCTGGTGGGTCTAAATTAAAAACTACCTATAATGTAAAAAGCACTGAATAAAATATGCCACAGATTTGAGGCTTGACATATATATGAAATAGCTATGCCATATTTCAGATATTCAAGATGGCTTACTAGAGCCTAAACATATGTGACAATGCAAAGTCTACAGAGTTTTTTTTTTTTTTAATTTATTTATGTATTTTTAAATACTTCTTCCCCAATTGCTCTGGATAAATCATAAAGATTTTAATATTTTTGCCCTCCCTTTTATGATATACTACCTATAGTTAAGCATGTATGTACTACCTTTCTGAAACCTTTTGTGCTTTTGCTCTAATTCCCTGTCTCTCAGTACGTACACCATGAGGATTCTGGGGAGATGGAAGTTTGAATGTATCCCAATGCTCCCCTTTATTAACTGTTCACTATTCCCCACCTTGCCCAAGCCAAATAGCAGTAGGATTTATCAGAAAGAGTGGCCCAAATGTGGGCCAAGAGTGAGGCTCAGGCTCTGCCACAGCCTGGACAGTCCCTGTATGGGGTCTGGGGATTAAAAAGCAGAGATCACTGGAGTTGGAATTTGGTGGGATTATGAGGAAGTCTGAGCTCTTGAGGATCTGTGAATTTCTCAGAAGATGGCTAGAACTTACCCATGTGCAAGAATCCCTAAGGAGACCTGCTACACTTCTAGAAATAAAAATTGCTGAGTATATGGGCCGAGTCTATCCCATTTACCCTTCTCTAGGCTGGAGACTAAGAAGACCAGAGAAGGGAGATGCTTCCTCCTGGTACCATGGACAGGGACTACTGCTTACCTGCTGGAACGCTGCCCCCTGACTGGGGAGGGCCTGGATTTCTGTGCACACACACATGCATGTGAATGCACATACATTCACATGCATAAACACACATACATACATGCACACACATGCACACAAATGCATACACACATGCATGCACATGCACACACTCACATGCACACACTCTGTTATAGGAGGGGTTGCTCTCACTTGAAGCCTCTCAACAGCTTTATCTGAGCCCCAGTGAGTGGATAAAAACAGACAAAATGACAAACAAGAAGAGAAAGGAAGGACAGAATGACATGTGAAATTACAAAAATAATTAGAATGTATAGATTTATTACACATAGCACACAAGACTTTCAGAACTGAAAATGTGACATTTTTTCTTTAACTGGTGAGATGAAATTAGTGCTGGGAAGACTAAGGAAGGACTGTCTCAAAACATAGAATAAAAATATAAAGAGGGATGAAAGGGACAGAGCCCAGCAATGTAACACACAAAAAACATCAGCCGTGAAAAAAACTTCTGAAAGTTTCATAATTAAGCAAATAATGGAATAATATTTCTCTGAGTTGAAGTAGGACTTAAGTCTGTAGAGTTAAATGTGTCCCTGAAGCTCATCGAAGACTGATATAAAGGACACACATGGACATATTCTGGCTAACTTTCTGTTGCTGAGAATAAAGAGAAAAACCTTCACATTCTAAGAAAGAATGAATAGGTTACTTATGAGGGACAGACAGAAGATTAGAAATGGCTCATTTGCAGCTTTGGAAGCTCATCAGAGAATATGCATAGATTTCTAAGAAGAACTCTTATTCCAGGATCCCTATATGCAGCAAAGATATCATCACCTGCCAGGGTGAGTGATATTTACACATATTCGGGATTCAGAGATGGTATCATCCATAAACCCCATCTGTAGACAATACACAGAAATAGACTCTAACTAAACAATAAACGTACCACCACAGACACTTTACGTGGGAGAGGATTAAAAGGAGGAGGAAGCAGAAGTTAGCAAGAATAATCCTGCGGTAGTTACTAAAAATCTACAAGCAAAGGAAATACAAAGAGAGAGAGACAAACCAAGAAACAGACTCTCAACTATAGAGAAAACGCTGAGGGTTGCCAGAGGAGGGGCAGATGGGTTAAATAGTGATGGGGACTGGGGAGTGCAGTTGTGATGAGCACCAGGTGATGTATAGAAGTGCTGACTCACCACATTGTACACCCGAAACTAATATAACACCGCATGTGAACTGGAATTTAAAATAAAACAAAATAGAATTAAAAATAAATAATTACATTCAAGTTTAAAAAAGATCTAGTCGTCCAGAAGCAAAAGCATTAAAAGTATTAAATTACATCATTAGAACCTAGGAGTCAGCGTTGTGAGTGATGGTACAGAAAGGGAAAGAATAAGTGAAATTTCTCATTTAGGGGAAGAGAAAGCAAAAATATCCCAAAGATTTCCCATGATACAGCCACAGGGGAAAGGGCAGAAGAAGAAGAAGGGAGAATATAATGCTAGGAATCCCCGATGGCTGACAAAACAAATAAATGTGTGTTTGGTAATGAGTCTGAGGAGAGGTCACTACTAGGAAAGTGTCAGAGGACAGGAGGACCTTCTACATAAACAATAATCTATAGGGATATGAGTGTTGGGGTGCCTGGTTGGCTCAGTTGGTTGGGCATCTGACTTTGCTCAGGTTTGTGGGTTCGAGCTTTGTGGGTTCGAGCTCAGGTTTGTGGGTTCGTGCTTTGTGGGTTCGAGCCCCGTGTCGGGCTCTGTGCTGACAGCTTGGAGCCTGGAGTCTGCTTCGGATTCTGTGTCTCCCTCTCTCTCTGCCCCTCACCCGCTCACACTCTGTCTCTCTCTGTCTCTCAAAAATAAAAGATAAATATTAAAAAGAAATTCAAAAAAGATAGGGACATGAGTGTTTACTTGACCAAACCCGTGACAGAAGAAAAAGAAAAAGGGAAAACCAGAAAGTGAAATTAATACAAGATGGAATGGAAAAAGCCAAAATTAGAAATAAAATGGTGGGAAAATAGTTCTTGGAAAACAATGGAAACAGAAGGAGGGCAAGGATGACAACAGTATCAGGCAAGGTGAAACCTAAGGATAAAAATTAAAAATACTCAGTGTAACAGAGTGACATCTTACAATCACAAGATACCCGCTCATGAAAAAGAAATATCATGATGGGCACCTGGATGGCTTAGTTGGTTAAGCGTTCCACTCTTGGTTTCAGCTCAGGTCATGAGCTCATGATTTTTTCATTTAAGCCCCACGTCTGGCTCTGCACTGACAATGCAGAGCCTGGTTGGGACTCTCTCCCTTTCTATCTGCCCTCCCCTGCTCATTCTCTCTCTGTCTCTCTCAAACTAAATAAGTAAACCTAAAAACATTTAGAAATGAAATAAGAATCTGATTAAAATAGTAGTAAATTTTGGGGTGCCTGGGTGGCTCAGTTGGTTGAGCATCTGACTTTTGATTTTGGCTCAGGTCATGATCCCAGGGTCATGGGTTTGAGACCCATATTGGGCTCAGAGTGGAGCCTGCTTGGGATTCTCTGTCTCCCTCTGCCCCTCTCCCCCACTCTTGCTCTCTCTCTCTCTCTCTAAAAAAAAAAAAAAGGTAGAAAATTCTAATGTACTTCTTTCGAAATCAGGTTCAGTGGGTCAAAAATCAGTAAAGGCAGAAAGAAATTGAATAATGTAATAAATTTAAATATATAATTTATATCTTTGGATTAAGAATATAGTTATTTTTCTCTTCTTTATGTTTAGGGAAATAATAAAAACTGGTCATGTACTGGCCACAAGGGAAACCTTAGCAAAATAGCCAAGATACTTCACAGGGCATACTCTCTGGCAATAATAAATGAAATTATAAATTGACAACAAGAATATGAAACATAGTTTTAAATAATATGAGAACAATGGAGAAATCTAAGAAAGAATGAAAAGGATTACATGACACAAAAATATATGGGATAAATGACAGTTGGTCCTTGCTGCCTTGATTAATAAGAGTATAGGCCAAGAACATAGGAGTTTATACTCATTTGTGAAATTATAATAGAACAAAGTTAAGAAAAGAAAGTAGGAAAACAGAATTAGCAAAAATAGAAGTTGAAATATATGTGAAAATGTGTACTAAAGTTAAGTGAAAAATATCTTATTTTTTGAAAAGCCCTATAAATGCATAAGCCCTCTAAGGAAAAAGATACAAATTAAACAAGACTTAGAAACAGGAAGGAGAAACAGAAGAAATGAAAATAATTATAAGACATTACTATGTGCACTCGTTGGCATCAAATTTGGAAACCTAGAGGACATTGATGATTTTACAGTAAACAATAAATTGTCAATTTGGAATGAAATAGGAAATTCAAATAGATGTTAGAAGATACTAGAAATAGGATGAAAACCTATTATTAAAAAAACACTAAGAGTTGATAGTTTCATATCTAAGTTCTATATAATGCTTAAAGAAAAGATAATTCCCGAGTCATTTACATTAACCCAGATCATATGTCAAGATGGGAAGATCCCAACTCACTTTCTGAAGCGTGTAAAAATTAAATACCGAACATATACAGGTGGTACAAAAAGAATAATGTAGATCAATGTCACTTATGAATAGGGGTATAAACATTTTAGATACAGTGTTAACAAATAGAATAAAAAGAATACTACACTGACCAAGTCGCGTTAATTCAAGGAGAGCAAGGAAGGTTCAATATTAAGAAATATATCAACATAATACATCAAAAAGTGGAGGAGAAAACCAATATGGTATTGTCAGGGGTCATCGAAAATATTTGATATTAATAATTAATAGTAAAAATATTTGTTCATTTTTGTTGTATTGGTAAAGTAAAAACACTAAGATACAAATAAATGGAAACTACTTAAATATATTGAATTTTTTTCCTTTCTTTTTAAATTTTATTTTAACTCTTGTGTAGTTAACATGCAGTGTTATATTAGTTTCAGGTGTGCAATGTCACTAGTGATTCAACACTTCCGTGCATCCCCTGGTGCTCATCACAAGTGCACTCCTGAATCCCCATCATCTATTGAAATTTCTTCTCAAAAATTGTCAATGATTAAAATGTAAAACCACAGACTGATTTCTAAACACAGACAAAATTATTCACTTTTTAATGAATAGGTGAAATTAACGAATCAGTGAAACCAAAATCACTCAAATTGTTTTGCAGATTCTACTAAATTTCACGGGAGAAAAAATGAAATAATTGCTGTGCAGTTTGGAAAATAAAGCATCCTCGCAGAAGGATCCTTTCTGGGCTACCTCCTGTCAGGGAGGAGGTCAGGGTGAATTCTACAATGTCACAGGGTACTGGTTAAGGAATAGGTTTTACTGATAAAAGGGAAAACTCAAAGACCAGAGTTTATAAGAGAACAGCGGGATGTGTGGAGACCCAGTTTTTCATCCTGGAAAGCCTAGATGGGCCTGGGCATCTCTGAACATGGCCCGTGTTCCATCCCCCAAGGATGCTGCTATTCTCGTCAATCTCTCTTCCTGCAGGATGAACGCAAGGAAGGAGCTTCTTCTGTGGAAGGTCACAAAGACTGCAACCAAGCAGTCTGGGTGTGCAATGATAGGTATTTCCAGTAGTTTCTGGGAGAGCCAGTTGCCCTGCACCTGCAGATCTTGGTGGAAGCATGGACCTTGATGGCCATGAGGCATCACAATGACCTTTGGCCAGAGGAAGAAGGTCTCAGCTGAGTTTGAGTACAGCTTGGCTTGCTGGCAAAATGGGACACCCTAGAATGAGTATCAGGGTTGCTTCTGCTTCTTGAATAATGGAGAGAAAAAGCAAACTATTTCCTTTGCCTGGAAATATGATTTTATAAAAAGAAACCCAGAAGGCTTGACTTTAAAAGATAAGTATAAAAATAACAGAAATATCAGTAGCTTCTTAATTGTTATCAATTACCAGCTGAACACAGAAATGTGAAAAATGTAATTCACAATAACCACAAAAGCTATGAACTATTCAGGAATGACTTTAATAGGGAATCTATATTAAGAATTATTATAGAAGTTTTAGGGGGGATAAAAAAAGTTTTTTTTCAACTAGCATGAAGATATACCTGACCATGGATGGAAATGTTTAATTACTGAAAATCATTACTACATTTTTCTAAAATTTATACATTATAGACAATTAAATCCTAATTAGAATGACAATTTAGATAAAAGCTCGCTATAGAAGATAAATGTCTGAGAATGAGCAAGAAAATAATGTCAGATATCAAAAGGTAATACATAGTCTTACCTTTATAAAAGGTAAATAAATTAATAAAGCTTAATAAAAGCTATTTATAAAATAAAAGAGAATCATAGATCTCAGATATATGGGAATTTAATATGTGACAAACTTAGTATTTCAATTCAATTGTTATACATATTATATATATATATATAAATGTTGCTAGCACAAATGGAAATTTATCTAGAAGAAAATAAAATTGGACCCTTACCTCATACACACAAAAAACACAAAATTTCATATGAATTCAAAAAGTAAATGAAAAAAAAAACACTTAAATCTTAAAAAGATGATTGAGATGACTAGGAATTGAGGATCCCTTTCTAAGGAAGATAAGAAATCCAGAAGCTATAAAATAAAGATCCTACATAAGCAACATAAACAGACAGTGGCTTAGAAAAACAATGTGCAAAGCATGTTCTATCTTTTCTTCAAGATATAAATCCCTGAATGTCATGGGAAGGAATAATATAAATACAATCATCATATATGATATGATTGCATTTGTGTGCATGTGTGTGTGTGTGTTTATAGAAAGATGTGTGAAATATGTTCACCAAGTATCCATGCTGGTTCTTTCGGGAGAGTGGTAATTTACACCTTTATGTATTTGCTAAAAAAATGTTATCATGATCCTGTTTAATTTATATATCCAGCAAGAAGCTTTTTTCTTAAAACAAACAAACAAACAAAACAAACAGAAAGAGTCCACATCCTTCTGGGCATGGTTGTGGGCATTTAAGCCCTGAGACCTCTGGTATTCTGAGATTTGCACGAGACTGGCGCTGGTTAAAAAAAAATTAACCTGTCGCTTCTGAAAATGCTCTCCTGT
Source organism: Panthera tigris (assembly GCF_018350195.1). NCBI lineage: Eukaryota > Metazoa > Chordata > Mammalia > Carnivora > Felidae > Panthera > Panthera tigris. The sequence continues at coordinate 88,944,925 of NC_056671.1, read as the reverse complement.
TTGAACACTGTCATCAATATTGGATTCATTTTTAGACAGAAACCCTTGGTCAGGCAGCATAATGAATCTGGTATTGCCCTGTTTCTTAGGATTTTGACATTCATATTTGTATCTTTTGTTCTCTCCTTGTTGATGGCTGCAGCCTCTACTCCCCAGTCAGTGCCTTGTGGGTTTCCTGGGGCTCCTATCTTGTGAATACATGCATCACAGGACAAAGGGACAAATCGCCGGAATGCCATCAAAGGTACTCTGTCATTTATTTTGTGGGTGTTGAAAGGCACCAGCTGCCCTTCAGAAAACCAATAACCCTCAGGAAGAAAATGGTATATCGTACGCTTTCTCTGCTTTAAAAATATGACAGCAATTGTGTAATGCTCCACAATTTTAGATTATTAGTATGGGGAGTGACTTTTGGTCAGATACTTCCTGACCTGGGTATAAGTGGTTGCTCTCCAGGTTTTGAAGGAGGCTTGCAGAGACCCTGAAGGGGACATAAAAATTTGGTGAAGGATCTGGACAAGGAGCCCTCCACAGCTGTAAGACTGATGGAGCTTGAAAGGAATTTAGGGGACCCTCAGTTTCTACTTCCTGACTTTAAACAGGGATGTGCCCACAGCCTGAATTTTTCAAATCAAATATTTTTAACCACATGCTAATTTAGATTTTTCTTGTTTCCCACATGTATGGTGGGACCTTCAGGGACAAAAAATGTCTTTACATTGAAATTTGTTAAGAGGGTGCTATTTATTAGGACTTTTTTTTTTTTAACTAATGTTAATCTGTGTTTTTGGAGTTCATAAAAATGGTTAAACAGAGACTGAAGGAGATTCTTTCACTTGGGATATCATAAAGATGATGGAGGTGGACTGAACTGTACTGTAGAGTCAGAGACACCCAGATATTACTTGGTTAACCCAGGCATAAGTAGCTAAGTGCACATGTATGAGTGTGTGTGTATGTACATATCTAAGGACGGGTGGCCTCATCTTTTACAAAAATCACCTCATCTCTTACTGAAAACACCGGTGTGTAACAAGTAGTCTGAAGAGGCTTGAACTGTGATGCTAATTTTCTGTTTCTTCCAGCTCTGAAACTAGGGAAAACCATCCATTTTCGTTCAGTGCTGGTTGATTTTTCTTCATCATCTTGGCTCTGTGTTCTCTATTAATCTTCCCTTTGTTCACAGCAATTATACTCCTGAATAATTACTTACTTGCATCAGGGCGTTGAATACCAGTTGGTCTATGATTGTTTATTCCACAAGAATGACTCTCCATCTGTACAGGAGGGTGTCTGTCCCTGAACTGAGGGTCCTTCCTCAGCCTTGGGGTGCAGGAGCTCAGGCGTCTACTCTGGCTTTTGCCAAAAGCTGGTGTGACACCAGGAAGGGTTTTCTATTACAGAAACAGAAGTTACCAAAGCTCTTTCTTTTTAAGTTTATTTATATATTTTGAGAGAGAGAGCAAATGGGGAAGGAGCAGAGAGAGGGAGAGACAGAATCCCAAGCAGGCTCCACACTGCCAGCACAGAGCCCAACAGGGGGCTCAAACCCACAAACCATGAGATTATGACCTGACCTGAGATCACGGGTTGGATGTTTAATGGACTGAGCCACCCCAGGCACCCCTCTTGATACTTTGGGCACCAGTATTAAATACCACTTTTGGCCATTGGCAACCGGGATTTGTGCCTAAGCATTTTAAGTCAATTAGGCTAGAGAGTCATAGCATTAAAAAATGAAATGAATTTCCATTATATAATAGTCATCACATTTTCATTATACCTGATTGTTATTGTCGTTGTCGTCATCGTCGTCGTTGTCGTCTTCTTCTTCTCCTTCTCCTCCTCCTCCTCCTCCTCCTCCTCCTCCTCCTCCTCCTCCTCCCCCACCTTCCCCACCTTCCCCACCTTCCCCACCTTCCCCACCTTCCCCACCTTCCCCTCCTCCTCCTGCTCTTTTCCTGCTTGAGTGTAAGACTGTAAAATCCTGGGTTGTTCTTCTGTCTTAGTGCAGTCTTGGTCCATGTTGCAATGCAGTACACTTTAGTTTCTGGGTGTCTCTTGCTGGTGGATTTTGCCATCATTTACTTGAATGAAATAAATCACGTTAGCAAGCTTACTTATATTCCCTTTTCATTAATTAAAACAGCATATTCTGAGTGTTGAGATCAAAGACTGTTTGTCATTAAGAAAATTTGGATTTCTGTATTGGTGACTGAGTCCCAGATTAAAGATAGTTTTGAAAAATGTATGTGGTTTTAAGAACAGAGTGAGTAGATGGAAAACACTTTGAAAACTGAAAACTGCCGCTCTATACATTTGTAATACCATTATTTTGGAAAGAACTTGGAAGATTATGTATAATTTTTTTTTTATCATCATCAAACCTGTGCAGCAAACATGGCGGCAGGTAAAACGCAAAGGCATAGGAATGGTTTCTTGTTTTCTGATTCCTAACTCAGTTATGAAAATTGGTGATAAACAGGAAGGTTATCACTTACTCTTCTGGATTCTTTATAGCACAATACCACGTATGGAGTCTGAGTACCAGAAAGGAAAGAAAACACCTAGTAGCCTTTACACCACTGTCTTGCTTTATGAAGTAGACTTGTTTTCCTTATATTCATGGGAAAACAACTGGATTGTACCTGTTTTCTTTTCTTTTCTTTTTTCTTTTCTCTTTCTTTCTTTCTCCCTTTCTCTTTCTCTTTCTTTCTTTCTTTCTTTCTTTCTTTCTTTCTTTCTTTCTTTCTCTCTCTCTCTCTCTCTCTCTCTCTCTCTCTCTCTCTCTCTCTTTCTCTCTTTCTCCTAATGGTGGAATAAAGAGTAGGGAGATGATTAGATGAGGCTGTCGTTTTTTTATTGCCATGACATCCCTTGTACTCAAAGTATATAATTGTTTCTGTGAGCAGTAAATCCACATCTATTGATCCTGTTTCAAGGCAGCATTCTGAAAAAAGATGGAGAAAACAACACATTTACTGAAAAGAATAATAATAATAATAAAAGAATGCTCAGGTTTCTATAAAACTGCCTTATTATAAATGTTTCTTTGGCACATGAGCCCTTTAAACACAGAAATTTACTGTATGTATAGTTGCCTTTCCAGGAAGTGGTTAGTCTTGAACTGAAAGCTTCGGGAACTTGTTCCCACACTGGATGGTAATAACTAGCGATCCTCTTGGGTCAGGACATGGCGATCTCACAAAGTCCTGGCTGCTGTATGCCCAGATGCATCCTGGGATGGGATATCCACGGCTGAGCATGCCCCTGGCCCTGCTGCCCACAGGGCCAATTCACTGCTTGGGCTTTGTGACTGCCTGCTGTTTCTCCTTCAGACATTTGACTGGATGCCTGCTCGGCTCCTGAGATGCCCAAGGGAATGCCTGGAGAGGGTTTTGAGGTGAGAGCCTATGTTGCTCTTTATTTCTCACTCTGTCCTGGGATTCAGACTTGATTCACAATGTTGGCTCTTTCGTCCAATATTCATGTCTCCATTTGACCCTGTCTCAGCTTTCTCTTTGTTTCTGTGCCTTAGTTCCTTCTCTCTGGGAGACATGGTTTTGGAGACGCAGAGCAACGTCAGTGTTTTTGTTAGAAAACGCGCTGGGCGATATTAAGTGGCTTAGGTCATCGTCAGTAGGAAGAGTTTATGCAAGCTCACGGGGCTCTCCCAAGTGCCTGTGCAGCAGACAGAACAGCAGAGCATTTATTCTAAGTTTTTTTTTTTTTCAACGTTTTTTATTTATTTTTGGGACAGAGAGAGACAGAGCATGAACGGGGGAGGGGCAGAGAGAGAGAGGGAGACACAGAATCGGAAACAGGCTCCAGGCTCCGAGCCATCAGCCCAGAGCCCGACGCGGGGCTCGAACTCACGGACCGCGAGATCGTGACCTGGCTGAAGTCGGACGCTTAACCGACTGCGCCACCCAGGCGCCCCGCAGAGCATTTATTCTATGCTGAGCCGTGAGAAATGTAGTAGGAAAGTGCTGAAAATGCAGAAAGAAAGTGCTCCCTTCTCCCTTCCCGTGCTAGACAGAAATCAGACGAGAGGCTCATTGAAAGGCCACTGGACTTTTTTTTTTAAATTCTCAACTTCCTTTATTTTTCCAACACTAAATCGCAAGATCTGTTCTCTCTCATCTACTAAACATACTTGATCTCTTCTCAGCCCTCAACATTCTTACATATTTATGGCGGTATAGTCTTTTTTTCCTTTTCTCATAAATAATTTCCTTTGGGACTTCAGATATTTGAGGAAGAGTAGGGGAAAAAAGGCTTGAGAAATTTCCTGAAGGATATTTATAGTGGACTTTTACTGAAAAATTGCTCTGAAGATGTTAAATAAAAGAAAGGAATGCATGGAAAAGTTGTGTCCCACCTGTGTGAGCACTGGTGAGATTCAGTCATCACTTCCTGAAATTCTTGGCCCTGGTTCTCCATAGGAAGTAGAGCTGGGTGGGCATATAGGTGACATCCTGTGGGAAGTGGTTCCTGGGAGCAGAAGCAGGGATCTAGAAGTCGAACGGGGCAGGTAGGGAAGCCAACCCAAGTGTGTTTTCCCAGGTTGGTCACTGCTATGAACAACTAGAGCTAGACTCATTCCAGGAGCCATGTAGGACGGGCCTCAGAATGAATCTGCCTGAAATCTGGACACAGGATCGTGTATTTGCCGGCCTCCCTTTGCCATTGGTCAAGAGCGGGTTCCCAGCAAACCTTACACTTTCAGAAAGTGCGATATGTGCAGGGGCAGCTGCAGGGAGGTGCTCGCACTGTACAGAAGCTGTGGCAGCAAGGGTGGGCTGTGTGCCTGCGAGGTGGGACACAGGAGCTGTCCAGTACGATGGACTTGTAGTCATTGGTTCTCAGAATACTGTTGACTTAGGAACAGCACATGGCAGCCAATGAAATTAGCAAAAGTTTAAGAAAAGGAAAATGATTGGGAAAATGAAAAGTTGAAGTTAATTGCTTAAAAAAAAACTGTCGAGGGTAAATTACTCTTTAGGTATAATGCCAATCATAATTATAAATTCCAACTAATTTTTGGAAGTCGCTCAAATGATTTTATAGGGTATGATTTTTTTAAGAATTTTATTTTATTTTATTTTATTTTATTTTATTTTATTTTATTTTATTTTATTATTTTATTTTATTTTTAAAGTTTATTTATTTTGAGAGAGAGAGAGAGAGAGAGAGAGGGAGGGAGGGAGGGAGGGAGGGAGAGGGAGAGAATCCTAAGCAGGCTGCACTTCTGTCAGTGCAGAGCCTGACTCGGGGCTCAATCTCACACCGTGACATCATGACCTGAGCTGAAATCAAGACGCTACACCGACTGAGCCACCCAGGTGCCCCTATTGAATATGATTTTAAAGAATAGGTGTTTAAAGTGACCCTGTAATAAGTTAAGTTTTGAGGCTGATAGGGAGTGGGTCCAGGAGCTGGATTTGGAACCATTCATAGACGTCCAGTCACTTACTCTGAGAATGAGTTAGGACCTGTTACATGATGAGCTTTGTGTGGAGCACTCGGTACATTAGGATTCATCTTCTGTTTCCCTCTGAAGTGGTTAATGGGCATAAGAACATGGTAAATAATTACAGTGTGATGTCACAAGCACTTAGCAGAACAAGTACTGAAGCAGTGCGGGGAGTGGGCGACGTCGGGAAGGGCTTCAGAGAGCAAGAGATAATGATGTCCGGGTGACATCCTGTTGTCCATCTCCATTCTTGAAGCTCTGAGAGGTTTTAAGGACCTTTCTTATGGCAATGACAGCTGTTTTGGTTTACCCTGGCCCTCCCAGATTTATCTGCGGAGTTGAAGAGCGAATGAATGAACCAACCATCCCCTAACTCTGCATATTTTGCGGGGAGGATCTGGGTCCAGCTGGTTGCTGGCCCAGCTGCCGAGATGGCTTGCTCATAGCTCGAGGTGGTTCTTCTGGTCCCTACTCCCTGAGGAGGCTGTGGTTGATGTGACCTTGACAGAGGACTAAAATAAGAAAGGAACACAAAGTTATCTAAACTCACTGCACCCATTCACCCTGTTCAAAGTCCGGCTTCCTTCTAACAGTGATACTGTTGGGGTTGTTCTGGCTTCACTGTTATAGGGGTGCTATCCAAGTACTATGACTGAGGGCACTGTTTTCCACTTCAAAACCAAAACGACAGTGTGCATTATGGGAAGCCAAAGATACTCTGTCTGGTTGGAGAATCTTCCTCTTGTCTGTGTGTTGAGAAAGGGGAGTCTGCAAATGGGGATGGGAAGCTGCTCTTATGCACAGGGATGGCTGCTGTGTGGGTAACTGGTGGTCATCCAGTCCATAAATAATGGAGAAGAGGGGCTTACTTTTCCCTGTTACCACCCACCAAGGAACTTGCAGTCTCATGTACTCATCAGTGCGTCAGCATTGCATGTGGGGCTTCAGCAAGAGAGTTCTGAGAGGTCAGAGATCAAACAGTTGCTTGCATGTAGCAGGAATTTTAGGCCCCAGAAACAGGGAGTCCCTGTTTGGTTTCCAGTGTTTACTAGAACCAGGAAGAGAAGCCCGGGGCTGTTTAGTAAACAGGGAAGTGGCTTTAGTCAAAAGTGTGAGGAGATAAATTTGTTGCTATTCTGGACTATTTTCTATTTTCTTCCCTTGTCAAAACTTGCTCCCAGGTATCTTCTAGAATATTCTTTCCTGTTAAGATGGTGAATGGCTGCTAATGGCAACAACAGTGGAAGTACCCCCCCCCCAAAAAAAAGGCAACTAATTAAAGCGTGTGTTCTAAGCACTGTATTCTGTCCCTGTACCCCAGTGTTGATAAAAGTGCTTTCAACAATAGCCAAATTATGGAAAGAGCCTAAATGTCCATCAACTGATGCATGGATAAAGAAGAGGTGGTTTATATACACAATGGAATACTACTTGGCCATGAGAAAGAGTGAAATCCTGCCATTTGCAGCAATGTGGATAGAACTGGAAGGTATTACACTAAGTGAAATACGTCAGTCAGAGAAAGACAGCATATGTTTTCACTCAAATGTGGAGCTTGAGAAACTTAACAGAAGATCAGGGGGGAGGGGAAGGGGACAAAGGTAGTTACAAACAGAGAGGTAGGGAGGCAAACCGTAAGAGACTCTTAAATACAGAGAACAAACTGAGGGTTAATGTTGGGGGGGGGGAGAGGGGAAAATGGGTGATGGGCAGTGAGGAGGGCACCTGTTGGGATGAGAACTGGGTGCTGTGTGTAGGTGATGAACCACGGGAATCTAATCCCAAAACCGAGAGCACACTGCATACGCTGTGTGTTAGCCAACTTGACAATAAATTAAATTAAAAATCAATCAATCAATCAATCAATCAATAAATAGGGGTGCTTACTGTGTTCTAAGCATTGTACTAGGTGCCTTTTTATTTCATTTCTTCAAATCCTCATTTCATTCTATTTCATTTCTTAAGATGTGCTGGAGAGTAGATCTTGCTATGCCTGTTTTAGGAACAGGCAGTGGGGGCTCCGAGAGATTGGCTAACCTGTCTGGGGTCACACAGCTCTGCTCACTGGCGCATCTGGTTGGAATTTTACCTCAGACCCCCCCGCCCCCGCCGCCACACACACCCTCCAGCTAGTTTTGTGAACATAGGGACCTACTACGTTTTAGGCAGGTAGCTTCTAGAACACTGCCTATCACATGGTAGGCATTCACTAAATATGTGCTAAACAAAATAATGAAAAAGGCGTAAAATGTATGTCTTTCCATGAATTGCTTGCTTTCTCTTACCAGACAATAATTTGCACGCAAACAATGTTTCCCTTTTGGTTCTGACCATCTGCCAATTTCAGAATTAAAGTTTATATTCCAGTATACAATGACGTCTCTCAATTTGTGATTTCCAGCATAATTTTCTTTCACCTACTTTTTTAACTTGGCTCATTTTGTTGTTGTTCTGTTTTTGCTCCTACTATTTGAATTTTTTACCGCAAACTGCGTGGAATCATTTTTGAACAGGAGGGTCTGGGGTGGGACCAGGATCTTGGGCTCCCGGGGATGGAGAGAGAGCGGGGCCTGTGTTTCCTCAGAAAGCAAGCCAGTAAGAGTCATAGTCTGTCTCTGAAGACCAAAATGTAAACCCCACTTTCGTGACATAGAATTTTTTCCAGCCAAATCCATAGATCACATTTAATTTTCCTAACTTTGCAACTTAGTAGACTGGAAGGGTGTGTGGCTGCAGGTGCGCTTTGATGAGCCGTGAGTAGCAGTGTCCTGGGCTCCCCTTCTGGGTGACTTTGCAGCCGGATTTCTACATTCATCCCTATGAATGTAGAGACCCCCTGTCTTCTTCCTATTTTTGTCTTCCGGACCTGATAAAGACGACAACAGCCAACATTTAACGTGTACTTACTCTGCGACACCATCTTTCACACAAGTATTTCTTTCATGTAATGGATACTCAAAAGGTCTGTTAGAAAAACTACATATTGCAGGCTGAGTCTCTCCAGTCCTAGCATGGCTCTGGGCCATCCAGTCTCCCTCCTCCCCGACTGTCCTGCTCATGCAGGCAGAATGCACACGTGAAAACCCACTAACCTAATGTGCTCTGGACACTGTCTCCTGGATGCCGTCATCGGCCCTCCGTGCTGAGGAGCCGCTCACGGATTCTGCGCTTGGCCGTGTTGTGGTAGGAGGAAGGGAAAGGGCTCGAGGAATTGCAAGATGCGAGAAGTCTGAGTGACTTACGGTCAGGAAGATTAGTTAGAACATCTCTGCAAGGTCGAAAGAGAGACATGTCTCTTGTGGGAGCACTAATTCCCAGTAGAGAGGAAAACAAAGGACAAAAGAACAGTCATTACCGGAGAGAGTTGTGACCTAATGTCTGGTGGCTTTGGGCAAGTCACAGCGGCCAAGACCCAGTGTGTTCTATGCCTTGAAAAGAAGGGATTGGCTTAGGGTGGGCAGGGCAGGAGCAGGGGCTGTTTTCGTTCTGTGGACGGTGCCTGCCAAGTCATCTTTGCCCTGGCTTGTTATGAAGCCGGCTCTAAAGAGTGCCCCCTTCATTTGTGAGAGGGCCCTCCGCCTGTAGATGGTTGATGCCGAAAGCATGGGTAGACCCAAGTGGCTGAATGGCCCCAGCAGAGCTCAGGGGTCGAAGGCTGCGGGACCCCCACCTAAGAATCGTGGAGGAGATAACTTGCCTCAGAGTGTCTGTCAGTTCGTTCACTAGTATGGTAACACCTCACATTTTTATTTCGTTGTTTTTTTTTATTGTGATAAGAATACAACATGAGACCTACTCTTCATAAAGTTCAAAGTATATGAGCAAGCATTGTTAAGCATCAGGCATCGCGTCCTACAGCCCATCTCTGGAACGCATTCACCTTTGTCTTGTCTCATGAGGCTTTATGCCTCTCGGTTAGAACCTCCGGTTTCCGTCCCCCAGTCCCTGGTGACCACCAGTGCACTCTGTAATGCTCAGTGTCTGACTGTCTTCTGGCCTCACATGAGTGGACATGTGCAGTACTTGTCCTTCTGTGCTTATGTCCCTGAGCAAAATGTCCTCTAAGGTCACCCATGCCATGGATGTAGCAGGATCCCCTTCTTCGTTAAGGCTGAATGATATTTCTGTATGTATTTACCTTATACTTTAAGGAAGTTGAACAGTATTTTAACAGTATTTAAGAAAAAGTTAAACAGTATTTTTTAAAATTTTTATTTTAGAGACACAGAGAGTGTGTGCACATGAGCAGGGTAGGAGCAGAGAGAGAGGGAAAGGGAGAGAGAGATTGAGAGAGAGAATCCCAAGCGGGTTCACACTGTCAGCACAGAGACCAATGCAGGGCTCGGACTCATGAACTGTGAGATCATGACTTGAGCCAAAGTCAAGAGTTGGACACTTAACCGAATGAGCCATCCAGGTGCCCCTAAACAGCATTTTAACACTAGTCCCGTCAGTTAGCCAAGTTTCACAAAATAATGATGCCAGAGGCTGATGGGCCCGGGTTCCAGGCCCCCTGGGCTCTCCCAGTGCCCAACCCTGTGGCTGTGGCTTGTCTCGGTGTCTGCCAGTGCCCACGGGGAGGGAGGCCCCGTAGCTCCTGTTCCAGAAGGCTCTGCTGGTGGTAGGGGGTGGTGATTACAATTTTAGTCCTTTTATCACAATTACACTCATCTCCATCCCCCAAAGGACAAGATTTAAACACAATACTTCTCAGAGAATCTGCTCTGTGAAGTCAAAGTGTGGAAGGCCATCCGTGGGAGTGCTGCGTGGCGGGGCGGAGAAAGCCCCTTGGGCGTGTCCCTCGTGTCCCTGAACGCCATCATCTTCCTCCCCACAAAATGGTTCTATGGGCCTGAACTGCAGCAAATTTGTCTCTTGGACTGATGTCAAATAAGTTAATTAGAATCGAC